>NC_030823.1:64240863-64546332 GCF_001704415.2 Capra hircus | reverse complement strand
ATTTATCTTCTCCAGCATTAGTGGTTGGGGCATAGGCTTGGATTACTGTGTTGTTGAATGGTTTGCCTTGGAAACAAACTGAGATCATTCTGTCATTTTTGAGATTGCACTGAAGTACTGCATTTTGGACTCTTGTTGACTACGATGGCTACTCTATTTCTTCTAAGGGATTCTTGCCCACAGTAGTAGATATAATGGTCATCTGAGTGAAATTCGCCTATTCCAGTCCATTTTAGTTCACTGATTCCTAATATATTAGTGTTCACTTTTGCTATCCCCTGCTTGACCATGTCCAATTTACCTTAATTCATGGACCTAACATTCCAGGTTCCTATGCAATATTGTTCTTTACAGCATTGGATTTCACTTTCACTATCAGATGCATCCAACACTGAGTGTCCTTTCTGCTTTGGCCCAGCCACTTCATTCTTTCTGGAGTTATTTCTCCACTCTTCTCCAGTAGCATATTGGACACCTTCGGACCTGGGGCTTCATCTTCCTGTGTCACGGTTTTTTGCCTTTTCATGCTGTTCATGGGGTTCTCATGGCAAGAATACTGGAGTGGTTTGCCATTCCCTTCTCCAGTGAACTACCTCTTGTTAGAGCTCTCCACTATGACCTGTCCATCTTGGGTGGCCTTGCATGGCATGGCTCTTAGCTTTATTGAGTTATGCAAGCCTCTTTCCCATGACAAGGCTGTGATCCATGAAATCAACTACACTTCGGTTTAAAAAAAAGGGGGGGGGAAATTTTTTAAGATTTAAATTAAAAAAAGGAAAAAAGGGCTGGGATTGGTTGACTCCTGACCTAAAATACCCAGGGCACAGGCCCAGCTTCAGGTGCAGTTGGACTCATGGCTCCAGTGATATCAGAACTCAGTTTGCTCTTTCTTCTATCTGAAATCTTTGCCTTCATTCAGCCCAGCTTCCTTACCAGGCCCAAATCTCCATGGCCAGAAACCTTCAGACTTCTCCACAGTAACAAGATGGCAGCCCAGTGTCCTGTCCTCAACCTTCTCTCAGAGCTGAGGCTTTCTGTCAGCCTCGCTTGCAAGTCCTGAAGCTCACTATGATTGGATTGAATCAGGTCATGTGATCATTCCTGACCCAATCGCTGCATCCAGGATATAACCAGTGGAAACTGTAAGAACCTTTCTTGCTGACCCTAACACTCACTCTGATTGGACATCCTGAGGTCACGTGCCCTTCCCTGTCCCAATCACTACAGCCAGAACATAGCCAGTGAAAAGTATAAGAGCCTTTCTTTCTTTTTTGGTCCTAGAGCAAGTCCTGATGTTTACTATGACAGAGGCTTCTGGTGCAAAATATAATTTTTGTATAAATGGCTCTTACTCAATGATATAGTGTGGGAATTTCTATCTCTGAGTGTATAGTGTCTGGGTTGTCTATTTCTATTATTCCTGATATTTCCCAAAAATCCAATGAGGAAAAAGTCCACTCATTTTTGCCTTTCCTTTCTTAGGCCTATCAGAAAGGAGCTCCCCCTAAAAGCCGAATTCTTCCAGCTGGTGGCAAGGTGCTAACCTCAGAAGATGAATACAATTTATTATCTGATCGGCATTTCCCAGACCCTATTGGTGAGTTACTGAGCATTCCTTCCCAAGACAAAATTCCTAAACATGTTCTGTTTGGTTAGACCAGTTCTTCTCAAGGGTGAGGGTGGGGGGATTTCACTCTCCAGGGACATTTGGCTATATCTGGAGATATTTTTGGTCATCACAACATGGGAGGATGGTGCAATAGACATTTAATGAATAGAGGCCAGTAATTATTGCTAAATATCTGACAATGCACTGAATTGTCTTTGATGTTGAAGAATCATCTGGCATTAAATATCAATAGGCCAAGGTTGAGGAACCCTGGGCTAGACACACATTCTCCATAGGCAAATGGAAGATATAATTTCTCTAATTCAGGTAAACCTTGTACCACTTCTATTACTTTAAATCATATTTGGTAATACACAAGTCAGTCACTGTGTTTCTAGCATATAGAAAATGTACTGTTGGTCAGATATCTTGAGGCTTTGGAATAATTGCAAGCTTTACACAGGACAGCAAAAATAAATGTTTCGGGCCCAGTCTGTGAAATGTACAATCCTATCTTTCAGTAAAACCTGTCAGGAAACATTATTTTTCTAATTTTAGGATGATTTGCAATAAAATATCCTAAGTCAACAAAATACTTTTAGTAGGCATTAGGCATTAGAGTAACTCTTGGGTACTGTGTAAAAAACCATTGCATTAATTAGCATATCTATAAATAATAGCTGAATACTGCTATAGAAAGAGCATTGAACTGAGAATTCGAAGACTGAATTTTCATCTGGTTCTGTGATGCTTAACAAGCATTTTCCTTAGCCATTGCTGAACCTTTTTGAATTCTGTTTCTCCTGACTCTAGGGACTTGAAATTGAAAATCTAGAAGGTTATTACCAACTCTAACATACTTTCATTTTCATTCATTTCACTTTCTCCATGCTGAGAGTGTAAGGGATAATATACAGACCAAATAGAGCGTTTCATAGAGATTCATGAACTGTGGATAATGTAATAACTCCATTTGGCTTTGTGTAAATCAAAGCACACAATAATTACTTAGTTTCTTGAGGAGAGTCCTGGTTCTTATTAATAGGTGTAATCGTTTCACTGGAATTTATGGGGGAAAATGTAAAATAATTTTATCAATTGTTATTTCAGTGCAGAATGCTTAGTGTAGTGTTTTTAATAATGCTATTATAGGATTAGTACATGAATCATAAACCTAGATTAACAAACTCTGACTAAGTAATTCAAGCTAAAACAACACTTTATGTATACTATATGTATTATTATATTTTCTTTTAATGTCTACTTACGTGTTTTCTTGGCTCTGGAGCTGCCCCTAGAAATGGGGATACCAACATGTTGGCTCTTTAGAACCTCTTAAAAGAACTTTCCAATGAAATCCGTCAGAGCAGATAATACATTAATTGATTTATTGATGAGATCAAGTCAGAAGGAATGAAAAGGAATAAAAAACACAAGGCCTGGATGACTACTGCCACTTGACCCAGAACTTCAGACTGGGTATTTCAGTGACTCTTTAAATTGTATGTTATGGCCTTCTCAGTTTTAAAAATAGAATACTCTATAGGAGATCATTTGTGATATCCTTGTAACTCAACTCAGAAAAAATGCAGACTGGAAAAAATTTCATCTGGAAAATTATTGTAAGAGGTTAAGTGAGTTATAACTAGAGAACAATAGAAATGAATTTTATGGGGCTTGCCAAAGCTTTGAAACGTAAAGGGTGAATATTGCTTTCAATTGTTCATACAATATTGTGACATCTTGGAAAGGGCAAGGAGTGTTGTTTCACAAAATGTGATTGCTGTGTGATTCTAATTTTATTGAAAAGAATAAAGGCACCGTAAAGATTGGAGGAATTAACTTCACTTGAGCAAAAACACTAACGGGTTTATCAATATAGGTCTTCTTTACACAGTAGTTGGCCAAAACTTAGTGGCGTTGGCAAACCAAACAGCAGCGGAGGCTGGAAGTGTAGTCTTTAGTCTATAATGGCACTTGCTAAACTAAAAATCAGGGATTTTATTAGAAAGAGGAGAGGATAGAAATGTGTTACAGCCAGAGGTCTCTGCTACAGTATTTAATCATTTATTCATTTGTTGGCATTCGTATGCTGATTCATTCCTTGGTATTTTGCTTGGGACTGGTGAGCTCAAGATTGTGCTCACAACATGTTCAGCTTTATTAAGTTCAGAAATGGAACTCCCATGTATGCCCCAAGAAATCTATTCTATATCTAAACCAATCAGCTTGCCGGTAGCAGGAGTCTGTTCTGTAGCTTTCCTCATGGTTATGATCCATTTCTTGGTATGCCCAGTGCTTTCAGTTGCCTCTTAGTAGGTCCCTCTCCTCTTGCTTCCCTTGAGATAGTGCCCATTATGTGGGCAGGGAGCCCAGAATTCATTTTTCCTTCTGCTTGTTTTCCACGACTCTAGAAACAAGCTGGGGCTCATTTAAATGAATGCAATATCATAGAAATGGAATGCATGGAGAGGAATAAAGTTTAGACAGGAGATCTGAGTAATTGTATGGCTCAACTTGAGTTTCTTGGAATTGATTTTGAAGAAAGGGCTGAAAGTTCTATTGTTTAAGGCTTTAAAAATTTCCTAGGACCACATAACATATTTATTCATTTAACAAACTGTAGTACAACGTCTACTGGGTTTGTATGCTATGAGTTGAGCATGCAGAGATATGTACGATGGAGCCTCCACCCTCAAGGAGCTCCAGGGCAGTGGTTCTGCTTCTGGGGAGAATTAATTGGTTGTTGTTTAGTCGCTCAGTCGTGTCCAACTCTAGCCTGCCAGGTTCCTCTGTCCATGGGATTCTCCAGGCAAGAATACTGGAGTGGATTGCCATTTCCTTCTCTTGGGGATCTTCCCGACCTGGGGATCAAACCTGCATCTCCTGCATTGGCAGGTGGATTCTTTAGCTCTGAGCCACCAGGGAAGCCCTAATTGGAGGTGGGGGAGGTTTACCTCACTTTATGTCACTCACTCTGAGTGTGAGAACCAGACACAAACACAGATCATTACATTTTGAGAAGACAAGGTAGGGAGCACCCTACTGTCTCTGGTGGCAGAGGGTGGTGCCAACAAAGGCATCCCAGAGGAGGTGGCTTTTGAACTGAGTTTCGAAGGATGAATGAGAGTTTTCTCTGCAAAAGTATGATAGAGGGAAAGGAGAAAAAAAGAAGCATGAACTGCAGAAGCAATACGCAAAGTCATAGGAAGGATGACGATACCTCCCTTGGGAGAGTAGAGAAGAGAGTGGGGCAGAAACCAGTGCAGAACAGGGTAAACACCAACACTTAAAGAGAGAGATGGAGAGAAGGGGCAGAGGAACCAATAAAAGTGAAAAGGGGCAGTGATGTTTAAAAAGCATGGAGAAGGTCACCCTCCTGGAAGTCAAAGGAAGAGAATGTTTTCAAAGGAAGGGGTAACTGGGTGCAACAGATAATCCCTGATCAGGTTGAAAGGGTGGGTAATAAAGAAGAAGCCATAAGCCGGCAGTAAGGATGACATCGGTGACCCAGGCAGTTTGGTTTGGGGACTGGTGAAGAAGGAACAAGTTTAGGGTGAGAATAAGGGTTGATGGCATCAAAGCTGCAAATGCTGGTTTGGCAGTGATTGAGGGGTGGGGGTGGGAAGAGAGTGGAGAGCAGAGAGCAGAGCTGGTGAATCGGGAGCTGGTAGGGTGAGTGTCCAACAGGTGGACACAGTGGCAGCCGAGGAAAGACCCCACTCTGACTGTAGCTCATTCCAGATGAGGAAGCTGAGCTCGATTGTGTCTGATGGCCTCAGCCATCCCTGTGGATAGGAGATGAGGCCACCTGCTCGAGTGAGGCAGGTGAAGCTGGTGGCGGCATGCAAGGGGAGCCTGGACTCTCCTTTTCCCCGACCCTGTGAAGACATTTCATACCACAGCCTGAAGTAAGCTTTCACAGCCTGAAATAGGAATTTAAAATAAGACATAAACATTTTAAGATGTCTTGGTGTTTTCCGTGTTTCTTCAGCATCCAATGAGAAGGAGAACACGCAGCCCTTTGTGGTCCTGCCCAAGGAATTCCCGGTGTACCTGTGGCAGCCCTTCCTCAGACACGGCTACTTCTGCTTCCAGGATGCCGCTGGCCAGAAGAAGCTCAGCGCTGTCCTGAGTGACTGCATCAGACATCTGAATCACGGTATGGCACGGCTGCCCGCTGGGCCCTGCTGGGCTGCCTTTTCTCGACTGGCCTGATCAGTCACCTATAGAATGATTTCTTGAGAGAGCCACAGATGGTGTTGCCTTGGGGAAGGAGAGGGAAGCTGAGTGAGGTGTGAGTTTTGTGCACAAAGAGCACAGTCGATTTGCTAGCTGCTTAGTCTAGGCAGGATATGCTGTATGTGTGTGCGTAGATCGTTAGTCATGTCCGACTCTGCGTCAGCAGGGACTCTAGCCCACCAGGTTCTTCTGTCCATGGGATTCTCCAGGCAAGAATACTGCAGTAGGTTGCCATTTCCTCCTCCAGGGGATCTTCCGGACCCAGGAATTGAACCCTCGTCTCTTATGTCTCCTGCGTTGGCAGGCAGGTTCTTTACCACTAGCGCCATCTGGGAAGCCCAGGGCAGCAGAGCCTCAGTGCAGCAGGATGTGGAGTAGGTGTCTGAGGGCCCATGTAGGCAGAGCACCGTATTCATGCATACGATTTTGAGTATAATGCCTCCTCCTCCTCTTCCGTCCTGATTGGTTTTTTAATATTTATTTTCATTATATTTATTTTTGGCTGTGTCTTTGTTACTGCACGTGGGCTTTCTCTAGTTGTGGTGAGCAGCTTCTCACTGCGGTATCTCTTCTTGACGCAGAGCACAGACTCTAGGCACGTGAGCTTCAGGAGTTTCGGTGCTTGGACTTAGATGCTCTGTGGCATGTGGCATCTTCCCAGACCTGGGATTGAACCGGTGTCCCCTGAATTGCAAGGTGGATCCTTAACCACTGGACCACCAGGGAGGGCCCTGTCCTGACTTTTAAAAAATCTCAGTGACATCAAGAATGAACCAGTTGTCCCTAAGAAAATCCTAGCCTTATGACATTTCATTTTCTCACTTTTATTTCCGAATTAGTTACTCAAAACTTTAGGATACATAAGAATCACCTGGAAAACTTGCTGAACAGATTTTTTTGGCTCCATCTACAGATATTTGCTGGGTCTGTGGCGGGGCCCTGATTTTGCATTTCTAACAAACTGCCAAGGGATACTGATGCTGTTGGTCCACAGACCACACTTGGCATGGCATTGCTTCAGACTGTGTTGCCTGTATATACTGATTTAACTGTTATGTCTATAATAAAAAAGACTGCTCATTCTTGAATGTGGTATTCTTGAAAAGTTGATATGAATACTGGTTTTTCTGGACTCCATGAAGCCTTCTGTTACAGATGATTGAGCTGTTTGTCATTTGGCAGTTGGAAAGCTAACCAGTCAAATGTTATTGCAAGCTTACTCTGTGCCAGCCTCTCTCAAGGTATTAGGGACAGAGTAATGAACCATGCAAATTCCCTTTCTCTGGGGTCTACATTCAGACGGGAAGGAGGAACAAACACTTGCACCAATTCAGAGGACAACTTGATTGTTGTCAAAGATATGTGTTAAAGGGTAACTAGAAGTTGTTGCACAGGGAAGAATGGAGAAGGCTAGTCAGAGGAGGCCCCTCTGGGCAGGTGACATTTGAGTTGAGTCACCTCATTCTTCTGTGCCTTTATTTCCTAATAAAGCGAATTGCATTGTACACTTTGGAGAAGGAAATGGCTGCTGCTGCTGCTAAGTTGCTTCAGTAGTGCCCGACTCTGTGCGACCCCATAGACGGCAGCCCACCAGGCTCCCCCATCCCTGGGATTCTCCAGGCAAGAACACTGGAGTGGGTTGCCATTTCCTTCTCCAATGCACGAAAGGGAAAGTGAAAGTGAAGTCGCTCAGTCGTGTCCGACTCTTCACGACCCCATGGACTGCAACCCACCAGGCTCCTCTGTCCGTGGGATTTTCCAGACAAGAGTACTGAAGTGGGTTGCCATTTGGCTACCCACTGGAGAATCCCATGGATGGAGGAGCCTGGTGGGCTACAGTCCGTGGGATCACAAAGAGTCAGACATGACTGAACAACTGAACACACACACGTATTGTACACTTAAAGTTCTGAGGTTTCCCTGAGAGTGTCAGTTCCACAGAGCAAAAGTTGCTAGTGATGCTTCTCAACCCGTTCTCGATTTTAGCTGGTGTAGTGATAGGAGGCTAATGGAAAAAGATAATGTCACTCAATTTTGCTATAGCAACTCTGAGTAACATTTGTCATAACACTGGCTCATAACTCATTAGGGACTTTGTAGAAATGTTACCCTTATTGATATCTTGCCTTGTGGTTTTGATATTTTAGAGAGCAGAGACTTTCCCAGCACTGCCTGTACCATCTGACTCATCTTTTCAGTTCACCTGCCCCTCTGTGTGCAGGGCCGTGGTCTAGTAGGAACATGCCATGGGCACTGAACACAGAAGCCGTGAAGTTTCACTCGGCAGAGCATGTTCTCTACCCCGCCAAATGGGGCTGGCTTCATTCTCCCTTCATGTACATAATAGGAATTTCTCTGGGGAGGTTTTGGAAGCATTGTAAGCCTGCATTTAGAGTCCATTTATGGAAGATATCAGTCGATTCAAAACCCCACTCTGCTCTCCAGTATGTTATCAAAGGCACTGAGATAATGAGGTCCAGTCACGTGGCCCTAGTTCTTCTGTGTCACATTCCTCTGTCCAAAAAGCTCACTGAGGTTTTCTGCAGACTTGGCATGACTTGGCAGAACTTTCCTGTGGCTCCCGTCAGAACCAGAGGCCATCAGAACATTGTAGAGGACTGTTCTGGATGGCCATGGGCCAATGAGCCCATGGATCTCTCCTTTCCTGCCTCTGTTTCTTTGTTTTTGACCACACAATGTACCACTCATCTTTACTGAGTCACTTTTTTTGGGTTTCAATCTCTCCCTGTTATTCATTGTAGGATCTGGAGTAAACCATTAAGAGATTTCACAAACTCCCAGTTAACCATTATTTTTTTCCATAATTACCCGAAGGGTTTAGAAATAGGTGTCAAATGAATGCTGTAATAGGACCAGAAACGCTGAGGGGCCTGCGGAGAGCCTGCTGCCCTCCATCCCCAGGCGACCGGGCTCTGGGCTGTACGCTTGAATTGTTGATGGACGCTCAGGCCAGCGCGTGCCACCACTGAGAATTAGGTCTGAGATATCCTAGCATCTGACGCTGAGCTGCTATTGATCCATCCATTCACAGGTCCTTAGGGATCTTTCTTCCCTAGTTTTATTGAGATATAATTGACATATAGCATTGTTATTAGTTTCAGGTGTACAACGTAATGATTTAATACATGATCATTGTAAAATGATCAGCACAAGTTTAGTTAACACCTGTCACCTCAAGAGGTTAATAGCATTTTTTTCTTATGAGATCTTTTAAGATCTCTTCTCTTATCAACTTTGTAATATATAATACAGTATTGTTAACGATAGTCACCACGCTGTACAGTACATCCCCTGATTTTATTTTATAGCTGGAGGTTCATACATTTGACCCCCTTCATTCATCCTACCCCCATCTCCTCTGGCAACAACCAATCTGTTCTCTGTTTCTATGAGTTCAGTTTGTTTTTTTTACGATTCCACATGTAAGTGAGATCGTACAGTATTTGTTTCTCTCTGTCTGACTTATTTCACTTAGCATAATGCCCTCAGGAGATCTTTCAGGGAAGATCATCTCATTACCTTCATGGTAAGTTCCACCCAGGATTTCTGTCACTTGACGTGGGCGTTGGGGTGGGGGGGCATCCCACGATACCTCCTGCTGTGTTCAAATCCCACCACACAGCCCAAGCCACTTACCCTGGGAGTTCTGGGTTCAAACTGGTCTAAGTACCCATGTCCATTCATTCTGAATCTGGAACCACTTCTTCTGTTCCTCCTTATGGAGGGGGTTTGTCCATATTTAACCCTGACAAAGGGCCTGGTTACACCCTGCTCTTGGACAATAAGGCTATATTCCAAGGCAGGTAAGGACAAGTAGAGAGCTCTCTGCTCCTCTTTCCTTCAAGAGACGGTGCTTCCTTTGTGTGCCTCAAAGATTATTTACATTCCTAAGGAGCACAGAGATGTGTGTGTATGTGTGTGTGGTTGTTATTTTTTTAAATTTTTATTTATTTAAATATTTACATATTTGTTTGTTTATTTTTGGCTGCTTCAGGTCTCAGTTGCAGCGCGCGGGTTTCTCTTTAGCTGTGGAGTACAGGCTTAGTTGTCCCACAGCATGTGGGATATTAGTTCTCAGTCCAGGGATTGAACCCACATCCCCTGCATTGAAAAGCAGATTCTTAACATCTGGATCACCACGGAAGCCTCTGTTGTTTTTATTTTTGACACTCTTTCATTGAGCAGGCATAAGAAGATTCCACAAGAGTGATCTTTAGCATCCCCCTCCAACACACTGGACTAAATATGAAGCCCATTGTGGGAGCGGGGAAGGGGAGGAGAAACTTCCCCTTTAGTTCTTTTGGCTGGCAGTTAACACAAGATCAATTAACGGTAGAAAACCAAATTTATAACCTGTGGATGGGGAATTCACTTAAGTATGAAGAATTTCAAAGACAGCAAGATATGGTGAGATTAATATATATTCTGGACTATGGAGAAGGAAGTGGGGGGTCTGAGGCTTCAAAGGGAAGTAAGGTAATTCAGGGTTCTACCTTCATAGGAAGATAGAAGCGTTAATGTTTGGTGAACAAATGTGTGCTGGGCCACCCAAAGACAGTGAGACACATCCATCAACAGAGGAATGGATAAAGAGGATGTGGTACATACATACAATAGAATATCATGCAGCCATCAAAAAGTGAAATAACACCATTTGCAGCAACATGGACTAGAGATTGTCATGCTGAGTAAGTCAGAGAAGCAGAAACATGGTCTATCTCTTTATATGCAGAATCTAAAAGGACATGAACAGATGGACTTATTTACAAAATAGAAACAAACAGACTCACAGAGAACAAACTTATGGTTGCCAGGGGCAAGGAAGGGGAGAAGGGACAGTTAGAGAGCTTGAGATGGACGTGTACACACACTGCTGTATTCAAAATGGACAGCCACAAAGACCTACCGTATAGCACAAGGAACTGCTCAGTGTTGTGTGGAAGCCTGGATGGGAGGGGAGTTTGGGGGAGAAAAGATACATGGATATATATGGCTGAGTCTTTTTGCTCTCCACCTAAAACTATCACAACAGTGTTAATCAGCTATCAGTTCAGTTCAGTTCAGTCGCTCAGTCGTGTCCGACTCTTTGCGACCCCGTGAATCGCAGCACGCCAGGCCTCCCTGTCCATCACCAATGCCCGGAGTTCACCCAGACTCACATCCATTGAGTCAGTGATGCCATCCAGCCATCTCATCCTCTGTCGTCCCCTTCTCCTCCTGCCCCCAATCCTTCCCAGCATCAGGGTCTTTTCCAATGAGTCAACTCTTCGCATGAGGTGGCCAAAGTACTGGAGTTTCCGCTTTAGCATCATTCCTTCCAAAGAAATCCCAGGGCTGATCTCCTTCAGAATGGACTGGTTGGATCTCCTTGCAGTCCAAGGGACTCTCAAGAGTCTTCTCCAACACCACAGTTCAAAAGCATCAATTCTTCGGTGCTCAGCCTTCTTCACAATCCAACTCTCACATCCATACATGACCACTGGAAAAACCATAGCCTTGACTAGACGGACCTTTGTTGGGAAAGTAATGTCTCTGCTTTTGAATATGCTATCTAGGTTGGTCATAACTTTTCTTCCAAGGAGTAAGCGTCTTTTAATTTCATGGCTGCCGTCACCATCTGCGGTGGTTTTGGAGCCCCCAAAAATAGTCTGCCACTGTTTCCACTGTTTCCCCATCTACTTCCCATGAAGTGATGGGACCAGATGCCATGATCTTCCTTTTCTGAATGTTGAGCTTTAAGCCAACTTTTTCACTCTCCTCTTTTACTTTCATCAAGAGGCTTTTTAGTTCCTGTTCACTTTCTGCCATAAGGGTGGTATCATCTGCATATCTGAGGTGATTGATATTTCTCCCGGCAATTTTGATTCCAGCTTGTGCTTCCTCCAGCCCAGCGTTTCTCATGATGTACTCCGCATATAAGTTAAATAAGCAGGGTGACAATATACAGCCTTGATGTACTCCTTTTCCTATTTGAAACCAATCTGTTGTTCCATGTCCAGTTCTAACTGCTGCTTCCTGACCTGCATATAGGTTTCTCAAGAGGCAGGTCAGGTGGTCTGGCATTCCCATCTCTTTCAGAATTTTCCACAGTTTATTGTGATCGACACAGTCAAAGGCTTTGGCATAGTCAATAAAGCAGAAATAGATGTTTTTCTGGAAATCAGCTATACTCCAATACAAAATAGGAAGTTAAAAATGACCGTGGGACACAGAGGACTTTGATCAAAAGGCTTTGCTAGGTTCCCCTCTGTCTACCACACCTAATACTTTGCTATACTTATCTATGGTGATGTCTTCTTTCTAGGACAGTCCTCATACCTTAATTCTTTTAGTCAGCAAAGGGGAAGTTAGGAGGCTCTTCCTGAGTCTTTTGGGGCTTTGATTGTTTTCAGCTCAAAATAGTCCTCATACTAGAGTGGCACAATTTGGGGTGCCACTACGTAATCAGTCCCATTACGTGACACGTGCCTAGAGCAATTGCTGTCCTCTGTCCTTTTGGAATCTTACTGCAGGGCCTTTTCCCAGATGGGAGAATTCTAGGGTTCTAAATGTCCACTGCTACAAAAATGGGTCTTTCACATAAAGCCAAGATGATCTAAGACAGTCCTGTTGTCCAAAATTCTATTCATAATTGTAGTTTGTAAAATATGATCCTTGTAGTTACAGAGATGTTGTTATTGTTCAGTCACTCAGTCATGTCTGACTCTTTGTGATCCCATAGATTGCGGCACACCAGTCTTCCCTGTCCTTCACCATCTTCCAGAGCTTGCTCAAACTCATGTCCATTGAGTTGGTGATGCCATCCAACCATCTCATCCTCTATCGTTCCCTTCTCCTTCTGCCGTCTATCTTCTATCTGCCTTCTATCTTTCTCAGCATCAGGGTCTTATAGTTACAGAGATGTAGTTAAAACTATTAGCATATATAAAGGGCTGTACACATGCAATGTGGAATAATGATCATTATCAATGTGAGTCTGTCCTTCCAGCTCAGGAAAATCATTCCTTGGCATAAGAATTTTCAGGAAGGGGGAAAAGTGTTCCTGGCAGGAGGAATAGGATTTGTTGGGACTGGAAAAGAGTCAAAGCATAGACTATTAGAGGAACTAAAAGAATTTCATGTGGCTGATGCTCAGAGAGGAGAGAGATGCCAAGTGAGGATGGAGAGATGGAGCCAGTCAAAAAAGGCTGTGTGAAGCATATTACGGAATTTGCACTTGATTCAAGCACCAATTGGAAACCATTGAAAGGTTCCAAGCACAGAAGCAAGTCAGTCCTATTTTCATGCTAGAAAGGTCACACACACTGGCTGCTGTGTGGGCAGTGGATGGAGGGTAGCCCCTGGGATGCCAGGAGGCCACTTAGGCAGCTTTGGCAGGCGATAGATAGTGGTAGCTTGCACCAATGAGGTGACAGTGGAGGTGGCAAGAGGTGGCTGAATTAGAGAGAGATCCAGAAGCAGAACCAATGGAACTTAAGGATAGATCATGAGCAGAGGTGGGAGAACCCAAGGAAGAGCTCCAGGTTTCTGCCTTTCTCTGAGACGGGCACCTTGTGTGAAAGAGGAGCAGGCTTTAGTGACTTCCCTGGTCAGCCAGTGGCTAAGACTCCACGCTCCCAGTGCAGGGGGCCTGGGTTCAACGCCTGGTTAGGCGATTAGATCCCACATGCCCCGATTGAAAGATCCCAAATCTTGCAACTAAGATCAAGGATCCTGTGTGCTGCAGCTAAGACACGGCACAGCCAAATTAATTAGTTAATTTAAAAAAAAAAAGGAGGAGCAGTTTCCAGGGAAAGTTTGTTTTCAGTGCTGCAGGTGTTGAGCTGGGGAAGTCTAGGGACATCCAGGTGAGAGAGTCTTGTAGACGGATGCCCAGACAAAGCTGGACAGCAGGAGCACAGTCCCGAGTGCAGACACGGGGGAAGTCAGCAGCCTGCATGTGGTCACCAAAGCCATGACTAACCTTGGAGAGAGGATATAACTTTTAAGCTCCTAGAAGACAGAGGAGAAGCTGTTGGCTGAAGGCCTGGCATCTGGTACAGGCTCTGCAAATATATCCAGCCTCCATCCTCAGGAATAGTTGCAAATATGCCCATGGGGGGCAAAGTATGGGGAGCGTGTTCAGGTAGCCTACAGATGTTTGCACCGCAAATCTGTAAACATTAATGCAGAATAGATGGGTGATCTTGTGTTAAATACTAACTTCACTCGCTACATGGATCTGTGATTTTACCGTTGAACATTTAAGCAACATGTTCATTAGGAATACCAAGTCATGTGAAATTCAGTAACTCATTTAGGCTCTCTGACTCACCCACTCAATTGCCAATGTCTCTCCTGTAGTTTACTTCAAGTTCACTGCTACCAACCTGCTTTGGACTCATAAAAAAACATTCTAAGAGGCTTTCAGTTGATTTTCACTTACCTCCATCTCCTTTCACGTGTAATGGTCAGATGAATCATATTTAAACACAATTGTTTTTATTAAAAGCCTTCAGCAGCACTGCCATTTTCAAAAAAATGAAACACTTCATTCCAAAGAAACTGGTTGTGTATGCCTGATTTCCTCCTCTTCTCAAGTACAAGCTTCCTCTCCCCTAACCCTGCTGCCCTGCCTCACCCACCTGCTTTTAATGGAAGCTTTACCCAGACCTTTTGGACCTTCTCATACACCTGAAACATTCACTCCTCACCTCTTCACATTCTCTCTTGGTCCTTTAAGAACAAGCTTCAGACTGACCCCTGCCATGAAAGCCCCAAGAATAACCTCACTTGTGTCTATTATCTGTTCCAGTGATTGGATGCTTATGGCGTTCATTTTCATGTCTGGGTGTCCTCATTCTCTAACTCTATTATAAATTCTTAAAGGTAAATCTTGTATCATCCTGTGCCCCTCTGTGTGCATGCATGCTAAGTTGCTTCAGTTATGTCTGACTCTGTGCAACCCTTTGGACTGTAGCCTGCCAGGCTCCTCTGTCCATGGGATTCTGCAGGCAAGAATACTGGAATGGGTTGCCATGCCCTCCTCCAGGGGATCTTCCCGACCCAAGGATCGAACCCATGTCTCTTATGTCTCCTGCATTGGTAGGTGGGTTCTTTACCACTACCTCCACCTGGGAAGCCCTTGTGTCCTGAAGTGCTCAGGTAAATATCTTGTTTCATAAAATGGTTCAAAGACACCAGTGAATTAATAATGAAAGTAAATCTGATTTCAGAATTTGTATGATTTTAGAGATGACAATTATAAATGTGGTTTGAATAATTCATGAATATACTGGCATGAGTAAGTGAAAGAATTGTCAGTATAAAGCATAACAGATTTGAGTAATAAAGGAATCACACATTAGGGCATCATCAGCAGAAGAAGGTGATGCTGGAACCAAGGTGCAATGCTGGCAAAGTTTTGTTCAACAGTCCTCTGCTGGCTTGAAGGACAGCCAGGACTGCCACTAAATAAACACCAGTTGCTGTCATCATAAAGAGGGCACAGTAGAATATCTAGGAAGCTTAAGGGCCCCTGCATTGGAAAAGATAGTATTAATATATAAAAAGGTTCTTTCTTAATGAAGAGAACACAATAATGTAGAGACACTTCGCAAACTTCTGCTTTAACTCAGACTAGTTCAATCACCTGTTACATTTATGTCATCCAAGGGTGTGTGTAACGGAGTGAGTGAGGCTGAATGTGGAGCTGTAATTGTGATTAAACTTTGGAATCAGTTGCTGTCAGGGTTGTATGCCTTGAGCTCTTATCCCAGAAATCCCACGTCAATCAAATGCCTGTGTTAGATTGGATTTTGACACTTGCACATTTTCAGTGTTCAATTAATGCTGCTGAATTAAATTGAATTTTAAAACAGAAAAGTCATATAATTCAAATTAGCTAGAGCAAATCCTTTTCGGTGTGTTTATTTGAACACCCATCACCACTTATGAAACAAGTTTATTACTTGAGGGACTAAGTGTCTGACACGGGCATCAATCAATTTCAACTGGAAATATACACTGAATTTTCTTTGTAATGTTTGAAAACATATTTCTGGATTTATGGCACATACTTGTTTTTGTATACACACATATCTATGAATTAGAGAATTCTAACTGTGCTTGGGGATCCTAAGTGGCTCAGTGGTAAAGAATCTGCCTGCCAATGCAAGAGATGCTGGAGACGAGGGTTCCATCCCTGGGTCAGAAAGATCTCCTAGAGAAGGAAATGGCAACCCACTCCAGTGTTCTTGTCTGGGAAATCCCACAGACAGAGGAGCCTGGCATGCTATAGTCTATAGGGTCGTAAAGAGTTGGGCATGACTGAGCGACTGAGTACGCGTACACGCAACGGTGCTTGCACTCTTTTGGACACTTTACTACAAATGAATGATGTTTGACTGGACATAAATTAAAGCACATTTTTTATAAACACATCTTTGAATGCTTTTACTTACAAAAAGAATTTCATTGTTCACATTTGTTTCAATGCATTAAAACCTCTATGTGTTATAAGTAAAAATGTTTGCTAATTACTGTAGACATCAATTTCCAGTTTTCATAGACTGTCCCCAACAAAAATTTTTAAAGGATTCTCTCCGCTTGGAGACTGGTCTCTCCTTGAGTTAGTTTAGTCTCTCCTTAAGTTAGTGTGTGCTCTCTGCCTCACACAGGTAATACTCAGCATATTCTAAATATGTGACATTCATATGTGAATGTCATTTTTTCTTAAGAAGTTATCATTTTCCCCTGTCTGACTCTTGTTTCAGAGAAGACAGTGGCACCCCACTCTAGTACTCTTGCCTGGAAAATCCCACGGGTGGAGGAACCTGGTGGGCTGCAGTCCATGGGGTCGTGAAGAGTCGGACACAACTGTGTGACTTCACTTTCACTTTTCACTTTAATGCATTGGAGAAGGAAATGGCAACCCACTCCAGTGTTCTTGCCTGGAGAATCCCTGGGACGGGGGAGCCTGGTGGGCTGCCGTCTATGGGGTTGCACAGAGTCGGACACGACTGAAGCGACTTAGCAGCAGCAGTGAGGACATAGATTGGAATACTTTAAATGTAATAAATCTAAAATAAGCCAGACAGAGAAAGACAAATACTGCATAGTATCACTTATATGTGAAATCTAAAAAAAGTCAAAGGATAGAAACAGAGGAGAAAAGTGGTTGCCAGGGTTAGGGGAAATAAGGAGATGTTGGTAATAGGGTACAAAGTTTCAGTTATAAGATCAAAAGGGTCTGAGGACGTAATGAAAACACGGTGACTGTAGTGATAACACTGCGCTGTGTAACGAAATTTGCTAAAAGAGTAAAATTTAAATGTTCTCACTGCCCCCCCCAAGGATAAATACATGGGGTGATGAATGTGTTAATTAACAAGATGAGTGTAATCCTTTCACAATGTCTATCTACATTAAATCACCATAATGTACATTTTCAATGTCTCATAATTTTATGTCAACTCTATCTCAATACAACTGAAATACTAGGTCTCAACATGTTTTATTCATATTATGTATACTTAAGAGATTTGGTTAAATTACTTGAACTTCTCAAAGAGTTGGAGCCAACTAACTTGTAGTGTCCAACTCTTTGCGACCCCATAGACTGTAGCCTGCCAGGCTCCTCCGTCGACAGAACTCTCCAGGCAGTAATACTGGAGTGGGTAACCATTTCCTTCTCCAGGGGATCTTTCTAACCTAGGAATCAAACCCAGATCTCCTGCATTGCAGGCAGATTCTTTACCGTCTGAGCTGCTTGGAATTAGTCCAGATTTAAGAGCTGGACCTGAAAACACAGGTCTCCATCAGAGACCAGAATAAACAGAACTTCTCCTCTCAGCCACTGAGCATTTATCACCACCCATATACATATATATAGTCTTTGGTTCATTTGCTGTCTAAAGCTATGTTGCTATTGAACTACTGTTGAATATTTTTTTTGGCCTGTCAAACACACACTATAGTTTCAGTGAAACCACAGATTCTTCCCCCTTCACTTCCAATGAACTAAGTAGTTATTTTGGTATGAAAGTCTAAAAATTGTGCTATTATGATTGTTAAAGGCGACAAGTTGGAAGAATAATCAAAAAGATTAAGCAATCAGAGAGGTAAAGTGAATTCAAGCAAAAATTTTTTTGTCTGTGCTATTTGGATTGGATAAATTCCAAAATCACAGGGCAGTTTTTGATATTATTATAACTGAAAGCTTAAATAGCCTTCCCATTTTTTAACTTGTAGATGGAATGTGGTTAAGATTGAAACAGACTTCTTAAAATGACAGAGCAAATGGTATGATTGTTTTAATATGTGGCTAGAGCTTCCCTGGTGGCTCAGCTGGTAATGAATCAGCTTGCAATGTTGGGAGACCTGGGTTCGATCCCTGGGTTGGGAAGATCCCATGGAGAAGGGAACGGGCTACCCACTCCAGTATTCTGGCCTGGAGAATTCCATGGACTACATAGTCCATGGGGTCACAGAATCAGAGACAACTGAGCGACTTTCACTTTCAATAGATAATCAACATTACCAAAGAACTCGGTCTGGCATTTATTCCAAATTGCTTTTATTATGTTTTTATGGCTTCGCAGGCTCTTTGTTCCTGTGCTCGGGCTTTCTCTAGTTGCAGCGAGTGGGGACTGTTCTCTAGATGCGGTGCATGGGTGTCTCATTGTGGTGGTTTCTCTTGTTGCTGTTTGTGGGCCCAAAAGCACGGGCTCAGTAGTTGTGGCCCAGGAGCAGTTAGGCCCCGTAGAATCTTCCTGGACCAGGGATCAAACTGGTCCCCTGCATTGGCAGGCAGATTCTTGACCACTGGACCTCCAGGGAAGTCCCCAGATAACTTTAACAAATCAACATTCAGGAGAGCTTGGAGAAAATCCTCACCTATTGTTACAGAGTGGTGAGTGACAGTTGTCCTTCCCACCCTGTAAACAAACTTAGAGCATATGAAATGGAAGAGAACCATGCTAGGAGCTATTGTTCATTCTATTCGGTGTTTCAAGGTTTTTAATTCAACATTGAGTAGCTATAAAAGAATGCTTAAGAAACTTGCAGAAAAATATAAAGAACATACAGTTACCTCTTATTTCTTAGGTGCCTCTCTCTGATCCTGTTACCTTCTTTTCCCTTTGAGAAAGCACCATCCTGGATTTTGTAGTTTTATTGCATATGTTTAATCATTTTGCATGTTTTTAGACTTAATCCCATGACATTTTATGACATCTTCTTTCATGGCTTCTTTTCCCAATATTAAACTCCAGTGATTCACCCGTGTTATTGCTTGTAGCTGTATTTCCTTTTCATTGCTGAATATATTCCATTATATTAATATGCCATAATTTCTAGTATCCATTTTACTATTGATAGGCATTTGAGTTGCTCCCATTATTTATTATTAACAGTGCGACTGTGAACACTCTCTGCTGCTCATTTGTAGAAATTTACTTTTGATTTGATTTACTAATGTCTTAAAGAATGTTCACGTCTGTGTTAGGTGTATTTGACCTGTAATCTTCCTATTTTGCAATGACAGTTTTAGATTTTTCTACCAAGGTTATTCTTGCTTCAGGAAGGGAGTTAGAGACGGTTTCTATCTCTTCTTTCTTCCTTTTCTATATTCTGGAATAGTTTAAGACTGGAATTACTAATGTATTTTTCTACTTGGTATAGCTTGCCCATAAAACTTTTTAAATTTAGTGTTCTTTTTGAGGCAGGGTTTTAAACTACTGACTTAGCTTTTTCAATTGTTGGAGGATTATTCAGTTTTTCTATTTGTTAAGTCAGTTTTAGTAGATTACAGTTTCCTAGGAATATATCCATTTTGTTTATGATTTTAAAAAACTAGTGGCATATAGTGTATAGTGTCATCATATTTTGAAAGAATACACTCACAATGCCTCCTTTATTCTCTGTGCCATCTATACTTGTTGCCTCCTTATTTCTCATATTGCTTATTTATAGCTCCCCTCTTTTTTCTTGTCCAGTCTTACTAGAAGGTTGTCAACTTTGTCAACTTTTTCAAAAAACCAAATTTGGACTTTGCAGATTATTCTGTATCTGTTTACTCTTTTTTAAATCTCTGATGTTATCATTTAAAACTGCCTTTCTTCTGTTTCCTTGGGATTTATTTTGCTGGAGTTTTTTCCTCACCTCTACAATGAGTAGATGCTCAGTTCATTGGGATTGTTTTAAAATGCTTTGAGACTCTTTCCTTTAAAAAAAAAAAAAAAAAGGTAGAGGGGGACCAAATTTTCCTTCTCTTGTGAGCCAGACTTAGTGACTCATTTCTCACAAATAGAAAGTGGCAAAAATGATAGTATGTGACTTCCAAGAATAGGTCACAAGAAAGAATAGCTTCTGCCTGGCTTTTTCTCTTCTGGATCACCCCCTTGGGAGAACCTAGTCACCATACAGTGAGAACACACAAGCAGCCCTCTGTGAAGGGCCACGTGGGGAGAAACTGAAGCCTCCTCCCAACAGCCAGCACCAATTTGCCGGCCAAGACCTTGCAAGTGGATGCATTGTGGCCTTCAGATGATGTGACTGCAACCTTGTGAGACACCTCAAGCCAGAACCATGTAGCCATGCTTTCAAAATCCTGACCCACAAAAGCTATGAGAGAGGATAGATATTTATTGCTTTGGCTTACGCCATTAGCTCTTGGGATAATTTGTCTTGCAACAGTAGAAACTATTATACAATACTCATTAATCACCAGCCCTTCTACCCTGACATAAGCATTTAAACGCTATAAATTCCCCTCTATATATTGTTTTAACTAAATCCCACAAATTTGGATAGACAGTGTTTTTCATTAAAATTAAGATTTAAATATTTTCTAATTTCCATTATCATTTCTTCTTTGACTTATGAGTTACTTAGAATTACATTTCTTAATTTCCAAATATATATTAGTGTATGCTGCTGCTAAGTCACTTCAGTCGTGCCTGACTCTGTGCAGCTCCATAGAAGGCAGTCTACCAGGCTCCACCATCCCTGGAATTCTCCAGGCAAGAACAGTGGAGTGGGTTGCCATTTCCTTCTCCAGTGCAGGAAAGGGAAAAGTGAAAGTGAAGTCGCTCAGTTGTGTCCGACTCTTTGAGACCCCATGGACTGCAGCCCACCAGGCTCCTCCATCCATGGGATTTTCCAGGCAAGAGTACTGGAGTGGGTGCCATTGGCTTCCCCTGTGAAGTGTATTAGTGTATATTTATTATTTATTTCTAGTTTAACTGCACTGTAACAGAAAATATACGATATAATCCCTTAAAATTTGTTGCACCTTACTTTATGGCTCTGTATGTGGTCAATTTTTATGAAAGCTGCATAGATAATTGAAAAGAATATATATTTAACAGTTGTATATACCTATTAGCTGAAGTGTGTCAATTACGTCATTCAAATCTGTATTTTTTCTCATTGTTGTTTATGCTAAATTTATCAATTACTAGGAGAGGTGTGTTAAAATCTGCCTCTATGGTGATAGATGGTTTTCATTTCTATTAACTGTTGAATTATATTTTGTTACATATTTTGTAATATATATGTTATGCATATATTTGTGTATATACACACAACTAGATGAATACATGTTTGACATTGTTCTATCTTCCTAGTGTCTTTTATCTTTATGAAGTGACTCATTTTATCTTTATTAATGCTTTTTTGCCTTCAATTTTATTTTGGCTGATATTAAGGTAGCTACACTAACTTTCTTTCTCTTTAGTGCTTGCCTGGATATCCAGTTAGTAAAAATACCAACATTTTAAATGGAGCACTCATTCTACTTATATCTACTGTAATTACTCATACAGACCTACTATCTTATTTTGTCTTTTCTATATAGCCTACCTTTTCTATTGCCTTTTCTCTACATGCTGGCCTTCTTCTGAATTATTGTCACTATACAGTAGATGTGTATATTCTATTTATGTTTTGTTAGCTGCATAACTTCTCAAAGTCAAAAATTAACCAATATCCTTAATTTTGGCTCAAAAAATAGAGAATTTAAAACATTTTACCTCCATTAGCTCTCTCCCCACTCTCTACTCACTGATAGGCAGATATTGTTGACTTGAATTTTAATTCTATCTTTTTTATTTTAACCTTCCAATATATTATTGATACTACTTTTTACATTACTACTTTAATGTTTACTTTATCTTTATCACTGTTTGCTCATAATTTCTTTTTCTATCTCAGACCTTTCATCGGGGAACATTTTCTTTCTTCCTAAAGTTTATCCTCCAGAAATTTCTTCAGTTCGGGATCACATTTTCTTAGATTTTGTTTATCAGAAAATATCATTATCTTATCCTTGTTCTTAAAAGATGTTTTCACTACATATGAAATTCTGGTGTGGCAGTTATGCTTCTATTACCACACTGAATATTTTTTCGACTATCTTCTGGTTTCTGTCACTTAAGTTGAGAAATTTGCTATCAGCCTGATTGTTGTTCTTTTGAGAGTAATTTGGTTCCTTTCTTATTTTTTTTTTTAAAAAAGAAACCATCTCTTTTGGTATTCTGTAGATTTATAAGAATGTGTCTTAGCTGTAATTTCTTGTTTATTTATATTGCACGAGATTTGTTGGTCTTCCTGAATCTGTGGGTTATTATTTAATCAATTTTGGAAAACTCTTAGCCATTATCTCTTCTTCTCTCTCATTCTCCGTTTATTCTCCTTTGAGAAATCTGATTAAATATAGAATATATATTCTTATTCTTATTCTCTTAACCTTTTATTCAATATTTTCCATCTCTTTTTTCTGAACAGTTTCTACAAATCTCTGTTCTCAGGTATATTTAATCAGATTTTGTGCTGTGCTTAGTCATTCAGTTGTGTGTGACTCTTTGCGACCCATGGGGATTCTCCAAGCAAGAATGCTGGAGTGGGTTGCCATGCCCTCCTCCAGGGGATCTTCTCAACCCAGGAACTGAATGCAGGTCTCCCACATTGCAGATGGATTCTTTACTGTCTGAGCTACCAGGGAAGCCCATGTTTTTAATTTTCAGTTTGATTCTTTTTCTAATCTGAATTTCTTTCTGTTCACTCACATTGTCAATTGCTTCTTTTATTCTTAAATATGTTACACTTGGTATATTTTGTATTCTGCTACCTCATTTCTCTTCGTTCTTGCTTATGGCACCTTGTTAACTCATGTGCTTTGTGATTTTTGATGATAAGCTCATACTGCATTGAGGCCAACTGAAGGTGAAATCCTCTAGAGAGGATCTGTGTTACGTCTTACCAGATGCTTGAGGGCACTGTGCATATTTGGACCACTCAGCTAATGTGAATTTAGGCTCTAAAGGCTGTAGAGACATGCTTATGAATGTGATTTTTCATGAGGAATATTTATCTCCTTCACTTAATGCCCTGGTTTTAAAACAGGCAATTTTTCTTGTACTGGTCTAAGACCATTTGTCTGCAATTTAATTTAGTACCTTATATGGATTTGTTACCAATTCTTTTGAGTTGGGGCCCAGTGAGGGTCCTCGTGCTTGGTGTTGTTTGTGTTTGTGGCAATAGAATGATATTGAGTTCAGTTCAGAAGCAAAAGAAAACTTATTCTTTGAGTGAAGAATGGAAAAGCTTGTGCTCTAGAATTCACTTTCCTGGGCAGGCTCTTGGCCGAGTTGCCTGACACGGTTCTGTCTGTAGAGGGAGGAGGTGGAGTTCTTACCAGTTGGCTATGCAGGTGTTTTTCAAATATTATGCCAGACAGAGAAAGGCAAGCGTGAATGGGAAAAATATACCTATCTAAATGCAGAGTTCCAGAGAATAGCAAGGAGAGATAAGGTGTTCTTAAATGAACAATGCAAAGAAAGAGGGGAAACCAGCAGAATGGGAAAGACTAGAGATCTTGTCAAGAACACTGGCTATATGAAGTGAGCTTGTCATGCAAAGATGGGCACAATAAAGGGCAGAAATGGTAAGGACCTAACAGAAGCAAAAGAGATTATGAAGAGCTGGCAAGAATACACAGAAAAACTATACCTAAAAAATTAAAGGAGTCTTAGTGACTCAGATAACCATAACAGTGTGATCACCCACCTAGAGCCAGACATCCTGGAGTGTGAACTCAAGTGGGCCTTAGGAAGCATTACTACAGACAGAGACAGTGGAGATAACAATTCCAGCTGAGCTATTTAAAATCCTAAAAGATGATGCTGTTAAAGAGGTGCACTCAATATGTCAGCAAGTATGGGAAACTCAGCAATGGCCACAGGACTGGAAGAGGTCAGTTTTCATTCCAGCCCCAAAGAAGGACAAGGACAAAGAATGTTCAAACTTCCATGTAATTGTGCTCATTTCACATGCTAGCAAGGTTTTGCTCAAAATTCTTTAAGCTAGTTAGGCTTCAGCACTACATGAGGTGAGAACATCTAGGTGTATAAGCTGGATTTAGAAAAGGCAGAGGAACCAGAGACCAAAATTTCTAACATTTGTTGGATCATGGAGAAAGCAAGGGAATCCCAGAAAAGCATCTACTTCTGTTTCATTGACTGTGCTAAAGCCTTTGACTTTGTGGATCATAGCCAACTGTGGAAAATTGTCAAGGAGATGAGCATACCAGGCCACCTTGCCTGTCTCCTGAGAAACCTGTATGTTGGTCAAGAAACAACAGTTAGAACCAGACATGAAACATCGGACTGGTTCAAAACTGGGAAAGGAGTATGAGAAGGCTATATATTGTCACCCTGATTATTTAACTTATGTGCAGAGTACATCATGCGAAATGCTGGGCTGAATGAAGTACAAGCTGGAATTAAGACTGCCAGGAGAAATATCAACAACCTCAGATAGGCAGATGATAACACTCTAATGGCAGAAAGTGAAGAGCACCTAAAGATCCTCTTGATGAGGGTGAAAGAGGAGAGTGAAAAAGCTAACTTGAAACTCAGCATTAAAAAATGAAGATCATGGGGTCTAGTCCCACCGCTTCATGGCAAATAGCAGGGGAAAGAGTGACAGGCAATTTTCTTGGGCTCCAAAGTCACTGCAGACAGTGACTGCAGCCATGAAATTAAAAGACGCTTGCTTCATAGAAGGAAAGCTATGACAGCATATTAAAAAAAAAAAACAGCATTAAACCTTGACAGCATATTAAAAAGCAGAGATATCACTTTACTGACAGAGGTCCGTACAGTCAAAGCTATGGTTTTTCCAGTAGCATGCACAGATATGTATTGGACCATAAAGAAGGCTGAGTGATGAAGAGTTGATACTTTCATACTGTGGTGCTAGAGAAGACTCTTGAGAATCCCAGGATACTGCAAGGAGATCAAACCAGTCAATCCTATAGGGAAGCAACCCTGAAAATTCATTGAAAGGACTGATGTTGAAGTTGAAGATCCAATACTTTGGCCCCCTGATGCGAAGAGCCGACTCATAGGAAAAGACCCTGATGCTGGGGAAGATTGAGGGTAAGAGGAGAAGGGGGCAGCAGAGAATGAGATGGTTGGATGGCATCACCAACTCGATGGACATGAGTTTGAGCAAGCTCTGGGAGATAGTGAAGGTCAGGGGAGCCTGGAGTGCTGCAGTGCATGGGGTTACAAAGAGTTGGACACGACACAGTGACTGAACAACGATAGCAAATGCCAGACTGAAGTGCCAGGCAGAGCGTTTCCACACCAGGCTTGCCTCCGCTATCCTGGATTGCAGTGTCTTGTACAGAGCTTCTGCACACAGCCTGCCAAGCTGAGGTGTCGGGCTCAGCAGTTCTGCGCTGGGAACTCTAATCCCAGGAGTTAGGCGCGAGGTGTCTGCACCCAGCCCCCTGTTGGCAAATGACATTAGACTAAGCACAAAAGAAGACGTTAAACCTTAACTTACTGGCTAGATTCCATCTCATTTATCCCAAGGACCCCAGTGGGCTTTGCCAGTGACAGATTGGGCCTTTGTTTCTGGTACCCAGCATCCTGAGGCTGCAAAGAGAGTAGCTAAATGTCATTAGCTCAAAGATCGTGAAGGCATTAGGTCTACCAATGTCTTCACTTTTCTAAAAGTGGCTTCAAGTCTGGACTTACATTTTGGTGTTTTATATTAGTTTCCTAGGGCTGTTGTTGGGTTTTGTATTAGTTTGCTAAGGCTGATATAACAGAGTACCACTGACTGGGTGGCCTAAAACACCATCAGTTGATTGTCTTATCATTCTGGAGGCAGGAAGATGTTGGAAGTGTTCATTTCTTCTGAGTGCTGTGAGGGAAGGACCTGTGAGAGAAGCCAGGCTTCTCTCCTTGGCTTAGAGAAGCATCGCCTCTATCTCTGCCTTTATCTGCACGTGGCATCCTCCCTATGTACATGTCTGTGTCCAGATATCCCCTTTATATAAGGACATCACTGTATTATTCTTGCCTGGAGAATCCCATGGACAGAGGAGCCTGGTGGGCTACAGTCCATGGGGTCGCAGAGAGTCGGAGTAACTAAACACACGCACATCATTGTATGAGGGCTCAACCGACCCCAGAATGGCTTCATCTTAACTTACTTGTTCTACAATGACCTTCTTTCCAAACAAGGTCACTTTTTAAAATACTGAGGGTCAGAACTTCAACATACGAATTTGGAGGGATCATAGTGTAACTCATAACAGATTCCTTACTTATTGCCAGCTCATCAAGGCATTTAAAAATATTATTTACAGTGTACTTTATCCAACGTATTTTTATTTTCAGTCAGAGGAATGGTTACAATAGAGAGCCTACCGTATTGCTAGATACCAATAGATAAAATCTGAATGACCTTCAAAGGTAATTGTCACTAGTTTTACAAAGGCAGCTTCCATATTTTCCATTCATTCTGCAGCCATGTTGTATTGCCCTTAAGGTTCTGCAACTGCACATTCCCTTCTTTGCACTTGGAAAAGAGACTCAAAAGCTAACTCTGACATTTGGAACATTTTCAAGTTCTGGGGCCACTTCAGGAATCAGTGTTTTGGTCAACTCTAGGTTGAATGCTGTCTGCAACTATAGTACTTATCAGCCATGATAATAATTATAAAGTCTTCAGTCAGCATGATTTAATTATACCTTACATGCTTCAGGTAAGATGACAGAGAAATGTGAACTACATCTGAGGAAGCCTTCCATTAAAAATAGGTCCAACCATTTCTGTATATAAAGGATCAAAAAGTCTCAGCTCTCTGAAAACTTAATCAGAAGCACTTATTGGTTTAGGGTTATCCAGAGACAAGGATTTTAAACCATGTTTTTCAAAATGTGGTCCCTGAATGTCCACTTGCCCTTGAATGATCTGATGTGTGGGGTCAGGGTGGTGAGCAGACTTAACATTTCAGATTCCCTGGCTTGACTCCCATACCTACTAAATGAGACTCTCTGAGAAAAGGAGCCCGGAAGTCTGTATTCTAAACTAGCATCCCTTCAAAGTTAGAGAATGGTTATTGCCCAGGGTTTTCCTCTAAAATTTAAGGTATTTTGCTATAAGCAACTCAGTGTTTATTTTTCTTAAATTACATTCCTGGTAGAGAGTTAGGATTTTTATAATATGAAATCAGTGTTTGAAGTGATATTCAACAAGCTGTTAAAAAACAGGGCATGACCACAGTGTGCTTAACATTTCTGTGACAACACTGAACAATTTACATGGTATTTTAGCTTGGGCACTACAACTTCATAGAATTTCCTTTCTGAAAATTATCTTCAATCTAACAGCAAGTACAGCTGTGATGTACTTTATTTATTTACCCAGTTTTGCATTCATAGTGTGAATCTTTTTCTTTTCTATTGAATTATCTAATTTTATGTAACAGCTCCCTCTGCGAAGCTTGTACCTTAAGTATGTATAGATGGATGATCTCCTTTAAAAGATGGACTCTTTCCCCTTCTGCCTGTGTCCTCTTCTAACTGTTGCATGGGAGGGAAAAACTTTTCTCCACCCTCTTACGGTCCCTGGCTGGGTCTGAATATTAGGCTAACAAAGACAGATCAACAGGAGAAAAGCTTATACATTTCTCTAAGGTAAGTTTTAGATGACATGGGAGCCTTCAAAAGGAAATGAAGACCTGAAGAAATGGTTAAACCTGAGTGTTTGTATGCTGAGTGTGATGAAGAATGGAAAGTCATGGAAAGATGCGATAGGTCAAAGAGTATGAGCTAAGTGCAGTAAACTGAGGCTTCCTCGATGGCTCAGCAGTACAGGATCTACCTGCAGTGCAGGAGACACTGGAGACGCAGGTTCAATCCCTCGGTTGGGAAGATCCCCTGGAGGAGGAAACAGCAACCCACTCCAGTGTTCTTGCCTGGAGAATCCCAGGGACAGAGAAGCCTGGTGGGCTATAGTGCATAGAGTCACAGAGAGTCGGACACAGCTGAGCACGCTTGCATGCAGCGCACTGGGGGACCTAAGCAAGGTCTGTTTGTATGAATTCTTCTTGGTGTCCCTCTGTCTTTGGGTTGAGGAGACTCCTTCCTCCGTGTATAGGGAGGGCAGCTCTCACAGTAGCAGAGGAATCTTGGGTTTTGAAAACTTGAGTTAACTTGGTACTGCCTTTAAATGTTGAGGGCTCCCTGAGTGAGTTTGGGAGCAAAGTGAACCAAGATGTTTGCTTACAGGCGTAAACCCAGTGATCCTCCAACTTTGATGGCATCAGAATCCCCTGGAAGGCCTGTTAAAGCACGGATTGCTGGGCCCTAGCTCCAAAGTTTATGAATTAGCAGGTCTAAGAACTGAGTCCTAAGAATTTTCTTTTCTACCATGTTCCTGGATGATACTGATATTTCTGGTCGATCAGACTTGGAAAACCACCGGATTAACTCATTTAACTCTCAGAAGGGTCTTGTGAGGTGAACACCATTACCAGCAGACCTTCATTTTATAGATGAGGTTTCTGAGGCAGCTAGGAAGACAAGATTTTAAACTCAGGCAATCTGACTCCAAAGTTTTGCTCTATCACACCTGCTGGGCCATTGTGCCTTCTCAGTGAGCAAGCACTTATTAAGCATCTGTTGTGTGCTCATTATTTGACTAGCTGCTGTTTGAAAAATCTAGTCCAATTCTTTATTCAGGCCCAAATGATTTGAGGATAGTCCCTTCTCACTGATCCATGCCAGCATAGTTAATTTTGTATTATCTATCTGAGAGGAAAGTGAGCTGCTGTACATTTGTTGAAACTCAGGTGACAATTAAGATACAGAAATTCAGTCTCTTCTCTGCCTTTCAAAAAACATGATTTACTTTTAATTGAAGGATAATTGCTCTTTTCTCCTTTTTAAATGAGAAATTTTGCCCTGACTGAGATGGGTGTTCTTGTAGCAAACTGTGTACTATAAAAATGCTCTTCCAAAATCAGTTTTCTTGGCTTATGCAAATATACAGCTGAGAATAATTTGGGGGTACACTGGGATATATTGCAGGGGTGAAAATGAAAATTCATGGTACTTCTGTATTACCATATCTGTATGCTTTAAGTACATAGCCTGTATATATATATATATATATTTTTTTTTCTTTTAACATTTTCTTATACTAGCTGGATTTCTGTATTGGTTTTGCTGAAGGGAAGTCCTGACTTGACCTGATTTTTTATTTTTTAGTGTTTTCTGTTGGAGACCACAAATTATGCTTCAAGTGACCACCATCTGCCTATTAGTAGGACCTTCCTATTTTAAGGGGCTTAGAAAGGGAGTGAAAGAGAAGGAAGTTGGGGAGGAGCGTTGACATCATAATAGCCATTTTTGACCAAGCCACTCGCTTGGTCAAAGTTCCCTTTCCTGTGGGAGATCAGGATACAGTCTATGCAAGTACCAACTGAGAAAAGAAAACTAAGAAAAGAACTGAAACTTCTCTTCATTTGTACTTCCCTATTCCTTCCCCAGTTTTCCATAGAAGGCAGAGAGTGGCACAAATGTCTGGTCTGGCGATAACCAATTTTCTTCTAGTTTTTTGCATCTATGCCAGGCATAAATGACACCTTAAATGACAAGGTAGGCAAAATTTGGAACAAAAGACCCCTTATTAAGTAACTGCCATATCCAGAGCATTGTCTTAGATGCTGGGTGGGAGGAAACCAACCTCGAACATACAGCCGCTGCTTGTAAACAAGTCTCCATTGTAGGGCTAGTCCATTCAATTGATAGTAGAGAGTTTGGGAATTAATTGTTTTCTTCCGACTGTCAAGGACAGGCGGAATAACAGAACTGGGAAGTAGACCAGGAACATCATTTTACTTCATTCCATCTCATGTCAAGTCAACGCTTGCCCAACTTGAAGTGGTTTGGCTCCTGAGAATGTGGCGGATAGAAGCTCCCACATGTGCTTCTCTCAGGCATCTTAGCCATTGTCCTTTCCTTCCTGTGAGGAGGGTGATAGCTGAAGGTCTCCCCTCTTCTGTTATTTCCCACTGTTTAAGACATCTAATGAGATATTTTCAAGTTGTAAGAAGCAAAATCCTCTCCAGAAAGTTATAGACTCCTTTGGGTAATTGTAATGAGTCATTCTTGCCAAGAACATAGGTGGCTTGCATCCGCCTCGCTCTTCTTATCAGAAGAAGCTTAACACACACAGAGTGAGCTGTACTTCCTGGCACTATGTGCCCTAGTCTGAAACCACAACCTTGTGCAACAAGGCCATTCATTAAGGGCATGCACTCTTGCAGCTGGGCCACTTTTGACTAGTGTAGTGTAGTGTGTGTGTGTGTGTGTGTGTGTGTGTGTGTGTTGTGTGTTTTGTGTTTTGTGGTGGGGACTACATCCCAGCATTCTGGTTGGCCTTGCTGGCATTGCTCTCTTAGTGTAGGTGCTGAATTGTGTATCTTTTATGCAGATGCATGTCATCATATTTAGTGTTTGACTATAAATAAATCAATTTACCTACATCTGTGCTGGCCAATGAGCAACATTAAAATGAAAAAGAAATTGAATTTTTGTCAACAGAAACAAGTGCAAAACTTCTATTATTTCTTCTATAACAGATCTTGCAAACAAAATCTTCATAGGATTGCCAGAAAGTTCTAAGTATAATTGATATCATTCATTTTGCGTTAGGTTGATGGGTGTTTATAGTTGGGTTTTGTCATTATGAAATAAGTATACGGAAATTCCCAACATAGATGAGTAGACAGAGAAGGTGGTCTAAAGTTATCCCATTTTTGGTTCCTCTTCTGATTTCTAGATCCATATTTGGTGATTTTAAATGAACAGGGTACTACTCTACTCAAACATTTTTCCTTTTATCAGGTTAGGGCTCTAAGTCACTGTGCTATAATTCAGATGTTCCTAGAAATGTGAGTTTCATAATTGAAGAGAAGGGGACAGATTTGAAATTGAAATATTATAATAAGGAGCTAACAGTTGGAAATAAATGGACCATTATACATTATAATCTTAAAATTTCATTTCTTGTCTTCTTAACTTTCCTCCAAAGAACATATCCTAGAATTACAACACTGTTCTCACTGTCTCTTGCTTCTTTCTGCCTTAGAAATAAATCCCACACTAGTAGCTCCGTTGCGGATCCTTAGTTTTTGTGTTTTCCCTGGAAAGCCTTCCTTAATCTATCAGGGCCAGATGAAAACCCTTCTGATTTCCTTCTTTCTGTCTGTCCATCCATCTGTCCTTCCTTCTTTCCTCCCAGTATAACAACATTATAACATCATTGACTGCTTACTTGTCAGACTTCAAAAATTAGAAACTCCTGGAGGCTAGGCCAGTGCCTATCTACTAATGCATCTCAGTTCCAGCCCTGGGCCTGGGGTATATTAAGTAGGCACACATCTTCTTTCTTCCTTTTTTTTTTTTTTTAAACTGAATGAATGATCTTAGGGAGGAGGTCATTAGTTGAAGTGTTTGAAATGATAAGAGTAGCTATTAAAGCTATACAGAATATTGGGAGGAGGGTCCATTTTGTTTGTATTAACAGCAAAGGCAATTTCCTTGGAAGCCTCAGCTTTCTTCCTTGACTTTCCACTTGACTGTGTGTTATTTGCTTATTTTCCATTTCTCCAAAAGTGCATCACCTTTGCAACTTTTTCTCATACTCCTTATCACTTCGTATCATTCCTGTTTAGTCTTTATTCTTGGTATAGAAGAGTACTTTTGGCTTATTATTTGGATAATTGGTGAAAATCTATCTTACTAGTCACATTTCTGACTACTACAACTGGCCAGGCAAAGTGAAATTTGTTGCATTATGTTATTATTTAAATTAATGGTTTTGCTGGTTGTGCCCCATTAAATATCCCTCCTTTTTGTTTAAAAAATTTGTTATTATTTTTGTACACCTGTTGTCATTTTGCATATAATCCTTTACAGTCATATTAGTAATTGTAAATTTACCTTCACTTTTGAATGAGTAACTTAACAAAAGAAGAACACAAAGAATATTTCTTCACCTTCATAGACTTTCCCTCTCACATTGAATTGGCTTCTGAACCCTTATCCCATCCTGGAATAATGGAATAACTGGAATAATGCCTGCTATACCAAGCAGTGTACTGGGTGGTTGATATATGATCTTTCAGTCTCCATGATGATACTAAGAAGAATTACTTTTTAGCTGCATTTTGCAGATGAAGAAATTCATGGAAATTAAGAAACTCGTTTAAGGTCACAAAGTTATTAAATAACTCACCCCGATTCACGCACAGATCTGTGTTCTTGCTGTGGCAGTGTACTAGAGTGTGTTCAGACAAGTGGTGAAAAGACAAGGTCAGGAAACTAGGCTGTATGATAAGAAAACTGGACAGGTGTCCTCGCAATGATTGAGGAAAGGAGAAAAGTCTTCAACTATCTTCTGTCACATAGGAGAAGGATCAAACATATTTTGTTTTGCTCCAAAAGACATGTGTTTCTCATAAATGTCGGCAGTCCAGATTCTGAAATGCAATTGCAGTTACTTGCTTGTAGTAGTTTTATTTAATTAAAAATAGACATTGAATCTATAATTCAAAATTACTAAAAATTAAACTCGAGCTCAGTGAAAGCCCCTGAGTAGCATCTATTACATGCATTTCTAAGTTTGCCATCACATTATTCTTCTACTAGAAGGAGTGATCTGGAATGATCTTCCAGAATGATTGAGGTGAAGCCTCAAGTTTGTCTCATATCTGCCAGAATGAAAACAAAAATAATCTCATCTTTCTTCTTTTTATCCTTCTAAAAATAAGGTGGCAGTTGTTCCAAATGATGGGGTTCAGTTCAGTTCAGTTCAGTCGCTCAGTCGTGTCCGACTCTTTGCGACCCCATGAATTGCAGCACGCCAGGCCTGCCTGTCATCACCATCTCCTGGAGTTCACTCAGACTCGCATCCATCGAGTCCGTGATGCCATCCAGCCATCTCATCCTCTGTCGTCCCCTTCTCCTCCTGCCCCCAATCCCTCCCAGCATCAGAGTCTTTTCCAATGAGTCCACTCTTCGCATGAGGTGGCCAAAATACTGGAGCTTCAGCTTCAGCATCATTCCCTCCAAAGAAATCCCAGGGCTGATCTCCTTCAGAATGGATTGGTTGGATCTCCTTGCAGTCCAGGGGACTCTCAAGAGTCTTCTCCAACACCACAGTTCAAAAGCATCAATTCTTCAGCGCTCAGCCTTCTTCACAGTCCAACTCTCACATCCATACATGACTACTGGAAAAACCATAGCCTTGACTAGACGGACCTTAGTCGGCAAAGTAATGTCTCTGCTTTTGAATATGCTATCTAGGTTGCAGGAAAGGGGAATTGGCTTAGTGCTCCAAGTCTTCATGAGGCAGAGGGCTTTGGGCAAGTCAACCAATAACACCTGCAGTATTGTGGTGATAGGTGAGGGTCAGCCTCTAGACATGAAGTTCTTGGAGCTCCTTAGAGGAGGCTTATAATATTAACGTAATAAAACCTGGTGAGAGTTTGCATACCAACTAGGAAGTGGTGTGAAGAAGATCAAGAGATGCAGTGTTTCAGACTTAGGGAATGAACTTATGGTCCCCAGGAAGGAAGGATAGGGAGAAGGGATAGTTAGGGAGTTTGGGATGGACATGTATACACACTGCTATAGACTAAAATGGATAACCAACAAGTACCTACTGTTATGGCACGGGGAACTCTGCTCGATGTTATTTGGCAGCCTAGGTGGGAGGGGCGTTTGGAAGAGAATGGATACTTGTATATGTATGGCTAAGTCCCTTTGCTGCCCACCTGAAACTGTCATAACATTGTTCATCAGCTGTATGCCAATATAAAATAAAAATTAAAAAATAAAATAACAAAGTGGTAAAAAAAAAAAAAAAGAGAGAGAGAGAGAGTGTTAGCCAGACTGGTAGGTTGACTAATCACTTTCCATCACAATATAGTGGCTGTTGTTAACCGGGCAGAGGGAGAATTTAAGGCTAAACAGGCAGCACCAGGGGAAGGTCAGATTTTCTAATATTGTGTACTTTGACACGGCCAAATGTTGGTGTGGTACAAGGAAAGACCAGGTGGATCTTATCATTCTTTCCACTCCCCAAATGGTAGAATGACCTTTCAAAATGGGTGTCCTTGCACCTACAGATTAAAAAAAGGTATAAGAATTTGTTTTTCGATCATGTAAAAGCATGCTGGGACATTTTGATTTCTAATGGTACCATAAGACTGCACAATGCTTGTCACAGTGGTGCTGGGGAAGGAGGCTTTCTGAAGCCTGCTAATTCTACCCTGGAACACACAAGCAGGTGAAGTGTGAGAAGCTGCTGTCGCCCTCCCTCCCTCCCTTTCTTTCGTCCTTCTTCTCTTTCTTGCCCCCTTCTTCCCTCCCTTCCTTCCTCCTTCCCTTCCTCCCTGCCCCTCTTTCTCCTTCCCTTCCTTCTGCCAACAAATACTCACTGAGCATCTTTTTTATGTCTTGAGCATTTGCTAGGTTCTGAGAATCCAGTGGGATACGAAATAGACATGACCCCCACCTTCCTAGATGTTATAAGCAAGTAATAATAAAGAAAAAAAATTGAGATATGTGTATATAAAAAGGTGCACCAGAACATTATAAGAGAAGGACTTGATTTAGCTTGGTCCAGAGGGAAAGATTCTCTGAAGGAGTAACATGGCAAATTAGCCTTGAAGAACAAACACGTGGTCTAGAGCAAGATTTAGCAAGCTGTGACCTATAGGCCACCTTGGGCCACCATCTGTTTTCATGTAAAAACAGAGCCGCACTGTTCGCCTAGGTATCCTGTGGCTGCTTTTGCAATACTCTGGTAGAGTGGCAATACTGTGGCAGAGACTATATGGCCTTCAAAGCCTAAAACACTTACTATTTTGTCTTTTGCAGAAAAAGCTTGCTGACCACTTGTCTACAAAATACTTGAAAATAAGAGCTCTGATATTTAGTTTGACCCATGCATTTTCAAACAACGTGGGCCACAGGCCTTGCATGACTGAAACATTTGTGGGCACATTTTTTGGGGGGTAACATGATGGTGTATGTCTCTTCATGAAGCAGGCTTTCAGCAAAAAACTTTTTGAAACTGCATAATTCAAGTGGATTTTCTCTTTGTGGAGAGCGTTATGACATGGTGATATAGAATCATATTATTTTGAATTCAAATACTAGCTTCATCTTTTAGGAGGCCCTCTTAGGAGCTGTGTTACTTACTTTTATTACTCTTCAATTTTCCATCAGTAAGAGAGGCACTTATAGTGCTGACCTCATGTAGTGAGTGTGAAAATCACATGAGATAATAATGAAAGAGAGTACTTAGTACAATGACATACAGCAAATGCTGAATACATGTCATACATTATAACTGTTTTTAAGAGAGAAAAATATTTTCATAAAATAATATGTCAGTGTTTGTAATGTCATCCCATAGACAGTGTTCACAGCTTTTCATCATTTTATTTTTTCTTCTAATAAAACAATTTTTTGTCATGATGACTGAGGATAAATGAAAGTGGTGACATTTAAGTCACAATTTTGCAATGTTTAAAGTTGATATTATAATATTTTGAAATTTTCAGCAAGTCTACAAAATTAATTTTTTTAAAAACTCTGGGAATCTGAGGGAGTTAACCTACTCTGTCATCCCCACCTCCCTCTCCCAGTGGTACATTTAGGGCATGTGTCCTTCCTACTGGGACTTCCTACTGGGACTTCCTACTAGGACTTCCTACTGGGACTTCCTACTGGGACTTCTTACTGGGACTTCCTACTGGGACTTCCTACTGGTGACTTCCTACTGGTGGTTCAGTCAGTAAAGAACCTCCACCCAACTCTGACCCTTGGGTCAGGAAGATTCCCCTGAAGAAGAAAATGGCAATCCACTCCAGTATTCTTGCCTGGAGAATCTCATGAACACAGGAGCCTGGTGGGCTACAGCCTACGGGGTCACAAGAGTCAGACACGGCTTAGTGACTCACCTACCACACCACTTCCTGCTGAGCTCCCCTGCTTATTGCCAACTGCCTGCAGCTTTTCACATCTGTGAATGCCCATCAAGGCGTATCATCCTTTTTGTTCCCTCTGCCCACAGTTCCAGCCTGTATTATTCCTGTAGCTATAATTCCAACCCCACCCGACACCACAGTTCTTAGGTTTAATTTCAACTGTTCTAGAAAGGGCCTGTTCTTATAACCTTTTATTTTCTCTTTCTCTCTTTGTTATCTACAGTCCTTGTTCTGACCTGTCCACTGCCCTCACCCCCATCTCACCCTAATCCATTCTGCCCTAACTTTCTAGCTTTGGTTGCAATTCCTCATGCCTCTGATGTGTAGGGGCACGTGGGTGCTGATCAGTGATCCTCTGAAAAGCCGTGAAGTGATGGGGGTGCAGCAGTGAAGGCTGATTGCCTTGTGTATACCCTGCTCAGCTGTCCCTTCACCTGCTTTGGGCCTTAGTTCCCAGATGAGCAGTGCTAGAGTTCTCACCATGCTCTTCAGGAGGCTGGCACCCAGCCCTTCCCTTACATGCCTATTTGGTGACCAGCACTCGTCCAACAGAAATTTAGTGAACGTGGCAAAGTAAACCAGCAAATGTACCACAAGTGAGCGTGCTTACCCACCATGGTGATGGTTTCATAGCATCATAAAAATAAGCTTTGGCCTGATAACTTAGTCAAGGATACATTTTTAAAAAGAGAACGAGTAAAACAGAAATAGGGTAGTGGGATGTAGCCAGCTTCTGCTTTCTGACCGTCATTGGTTTATTTCTATAGGCTACATGGTTACCAGGGAAATGGAAACATAGACTTGTGTTCTTAGAGGCATCAGATGATGATGCCAGGGCTGGAGAGAACCTTGGTGATTATGTGCTCCACTGCTGTTGTTTGATAGAGAAGGACACATGGAGGCTGGGTGCCTACCCCAGGATCACGTGGAGGAAAAGCAGCATTGATAAACGTGGGTGGGCAGAGGACCAATTTGCAGGCAGCAGGCAGTTTTAGTGAACTACATGATTTTGGGGGACAAATGTTTCCCCTTTTTTGTTTTGTTTTAAGATTCTCTCATCTATTTGTCTACCCATATATAATATGTATATATACACATATTTTTTATAAATGCATAAATTGGGTCATATCATAAGTTCTAGGCTTTTTTGTTTGCTCTTTTCTTCCCATCCTCTTCATTTCTCTGTAAACCATATTAAAAACCCTGTATCATTCCATATTTTTTTCATATGCATACATACATTATAGGGTTTTTGTGGTCAGAGGTTTTTTAAAATAAGACTATGTAATACATTCTTATCTGCCTTTTTTTTACTCAATAAGGCCTCATGGAAATCTATTCAAGTCACTTGATATAGTTATGATTCATTTGTTAAGGGCCATATGATATGTTATGGTATGGTATTGAACCATTCTTTTACTGATGGCCTTAACTTGGCTTCCTTGACCACTATGATCTGTGGTTAAATAGATATCCTTGTGCATGGATCCTCATGTTCTTTTTTCTCTGAGGCAGTGTCCAGGAAGTAGGATTGCTAGGTTTAAAGCTAAATGTATTTTTAATTTAGTAAATACTGCCAGGTTAATCTTAAGATGAATTATAAAAATTCACATTTCTATAGTGCATGAGAGCACTCTTTTTCCTGCATCCCTGTCTCCAAAAGGCCTTTTTGCTCTTTTCCTGCTGTATCAAGCTAATAGGGGAGGAGGGAATCTCCTTGAAACCTAGACTGCCCTTCTCGCTGAGGGTCGGACACGACTGAGCAACTTCACTTACACCTTTCACTTTCATGCATTGGAGAAGGAAATGGCAACCCACCCCAGTGTTCTTGCCTGCAGAATCCCAGGGACGGGGGAGCCTGGTGGGCTGCCGTCTATGGGGTCACACAGAGTTGGACACGACTGAAGCGACTTAGCAGCAGTAGTAGTCGACTGCCCTTCCTTTGACTACCAGTGAGTCCAGGCTTGTTACCCAGTATTTATTGGCCTTCTTGATTTACTTTTGTGTGAATCACCCATAGATGCCCTTTGACCATTTTCATTCATTCATGCATTCTTTTGTTCTCTACTCTCCACTCTCTGTTTTTCTTATTTTCTTATAAGAGCTCTGTATATATATTATCTCTTTTCTGTCTCGTCATTTAAAACATTTCCCTTAAATTCATCATTTGTCTGTTGTCATTAACTGATCATATTGTCATTAAGCTTTAATTATGATATACTTTGCCATACAAAAATATCTTATTTTTTTGCAGTCAGATATATCTACCTTTTTTTTTTTTAATGGCTTTTGGATTTTCTACCTTGGTTGAGATTTCCTCTGTCCCTGGATTGGATATGTAATTTTCCTTGATATATCTTAAAGTTTTTGTATTGTTTTATTTTTAATGTTTAAGTCTCTGTGTGTACTAAGTTACTTCAGTTGTGTCCAACTCTATTTGCCACCCTATGGACTGTTCCCTCCAGGGTCCTCTGTCCATGGGATTCTTCAGGCAGGAATACCAGAGCGAGTAGCCGTTTCCTTCTCCAGGGGATCTTCCCAACCCAGGGATCGAACTTGCCTCTCTTATGTCTCCTGCGCTGGCAGATGGGTTCTTTACCATAGCACCACTTAGGAAGCCCGTTTGAGTCTCTAGCTGTTTGAAAATCATGTATATGTATGTATATTAGTGGATAATCAATTGGGCTAGCACCATTTATTAAATCTAACCTTCCCTACTAAATAACTGAATAAGCTACTATCTCTGTTATATAAAATTAAATATCTATATATACATATAGATATATAAAATAATCTTTAGGTTATTTAAGTATTCTCTTTTATTTCCCATTGATCTATTCATTCCCATGTTAATGCAATTTTGATTCTATTACAGTAGATTTTTCTTGTATGTTCTTATATCTAATGAAATGTTTCCCCTTACAGTTCATTTATATTATATTTTTCTTGATTACTTTAGGCATATCGTCTTATTTGTGAATTCACATTCATTGTAGCTAATTATCCCCTAATGCCTACTGGGATTCCAATTGGAATCACATTAAATTATAAATTACTTTAGAAAGTGTTAATTTGTTACATGTCGTGTTCAGTGGAGGAGTTTAAAAACTCATTTTTAAACACCGGATTCACACTGACGGGGGTAGACTAGAGTGCTGTACAGCTGAACCTTGTTTTGTTGCGCTTTGCTTTGTTGCACTTTGCACCTATTGCGTTTTTTACACCTTCAGGGTTTGTGGCTGCACCATGTCAAGCAAGTCTGTCGGCCCCATTTTTCCAACAGCATTTGCTCACTTCATGTCTCTGACTCACATTTGAGTTATTCTTGCAGTATTTCAAGCTTCTTTATTATTATGGTTATGGTGATCTTTGATGTTACTATTGCAAAAAGATTACAACTTATGAAAGTCTCAGATGATGGTTAGGATTTCTTAGCAGTAAAATATTTTTTAATCAAGGTATATACATTTTTTAAGACATACAATTATTGCACACTTCATAGACTACAGTATATTGTAAACATACCTTTTATATGCACTGGGAAACCAAAGCATTCATGTGACTCCTTTAATGGGGTATTTGCTTTATTGCAGTGGTCTGAAACTGAGCCACAATATCTCCAAGGTATGCCTGTAATGGGTGCTTTTCCTGCCGAGTAACTTGAGGCAGCGGTTAGGATCCTGAGTGAAGGACAGGAAGGAAAGCCGCTAGCTGCCGTAGACAAGCCACTGAGTGCCAGACTCTGTCCTCAGTCCTTTGCACGGACCTCGTACAGCACAACAGCATCTTGGTCACAGTCTGAAAACCCGGCAGGCTCTTGGACTTCAAAGGCCACTACTTTGTACTCTCTCAGAAGCCTTTATAACCCCTTAATTTTATATCTGCACCTAACAGAAATCTAAAGCCCTTTCTGCAGGTTGGTTTGAAGATTCTGTAACTCGAATATTTTAAAACAGGAAACGCTGTTTGGGGAGGACAGGTTGGATGGGCTCTATGTGTTGCCTCTTTGCTTTGGGTCATGCTCCTCTCTTTGCCTTGAACACCTTGCCTCCGGACACTCCTTAACCTGTCCTCGTCCATTTAGCTCCCTTTTCCAGGAAAACAGTCCCATCCCAAACCAGAGAGACTCCTTTCCCTTCTTAACTCCGAGGGCCCTTTGCTTTCTCTGATAGCATTTATCACACCCTTTGTTGCCTTATGAATAATTATCGTTTGTTTGTACCACTTTTACCAAATTAAGCATCGGCCTTGTGGCTGTTTGGGGTGCTGGGGATAGAGTGGTGAACAGATGCTGGAACTATCATTATTTCCTACACTAAACCAAATCTTGTTCCTTTCTATTCAGAGAATTCTTCACAGTGACTCATACATAGAACATGTTCAACCAGTGTTTGGTGAGAGAGTGAATAGGGATTAGGCCATGGATGCAATGATTCTGGTTGAAATATGATTTTTCTTGGTTCTGCATCCATCAGTTACCACTTTTTTTCCTACTTTAAAATTTTTTAGAATATGCTGTATTTGTTGCTTTCCCTCCCAAATGTCCTTGGTCAAATTTTCCCTCATTTGCTACGATTGAAAAGTATTTTAGTCGCTTCAGTCATGTCCGACTCATTGTGACCCCATGGGCTGTAGCCCTCCAGGCTCCTCTGTCCATGGAATTCTCCAGTTAGAATGTTAGAGTGGGTGGCTATTCCCTTCCCCAGGGGATCTTCCCAACCCAGGGATTGGGTCCAGGTCTCCCGCATTGCAGGCAGATTCTTTACCATCTGAGCCACCAGGGAAGCCCTTTGCAGGGTCATTTTTCATTAAATAAATAAACATCCCATACTATATTTTAGGTGCCATAATAACCACTGGGGATAAAATAGGGATTAAAAATAAACTTACATCATTAAAATTAGTTTAAAAATGGAAGTTGGGTCTATTTTCTCAAGATAGCATGTAGGCACAGTAATTGTTAATCTAGAATTATGAGCTCTAACTTGTAAAACAGGTGAAATACATTTAATGTTTGATACCTATATTTAAATTGACAAGTGAGTGAGCATAACTGAATATTCTTGATTTGCGGACTCAGTGGTCATAATTAGAAAAAATACAGGAATAAATCAGAAATAATCAGTATTCCCAATCCTTGATCCTGAGGAGTAACAAACTTCTTGAAGAGTGAGTACTTCCAATATAACCCAATATTCTTTTCTATTGTAATCAAATAAACATGTATTTTGGGCTTCCCAGGTGGTACTAGTGGTAAAGAGCCTGCCTGCAGTGCAGGAGACATAAGAGACATGGGTTTTTCTGGGTTGGGAAGATCCCCTGGAGGAAGGCATGGCAACCCCCTCCAGTATTCTTGCCTGGAGAATCCCATGGACAGAGGAGCCTGGGTGGGCTGTGGTCCATAGGGTTGCAGAGAGTAGAACACAACTGAAGCGACTTAGCACACACACACATGTATTTTAAATTTAGACCTTTAATTGTCCTGCCCAATTACTTACCGGTCAACTAGAAGCATGTGTCTAGATGAATACTTATACATTAATTTAATTAGAAACTGTGAATTTATGTTGATATTTATTTATTTGAAAAATATTTCTTGAGCACATACTAGGTGCCAAGCACTCTTCTAGTGACTCAAGATACAGAAATGAGCAAAACAAAGATTTCTGTTCTGTGACACTTAAGTTCTAGCTAGGGACCAATGGTGGAGATGGGAAAGAATCCATAAATACAGTAAATAAGCAAGTTATAAAATATGATAATAGGTAATAGGTGCTATGGGAAAATAGGGATGATTAAGAGCGTTTAAGAGTGCTGAAAGTGAAGGAGTGAGGGCAGGCTGCGGTATAAAATACAGTTATATTAAATATGCACAGAATTAAACAAGGAGAACTACATCTAGCCTAAACTTAAGAAATGTTGAGCTGTAGAGTGCCATCAGAGGAGATTCAAAATGTTAAGTGTGGGGTTGAAAAATAAAAACTGAAAAGAGTATTAGAGATAGTTGTATTACTCAGCTTAAAAGAAAAGGTCTGGGGAGACACAATAATGACCTTCCGATGGTATTTCCAACTCCACTGAAGATGCTACTTACAGAAATGTTCTCAATTGTGACATGAGGAATGCAGGTCACCCGTGAGAGAGAACTGCCTGAGAACAAGGACTCTTGTGTTCTCAAGTGTGATATATAGAAAGACTGAGAGAATGTCTTCTGAATGACTGAAACCTGATTAATTTTGACTTGTAAACCCACGCATGAAATGTACTAATTAGTAAATATTAGCCTTTACTATGATTAATAATGATCATAGATCTGGAATAATTTATGTGATGTTTCAGTTATTCAATAAACAATGCTACCCTCCTAGTAAAGAAATGAACTAGACATTAAAAGTCCACTCTAGTTCTGTGATTCCATCATGTCTTCCTTAGTGGTGGTAAAAATACCATTAAGAACTGTGAATACTCAAGATGTATTTGCTTATAAGTAACACATCAAAAGACCCTGATGCTGGGAAAGATTGAGGGCAGGAGGAGGAGGAGGTGACAGAGGATGAGATGGTTGGATGGCATCCCCAGCTCAATGGACATGATGACCAAACTCCTGGAGATAGTGAAAGACAGGGAAGCCTGGTGTGCTGCAGTCCATGGGGTCACAAAGAGCCAGACACAACTTAGCGAGTGAGCAACAGCAACAGCACGTCAACGTAAGGAACAGGCACACGTGTTTCTCTCTCTCTCATGCATTCAGAAGCTTTGGTACTTCCAACACAGGAACCAAGGCTTTCTTTTTATTTCCTCTTTCTCTGTTTTACCATAAGGGAATTACATCATCGGGTCAGTTCTTCTAAATATGTTCCATGAAATGAGTTAATTATATCACGTAATTGAAGTCTATAGCAACTCCTGAGATTGTCTACAATAGGAACTGGAGACACCTAAATCCATCAAGCATTTTAGCTGTTTTTTCTTTTTTGGTGCAACATAAGAGAAGGGTGAACAATTTGCTGCTACAAATATAGCAGATCGTTGCAAGGCTGTATCCTGTTTGGAAATGATCTCATCTAATATGTCCGTTGGTGGTTAGCCACGCTAAGCAGAAGTATTATGATATGGCTCTGTTGTTAGAGAACCCTTCAAGTTAAAGCCACAAGGATTCCTCACTGCCCATAGAGCAGGGATTATGAGTGAGATATATTGTCAAGGGTCTTCAACTCTAATCTTAATCCATATGAGACTTCTTGTAAGTCATCTTATTTCTTATTTTTGTGCATCATTGTGCTCCTAGGATGAACTGTCTATGTATGTAACGAGAAATTATAAAGTCAGGTTTCTTCCTTCTTTGTTGATTTAGAGTAGGAATATATCTGAGTATATCTCCTTTGTACTGATGCTGCTTGAATACAGTTTGCATGTGCCATGGTCTGCTCCCTTTTATTGCCTCCTTCCTCTGTCCCTATTCAGATAAATAATAGAACTTAAACCATGAACATGCGAAGCCCTGCAGTCTAACATCATGACCACTGGTCGCATATGGCTACTGATCACTTGAAATATTGATAGTCTGAAATAAAATGTGCTGAAAGTGTGAAATACTCACTACATTTCAAAAACTAAGTATGAGAAAAAAAGAATGCAAGTTATATCATTAATAATTTTAAAAATAATTTTTATATTGATTACATGTTTTGGATATATTGGTTTAAACAAAATATATTATTAATCTTAGCCCCCCTTTCTTTTTACTTTTATGATATGGCTACTATAAAATTTTAAAATTGCATATGTGGCTTTCATTATATTTTTGCTGCGCAGCGTTGGTCTAGTCTCTTTGCCCTCCCACTTTCCTTTCTCTTACCTTCTCTTAAGGCTTTAAAACCAGTATTGATTACTTTCTGCAGCCCAGGGAAAGATTAGCTGCTTGGTGTGTGTATGCATGTGTGCATACATGTGAGTGTGTGTGTGGGGGGGGTGGTAGGGCTGGATAAGGAACAAAGGAAAAGGAAGGAAAGAGAAGGAAGCTGTTTGAACCAACGTCAGTTTGAGATGCCATCACTTAAAGTGAAAGTGAAAGTTGCTCGGTCGTGTCCTACTCTCTGGGACCCCATGGACTGTACAGTCCAAGGAATTCTCCAGGCCAGAATAATGGAGTGGATAGCCTTTCCCTTCTCCAGGGGATCTTCCCCACCCAGGGATCGACCCAGGTCCCCTGCATTGCAGGGGGATTCTCTACCAGCTGAGCCGGAGCCACGAGGGAAGCCCAAGTGAGGAAGCGAGACTAGCAGAGCACAGTTTAGTTCCCCGCCAGGCAACTGTGTTCTCTGTTTCATGGCCCTTTCTGGTGGTCAAGGTCTTCTCCTAGTGTTCAGCCTGTGTTCTGTGAGAACTGTTGCATCTGTAATGTTTTTTCTTTAAAAAACAATTTATTCATTTTTGGCTGCACTGGGTCTTTGCTGCTTTGCATGGTCTTCCTCTAGTCGCATTGATGGGGGCTATTCTTCGGTGTGGTGCGCGGGCTTCTCGTTGCTGTGGCTTCACTTGTTGCAGAGCAGAGGCTCTAGGTGCACGGGTTTCAGTAGTTGTGGTACACAGCTCGTGGGCTCTAGGGATTCAGTAGTTACCGTAAATGGGCTTAGTTGCTCCTTGGCTTGTGGAATCTTTCCGGACCTGGGATTGAACCCCTGTCCCCTGCATTAGCAGGCAGATCCTTATCCACTGTGCCACGGGGTTTAAGTCCTGTAGATATATTTCTGATGCATCTATCGAAAGAGATGCACTCCACGTCCACCTGCTCTTCTGCCGTCTTGGGACTGCTCTTTTTGCTTTTTAAATCTGTTCTTTGTTTTAACAGAAGGTGAAGCACTGGGACAACAAACTCTTCTGAATTCAAATGTAGATATACAAAGTGCAGAAGCAAACACGGTTTTAAGAGTTATCATTGTCATTGCTTTCCTTAATCAACAAAGATAGTCAAGAACTGACCTATATCCCAATTGATTGTTCTGATTTGGATAAAGGATGTAATGTTTTGTTCGGTAGCATTTCATGAAAGAAATTTCTGGCTGAGACAGAATCTTGTAATGATCTTATAGTTTATACTTAAATAAACACCCAAACTAGTATAGTGTTCTTGGAGAGCTGGAAGATTTTGTAAATCGAGATGCTTTTGTTAAAAGTTCAGAGATATCAGGCAGGTTCTACTTTCTCAAGGAAGAAGAAGGATGTTTTAGAGACCAAGCCCATTATGACTTAAGCTAATGATTCTACATGAGACAAATCAGTTTAACTATAATCTTGTTATAGATCATGAAATGGCAAACCAGTATTTTCACTGTTTTATTGGCTTAATTAGTTAAATAGCCCAGGTGGTGAGCTCAGTGGTAATAACCAAACACTGAACCGTTATTTAGGTTAGTGAAAGGGGGAAGGGGAGGATCCAGAAACTTAGACCAGAACTAGCCAATAGAGAATGTAGTGAAAGCCACACATGTAAATTAATATTTTCTAATAGCTCAGAGAAAGATGCATTACTTGCGAGACAGAGAGAAGGTGTAATGGGAAGATGAGGATAAAGTGGTCTCGCAGCTGGAACTGTGTATCCCCAGGTTGGAACACTGTCATGGAAAGCACTCTCCGAATGTTGATAAACTAACTGTACTTGTGGCTTATCATAGGATTACACTGTTTCGTAGCTGAAAAAGGAGACCCGACAGCCTCTCATTTCAAGTGAGATGAATTAGGCTGAAAGGAGCAAAAAGTAACTCACCTCAAGCCCCGTAGCCAAACTGGCAGAAGTAGAAATAGCCACCCAGTTTGGATTCCCTTTAGGGAGTTGTCCTCACTATTTTATGCTGCCTCTGAATGATTGAGTCCTTCGGTTCTTTGTCCCTTGGTCTGTTCAAAAGAGCGTGTGAGGCCAGGCACTGTGCTGTTAGGATACGGTGATGAATGTGCCAGTCCTCGTCCTCAAGGACAGCATGTCATCCTGTGATGCTGTTCAGCTTTCATGGCAAACAGAGGATGGTAACAACACTCTAAAGGGTGTTTGTGACAAGCTCAAAGGGCTCTGAGAGGTAAGAGTTTTCTCTCCATTTATGAAGAGAAAACGCTTGAAGGAGTCAGCAGAGACCCGAGTGAACCACACTAAACAGTATGATTCAGGAGAGGACAAAAAGCATGATCTCTTCTGCTGAAATCACACCGAAAACTGCTCGATGGGCTGCCTGAGGAGCCAGGCTCGAGTTCCACCCATCCTGAGGGAGAGAAAGGCTGTTCCATGCATGTCAGTTAAATTTTCTCTACAGACACTTCATTATGGACCCTGAATGTTGGGATCATGGAACGTGCCACGATTTGGCAGCCGCTCTGAGAATTTAAGAAACAAACTGCCGCAGGACTCTCTGGACTCTGGAGAGGCCACATTGTTCATGGTCAAGAGAGGACTGGTAAAACAAGCAAACAAACAATCAAAAAAGTCACTCGATCAGCAGGCATCTTCCTTTTTTTTAAATTTTATTATTATTTTTTTAATTTTTATTTATTATTATTATTTTTTAATCTTTAATTCTTACATGCGTTCCCAAACATGAACCCCCCTCCCACCTCCCTCCCCATAACATCTCTCTGGGTCATCCCCATGCACCAGCCCCAAGCTTGCTGTATCCTGTGTCAGACATAGACTGGCGATTCAATTCTTACATGATAGTATACATGTTAGAATGCCATTCTCCCAAATCATCCCACCCTGCAGGCATCTTTCTAAGGCTAATAATACAACATTTCGTGAAGTTTGAGTCACAAAGTTCCCATAACTCATTTCCCATTTCCTATGCATCCCTTTCTGGTCATTGCTCCTGTGGGTGTGTATATTGCTTAATCAGGCTGTGTATGTGATTTTTATAATCTGGGTTTAGCAATTAAAATTTTCCCCAAACTGCTTTTCTACAATGTGTCTAAGTCATCGTAATTGTTATTTTAGTGACTGCATAATATTCCATTCACTAATCCTATCATGTTTTGCTTAAACTCATCATTAGCCAAGTTATTAAACAAGCTGCTCCTTGGTATTTACTGATAATTATTGAGAACGTGTAAGAGTTTTCATAATAAAAACATGTATTTGTGTGGCTTGTCGCTAAGTTGGACCCAACTCTTTTGTGACCCCATGGACTGTAGCCTGCCAGGCTCCTCTGTCCACGGGATTTCCCAGGCAAGAATGCTGAAGTGGGTTGCCAGTTTCCTACTCCAGGGAATCTTCCCAACCCAGGGATCGAACCCATGTCTCCTGCATTGGCAAGCAGATTCTGTACCACTGAGCCACCAGGAAAGCCCCAAAACACATTTGCCCTAAGTATAAAGCCACATTCAGTGGGTCATTTAGTGGGATGGTATATGCTGCTATAGAGTCATAGGCCTTCAGCCTCCCCAATAGCAAGATGTTTTCAAAGGGTTTCTTGGTTTAATTTTGCAAAATTGATACGTATCATGGGCTCAGCTAACCCAGAAATGAAAAAGAACTCTGTTGGCAGCACTGTCCCTTCTTGTAATAGGTCAGGAATGTGGACACTGTTTTTATTGGTACATGGCTGCTGAAGTTCTTAGTTTTCATAAAATAATCTGGTCCCTAAGAATCTGAGGACTAAATTATATACTGACCCTCACCAAACATGAGAAGGAGACCATGGATTAGCTAGGCTCCCCTTCTTTAATTTTTAAATGGAGGGCAATTGCTTTACAATGTTGTGCTGGTTTCTGCTATGCAATAATGTAAATCTACCATTTCCCCTCCCTCTGGAACCTCCCTCCTACCTCCTCCCACCCCTCTAGGTTGTCACAAAGCCCCAAGTGGAGCCTCTTGTTGGGCTCAACTTCTTAATCAGGACCAGATAATGGGTTCCAGAAGTCTGTGACTGCAATCCGTACTTCTTAGGAAGGAAATGGAGCATGGGTCAACTTCGTTTCTTAGGTCTTTGGGAAAATGTTATATTTTAGCCTCCATAAAAGTAGTTACAACTTCTATTAGAACTTTTAAGTAAGGTTAGGTCCCTTTTGATACTGAGTCTGTATGGGAGCAAAGAATTTTTTTCTGCCTATTATTTTAGCTTTCATTTGACGACCTGATAAAATGAGTTATGTATTCATCTGACCTTGGGCAATGACTTAAACTTCTTTAATTTTCAGTTTTTTCCATTTTCTACCTGGGAATGATTACATCTGGCTTGCCTGTCTCATGAAATTGCTGTGAGAATCAAATGAGATGTAAACCATAACATCTTCTGACACGTGCAGGTGGAAGCTGTTATTAATCACTGGTGATGATTAATGATGATGATGAAATTCCCCAGATAACGTCATTAGGCAGCAGTACACTCTGTGGATGTGTCAAGCTAGGATGCTAGCTAACACCAGTGATTTGTTCCCTAATGTAAAGCTCTTCCTTTATCTGTAGAAAGATGCTTCTACAGATGTGAGTAAGACTAGGCAAGGTGTTCTGAACCCACAATGTCATCCATAGAATCAGCCAGGAAGAATTCCTCTAGTATTTTGGGGTGCTGCAGTGACAAAGTGTACCAAGACCCAGGTGTAAACAGTTTACTGTTATCTAGTCACTAAGTCGTGTCTGACTCTTCTGTGACCCCATGGACTGCCAGAACTCCTTTGTCCATGGGATTTCCCAGGCAAGAATACTGGAGTGAGTTGCCATTTCCTTATCCAAGGGCTCTTCCCGACCCAGGGACTGAACCTGCATCTCCTGCATTGGCAGGTGATTTTTTACACCGTGCCGACAGGGAAGCCCATATAAACAGCTGTTTCCAGGAATAAGAGAAAGTGTCATCAAAAATGAAAGACAAGTTTGTGGCTAGAGAAGCATCTTCCCCAAGCATCTGAATACTTGAGTTTAGGTTTTGCCTGCAGGGTTTAAGCCATACAACTCCCCACAGTATCAGTGACGGGCACCTGACCCCGTTTCCATGGTCTGAGCTGAAAGGTTACCTGAGTGTGTGCACAGTCAGAACAGCCTGTAAGCAAGCATTATATGGTGTACTTTTTTAAAATTCACATATTAAAGAGGAAATTAGGTTTCATTTGTTTTGCTTAGATTTTGGGGGATGTAATTATTTTTTCCTCCTAAGGCATTTCAGCATCATCTCCACAAACAGTCATTAGAAGATTGGGAAACAGTTCCACACTCACTGTTTTAGAACTACAGCTCTCACCCGTATAAAGCCGTAGATGTTTGCCCTGGGCAGAGAGGAAATGACTGATTTTGTCTTTGTTCTCTTGGTCTGATTCTGTTCAGCTGTCTTAGATACACAGGGTGATAGACAACTCTTTCAGGGCCATGGGAGGCATATTCAATGAACCTAGCTTCAAGGTGTAGAGTATCTTCCCTTTTGCAAAGAATGAACTGTTGTCTCCTCCCTTATCAGGAGTTTAATTTTACCATCCTCATCTTGGGAAGAGATGAGAGCATCAGTTCAGTTCAGTTCAGTTCAGTCACTCAGTCGTGTCCGACTCTTTGCGACCCTGTGAATCGCAGCACGCCAGGCCTCCCTGTTCATCACCATCTCCCGGAGTTCACTCAGACTCACGTCCATCGAGTCCGTGATGCCATCCAGCCATCTCATCCTCTGTCATCCCCTTCTCCTCCTGCCCCCAATCCCTCCCAGCATCAAAGTCTTTTCCAATGAGTCAACTCTTCTCATGAGGTGGCCAAAGTACTGGAGTTTCAGCTTCAGTATCATTCCTTCCAAAGAAATCCCAGCGCTGATCTCCTTCAGAATGGACTGGTTGGATCTCCTTGCAGTCCAAGGGACTCTCAAGAGTCTTCTCCAACACCACAGTTCAAAAGCATCAATTCTTCGGCGCTCAGCCTTCTTCACAGTCCAACTCTCACATCCATACATGACCACAGGAAAAACCATAGCCTTGACTAGATGGACCTTAGTCGACAAAGTAATGTCTCTGCTTTTCAATATGCTATCTAGGTTGGTCATAACTTTTCTTCCAAAAAGTAAGCGTCTTTTAATTTCATGGCTGCAGTCACCATCTGCAGTGATTTTTGGAGCCCAAAAAATAAAGTCTGACACTGTTTCCACTGTTTCCCCATCTATTTCCCATGAAGTGATGGGACCGGATGCCACGATCTTTGTTTTCTGAGTGTTGAGCTTTAAGCCAACTTTTTCGCTCTCCTCTTTCACTTTCATCAAGAGGTTTTTTAGCTCCTCTTCACTTTCTGCCATAGGGGTGGTGTCATCTGCATATCTGAGGTTATTGATATTTCTCCCGGCAATCTTGATTCCAGCTTGTGTTTCTTCCAGTCCAGCGTTTCTCATGATGAGAGCATAGGTCATTTTATTTCTTTAAGTCTTAAAAAATTAAGATAAAGAAAGTGAGATCATATGTGCTAAAGAAGGCTGCCACAGAAGATATAGCCCACATAGCCACTGAGTATCAAAAAAAGGGAAATGAGGTTCAACTAGGGTTGCATCTAATGATTTATGTCCAGACAATGATAACTGCTTCTGAAGTGAATGGGGGTTCCCCTCCATGGGTAGAGTTCCAGTCATGTGAGATGATGTCCTTACGAACCTAAAGTGGCTCCTTATCCACATACCTTTGGTAAATCTTTATCATAGTACTGTTTTTATACATCACCTTGAGTAAGTAGAAAGGTTTCATTTGTATTAAGTGAGCAAGCAGTTGACAAAGGGGATTTTTTTTGTTTTATTTATTTTTAATCGAAGGATAATTGCTTTACAGTATTGTGTTGGTTTGTACAAAACATCAGCATGAATCAGCCATAGGTTTACCCATGACCAACAGGGACATTTCTTAACCTGACAATGAGAGAAAGCCATCATCAAAACACTAAGCATTTAGGAGCCACAACCTTCCACTGTATCTCTTGCTTCTGTGTAATTTGCTTTCTCAAAATCTGGTTGGCAAACCACCTGCAACAGAATCACCTGAAGAGCTTGTTTAAATTCAGATTCCTGGGTCCAATCCCACACCTGCTAAATTGGAATCTCTGGGGCAAGGTCAAGAATCATATTTTTAATAAGCACTTGAGGTGATTCCTCTGTTTGAGAACACTCCCTTCATGCTGGGTAAAGAAACGGTTCTCAAGAAAGTGTGCCCTGGACCTGCAGCAGCAGCCTCATCTGGGAGCTCATTCAGTCAGTTCAGTCACTCAGTCATGTCTGACTCTTTGCGACCCCATGGATTGCAGCGCGCTAGGCTTCCCTGTCCATCACCAATTTCCGGAGCTTGCTCAAACTCATGTCCATCGAGTTGGTGATGCCATCCAACCATCTCATCCTCTGTTGTCCCCTTCTCCTGCCTTCAACCTTTCCCAGCATCAGGATGTTTTCCAGTGAGCCAGTTCTTCGCATCAGTGGCCAAAGTATTAGAGTTTCAGCTTCAGCATCAGTCCTTTCAATGAGTATTCAGAACTGATTTCACAGTATGAAAAGGGAGCTCATGAGAAATGCAAATTCTGGGGCCCTAGAGCAGACCTGCTGAATCAGAGACTCTGGGGTGGGGCCCAACAGTCAGTTCAACAAGCTCTCCAGGGGATTCTGATGCTCAACAAAGTCTGAGAAGCACTGAGATGAATATATCCATTTCCTTCAGAAGCTCTTTACAATAGTAGGGGAAAGACTTATTAAGAGAATCTGATTCATTTGCAATGCTTGGTTTTTGTTTGTAATCAAGAAATCTCAGTTTAGAAGAAACTTTATAAAGAGACTTAGTCCAGCCCTTTCTCTGGTATTCGAAACCCTCTCTCCCTCGTTTTCTCCCTTCCTCTCTTTCTTCCTTCCCTCATTTCTTTTCCCTCTTTCTTTTCCTCTCTGATGTGCCAAACACTCGACCAGGTATTGAGGGTGCAGTGATGAATGCAAAGAGCAGTCTCTTGTCCTCTTAGAGTTCACAGTCTTGGAAAAAAGGCCTATTTAAATAATTACACTAACAACTATGAAATTTTAATTGTTCTAAGTGCTATGGTGAGGAGGTACACGATGAGAGATTTAAGCAAGTCTGTACACCATCTGCATTGGAGAAGGAAATGGCAACCCACTCCAGTGTTCTTGCCTGGAGAATCCCAGGGACGGGGGAGCCTGGTGGGCTGCCGTCTCTGGGGTCGCACAGAGTCGGACACAACTGAAGCGACTTAGCAGCAGCAGCAGCAGTACACCATCTGTAGGGTAACTCAGCCCCAATCGAGCACTTCATCTTGAAACTTTTGACAACTTATTGGAGCCTATTTCACTGTAAGATAAATCTGAATGTTAGAAATTTTGACTCAGAGTACTGAGTCAAACTCTGCCACACTCTACTTTGGACCATGCTATCCTGACTGTAGTATCTGGAATCTACACAGAACAAATCCAGCCTTCTTGTACACTGTAGATCTCACAGAACATGATTTCATCCTTCTAGGGTTTTTCTTGCCAAGGCTGTGAGATTCCTCATTTACTTGGTCTTCTTTAGAAGTACTCCACCTTTTTTTCTTTATTTTTAACATTTTTAAAAGATATTGTATTGCTCAGCATGAGCTGGAAGTAGGAGTGTATCTTAGAGTCTATCTGTAACCATCATTGTCTTTGGCATATTCCACAGTCCTGTTGTCCAGCCTCACCTGCTCTGTGTTTCACTGAATCACACCACTGACTTGCACTGAGCTCACAGTTAAGTGAAACCCTAGGGTTACCTAACTATCTCTATCTGTCTGTCTATATATTACCTTTTCCAAGTAATTGAAAATCTTTTCCTCTAGGGTGTCAATAACATCAGCCCTTTAACCAGCACCCATCATTTAGGCTGTTTCACTACCTCATTATATTTATTTGCATTATCAACTAATCCAAGTTTCTTCAGTGTGTCAGTCAAAATTATGCAAAACTCTTAATATTTGCCTTGATAAAATCTAGATACAGGATGTCTCCACAGCCAATGGTAGGTATTCTACCAAAGTAATATGTCCATCTAAAGGAAATGAGGTTAGTTTGTCTTCACTTGTTTTAGTAATCACCACTTCCCTTTCTGTGTTAATAGTCTTATAATATTAATTAACAAGTCAAAAATTCATGAGATGCACCCCTTTTAGCTGGATGAGGAATGCAGTTTTTCTGTGTGGTTAAGACATTCTATCAAAACAAAGAAAACGCCTTCTTTCTTTCCTTAGTTTCAGAGGTCTTATATATCCTCAGGACTTCCCTGGTGGCTCAGATGGTAAAGCATCTGTCTACAACGCAGGAGACCCAGGTTCAATCCCTGGGTTGGGAAGATTCCCTGGAGAAGGAAATGGCAATCCACTCCAGTACTATTGCCTGGAAAATCCCATGGACAGAGGAGCCTGGTAAGCTACAGTCCATGGGGTCGCAAAGAGTCGGATGCGACTGAGCGACTTCACTTTTATATCCTCAGGGTGAGTTCTTGTATTAATATCTTTTGTACAGTAGTTTCACCTAGAGTAACACCATTATAATTCATCCTGGGGTCCCTGGATCTTCAGGATACATACACTCCTTCTTGGCTTATTCCTCTTCTCTTTCTAGGAGGTCTGTGCTCACTAACACAGGTATGATTTGGCCAGTAGATGTAGATGAACATTTTAGTCTGGCAGTTTACAAAATATGATTTAGGGATTTCTGATTAATCCCGGGGCTAGGTCTCATAAGAGTTATTGTTTACAATTTGGTAATAAATATTTGCTTAAGTTGGTCATGAATAAATAAGTTTTTTAATAAAAATAAAGACTTTTATTACTATTTTATTGGGACAGATATCATACATTTTTAATTCCAATGAGGGGGTTTTAGTCTGTTTTAATAATGCATATCACATTATAGCCCTCAAGCTGCTCACTAATTAAATGAATGTTTTGGACTAACTGATCCCTAAGGTATAGTCAAACTCTAGAATTATATGATTCTAAACTTTGAGATGGAAATAAAATTTTAAATAATCCTTAAGTTAAGCCACAACACACACACACGCGCACACACACACACACATACACAACCTGTGCAAGTAAAACTGATGAAATCTGAATAAGGTGGCTAGATTGCATCAATGTCAATTTCCTGCCTGTGATGTTGCAACATAGTTCTTACAAGATATTCCATTAGGGAAGACTGGGTGAGGATATATTGAATCTCTCTGTATTGTTTCTTATAAAAATGTGAATCTATGATTATATCAAAATAAAAAGTTAAAAAAAATAAAACCAGAGGGTGTTATAACAGGATATTGGAAGCAAAGAGGCCTTGCTTGTCTATCTACTAGTTTAAATAGATTAGCTAACCTTTCTGAAACTCAGTTTCTTTGTCAGCCTTAAAGTGGGAATATGAATTCCTACCTAATGGGATTATTGGAAGAATTATAGGAGATAGTGTGTGTAAACATCTATGGTTCATACTCCATGACAGAATTCAAGAAATGTTGGTTCCTTTCCCCCTGTGCTGCTTCTCTGCTCTGGAAAAGAAACTAGGACAAAACAGCTTTGCGGCAGCTCTCCTAAAAAAAGACGACATATGACCTGGAGCTGAAGACAGTTTAGAAGTATACATTAGTGAGATGAGCCCCATAGCAGTGGAGTGAGTAATGCCGTTACGTAACTTGCACAAATCACCAGGCAGATTGGCTAACATGGCTTGGCACAATTTACTGATGAAATAAAATAACAAGGCAGCTTCCAAACCCAGCCCAAGTCAGGGAGTCCCGACATAGCAGCCAGAGTCAAAATCCAGAATGACTGCATAGGCCTTGGAGCTTTGGCGTTTCAGTGGGCTCAGACGTGCAGTAAATCTGTGTAAGTGGAAAAAACAAAAGCGATTTCTCTCTGGCTGGCCCCTTGAATAATTATCCCCACGGGGCCTAGAGGAGCTTTCTTTCCCTTGCAAAAATTCATAATCATGTCTCCCAAATATGAGTTTTCCATGCAGCTGCACAGATGAGAACTAGGAAGAGACTAAGGAAAATAGCCGTATCTTAGCCCTGAGGATGTGATTGTTGACTGAATGGCCAAGATGTGTCTCCCATCTGTCTCCTAAAGGGCTGAGAGTCTTGCAGGCCTCTGTCCTCACCCTTGATCTGATGAATGTTTTTGTCAGTGAGTTGGATAGAAATGTAGAAGGTAAGCCCATCAAGTTTTCAGATGATACTGGGGTAAATGGGAGTCTAGGGACAGAATTACATTTTTTTTTTAATGATTTTGGCAGGCTCTGGGGCACTAACTCATCATAGCAAGTTGTGATTTAATCAGGGTAGTGTTAAAGCCTGCACTCCAAAATCAAAAGCAGAAATACAGGTTAGAAAAGGCTTAGATTGACAAGGGTGTTATATGAAAAAGTTGTAGGGATTTTATTGGACTACAAAAAAGGTATGAGCCAAAAGTATGGTGTGATTGATGAAAAAGAGGTTAGGGACCAGAAAAAGGAACATAATCTTTCTACTTTACATAATTTGCATTGGTTAGACTATATTCTTTGTGGTGTATTCAATCACGGTCTAAATTTAAGAACTATATTGATAGATTCAAAATGGTCACTAAGGGAAGGAAGGAAAAAGGAGGGCCAACTTCTAAAATGAATCCCTAAGTTATATTGTTTAAAAGACGATTGCAGGAAAATGAGAATACTCAGCTATCTTTTAGCTACCATGTGGAAGAAGAGTAAACTTGTCTATTTTTCTCTGAAAGGCAGAAGCAGGATTAATGAGAGTTCGTGGAAACAGATTTTGGCTCAGCAGAAGGAAAAATTTTCAAATAATTACAACAGTTCAGTGACAAAAAAAGAGGACTATTTCATTACATTGTGAGCTTCCTGTCACTGGAAATAGTCAAGCTAAGGCTGGATGAGTGTCTGTCATGAATTCTGAAGGCTCCCAGCATTGAACAAGAGCTTGGGGTGGGTGACCTTTGAGATCACTTCTAACTCTCTTAGTCTATGATTTAAGTGAGAATGAATGCCAAGGCTGCTTGTGACATGCCAGAGGCACTTTTTCAACTCTTGGCTCTGATTCTGACCAGCTGTGTGACCTTCAGCTAAGAAATTAACCATTTCTTCTTCCAGTTTCCTTGTCCATAAAATGAAGGAGCTTAAGTTCTTCTCAGCACATCTGTGTCATTGATCAGCATCCTCTTAACTACAGCATGCTGGAAAAGTTGAGTTTGAGTTGATGCCTGCCATCTTTGTGAGTCATCTTGCAGGAAGAAGGCTGAAAGACCAAAAGCCATTGTTGATCCTGGGGGCCATTGAACTAACTCTCAATTTCTTGTTGGCAGGAGAGTGGGTGATTGTGATCCTGGAATTTGTTCCCATGGGATCTGTGGCAGGAAGTTGATTAAATAACTGATAATCTGGTTTCTTTCAAACACCTGTACATTCTGGCTGAGTTCAGCAATGCCTCAGCAAGCAGCTTAGAAGAAATGAATATCATATGACTCTTGCAATGTAGCTCTGTCCTTTACAAAGCAAACCTTTGTTCTTTATTTCCTTAATGATCTGGCAGTTTCTGTTGAACTTTGTTTATAATCATGAGAACCAGTATCCATAAAGCAACTTATTATGTGGCAGGTGCTATTTTAGAAGTTTTATATAAATTAATTTAATCACTTTATAAGCTAAAAATCTAATGATGAAATCAGTAATTAGACCCTTTTTACCATATGGAAAAAGAGTAGTTAAAATCCGATCTAAGTCTGGCTTAATGGTAGAGTCCAAAATGGAGATTCATGTCCTTATTCTTTTAAATTTTATTACTGCTGTTCAATGACTATAATTTCCTCTATGGTCCATTTGATTACTAATACTTTTCTTCTCTGCCTGTATTAAGGTGCTCCATCCTACACCATTACGACATTCTAGCTCTTCTGGTTCTTCTTTGACTTCTCTCTTACTCCACATCTTGCCTTCAAATCTCATTTCTTCAGTTATGTTTTCCGAAGATCTTTGAAAAATCAACCATCAGTGGGAGTGTCATAGTTTTTTTTTTTTAAATATATATAGATATACATGGTATTTACAGGATTTCAGATTCTTCCTTCGTTTACTTGGATCAGTTTGAGAAGTAATAAGTAAATTTATGCTTCTTGTAAGGACCTGAAGAACTTAAACCTCATTCATAGGCTCACAGTTCTGGCAATTCATCTAAGTACCACATTTTCTTCCATCTCTTTATTTCCTTGGGCTGGAAATGAAAACAGCTGTTAAAAATAAGAGCTCATGAGTCAGTTTTGAATCTCAATGTAGTAATTACAGTTTCCATCTCAGTTGGTATAGTTCCTCCCAGTGTACTGAGTCCCATATCACAGCCCCTTGTTGTCAATTTTATACCAAAATCTTAATTTGTGTTTTCCAAACCTCGGTTAAACACTAAATCAATTGCCAAACCAAGAAAAAATAATAACAAAGAAGAAAATGCCTCCATTTAAAAACCTGATTCTTGGGACATGCCCTTTTTCTGAATTAGATTTTAACCAGTCTTTCTGTTGATATTAAAATGTCAGTTACTGTTCCACATTTTTGAATGTGGATCTTCTGGGCGTCATGGTATCCTCATTGTGAAGAATTTTGCTCATCCCCTTATAGAGGCTATTCCTTGAGTTGTAGTTTCTCTTTTCCAAGTTCCTGAGGCTTATGACCTAGTAAGTCAGTCTTGAAAGAGTCATCTACAATCTATTAATTGATTGTCCCCCTTTGAAGCGGATTGATCCTCTAAATTTAGGTTCTTTCTGCTTAGTCCCCAAATCAACCACTGAGTCACTGACTGAGCAATCCCATTGGCTAAAGCTTTGAAGGTCCCCCCAGCAAATCAGCTGCCTTCAGCTGACCAATCTAACATCACTCTGTGAATACAGATCCTATGCTCTGGGCAAAAGAACTTTGTGTCCTACTGGGGAGAAGCAGAAGACAGGATACTTGGTCCTTTCAGTCACTTCACTTTGCCTACTTTATTTCCCTTTCCTAAGTTTTGATTTCTTTATTGTTAGATTATTTCTAAAATTCACGTCCTTGCTAATTTTCCTATAATTTGGTTATCACTGTATCCTCCATGAGCTAGTTTTGTGTGTTGAAAATTCTCTGGGTTAGTTTGGGCTGCTCTAACAAATATCATACTCTTGGAAGTCCAAGACCAAGGCAGTGGTAGATCTGGTGTCTGGTGAAAGAGAGAGACAAAGGAAGGAGAGTGAGGGAGTAAGACTTTTCTTGTTTTTAAATTGGAATATAGTTGCCTTATAGTACTGTGTTAGTTTCTGCTGTACAACAAAGCAAATCAGCCATACATACGCGTATATCCCCTCCCACTTGAACCTCCCTGCCCACCCACGTCCCACGCCTCTAGGCCACCATAGAGCACTGAGCTGAGCTCCCTGAGGTATACAGCAGGCTCCCACTAGCTATCTTTTGACGTATGGTAGTGTATATATGTCAGCCTCAATCTCCCAGTGCATCCAACCCCTCTTCCCCCTCGCCTCATGCCCACATGTCTGTTTTCCATGTCTGTGTCTCTATTTCTGCCCTGCCAATAAGGAGATGGCAACCCACTCCATATGCTTACCTGGGAAATGCCCTGGATAGAGGAGCCTGGAAGGCTACACTCCATGGGGTTGCAAGGAATTGGATACAACTTAGCAACTAAACAACAACAATCATTTTTCTAGATTCCACAAAAATGTGTTAATATATGATATTTGTTTTTCTCTTTCTGACTTCACTCTGTGTGACAGACTCTAGGTCCATCCAGGTCTCTGCAAATGACCCAATTTTGTTCCTTTTTATGGCTGAGTAATATTCCATTGTATATTATGTATACGGGTTCTACGTCCACCATAAGGGATCTACCCCTTTGTGACCTAATTACCTCCCAAAGCCTCCATCTCTAACTATCACATTTTGGGGACTGGGATTTTAATATATGAATTTTAGGAGACACAAACATTCAGTCCATAGGAGAAATTGAGCATATTTGCATGCATGGAGTGATTTGTGGAATTCTGGGAAGGCCATTCATCACACTTAAAAACCCTGTACCATTAGGTATCCATTCCTTTGTGGTAGGATATTACCTCTCAGATATAATACCTTTTAAAAATCCAATATGTTTTGAAAGGCAAACCCCAAAACTAATATGTGAGGTAGAGTATTATGGTGCTTTGAAGTAGGTTCTTGAATCAGCCTGCCCAAGTTCATTTCCTTATTGGTGTATGATCTTAGGCCATTCACTGACCTCTGTGCTTTCAGTCCCCTCATCTGCAAACTAGAGATGATAATAACACTCACCTCAGAGAGTTTTGTGAGATTTCGCTGACATATGTAACATACCTAGCAGTAACACTTTCTTACCACATGTTTTAACAATTACTATCCTTCATTTGCAAAAATCAGCCCCTTATATTAATGTCCTTTTGACAAAAAGTTGATATCAGTTGATACTTTGTTTGGGGAACTAGGAGGGTGTACCTTGGATACATGAGGCACTTTAAGGAATAGTCTGCTTTACTGAGGTGTTATAGTTGGTGGCATAAAGCCACTAGAGCCTGGATGTCTGAAGGAAACATTTATAAGAGAGATAAATGGGGATGGATAAATGGTCATAACCAGCATGTCTAGTCACTGATAGAATTAATCAGCTGGTATAATGAGGAAGTCATGTGATATACACCTGAAAGCTTGTTTTCATTTATGCAAATGACCTTTCGAGTTTTTTGTTGTTGTTGTTTTCTCTTTTTTTAAATATTGATTTATTTATTTGACTGTGCTGGGTCTTAGTTGCAGCACATGGGATCTAGTTCCCTGACCAGGGATGGTACCCCGGCCCCCTGTATTGAGCATGGAGTCTTAGCCACTAGACCACCAGGCATGTCCCTACCTGCAAATGAACTTTGAATTCAGTACTTAACTTTTTTGTGTCTCATGATTCTATTCCTTGTAATGTTCAGGTAATGGTCTCTGAACCATGGAAGAATATTAAATTAAGAATTTTTTCTTTGCTAAATGCCCTTGCCTCTTTCTTTTAGATTATATGAAGCAGACAACATTTGAAGCCCAAGCCTTTTTGGAAGCTGTTCAATTCTTTCGACAGGAGAAAGGACACTATGGCTCGTGGGAAATGGTCACTGGGGATGAAGTCCAGGTAACATGGGGCTCAGAATTTTGGATCCTGTTCTCTAAGTGGTAGGAGGTCAGGATCATAATAAACTATCAAACAAAAAAAAAATTGCAGGCATGGAAGATGTGGTTCCATAGGCCATTTCTCTCATTGTTTAGAAGCACTTGATCAGCAAGCTGCTGGGCACTCTAAAGACCTCCAGACTGGGCACTCCAGATCTCCAGACCCACAGCAGGGCAGCCCAGACAACTGCAACTGCAGTGGAAGAGCCACTTCCAATTTCTTTCCAGAAAAAGCATATTCTCTCAAGTGACCTGTGCTTCAAGCCTAGCAGCAAATGTGAGCAGTGTGGCATAGTGCAAAGTTTGTGGTGGGACTTTAAGTCAGCAGATTTGGGTTAAAGCCTGCCAAGTTATATAACTTCTCTGTTTTAGGTTACTCCTCTGAAAAAATAGGAATGATAATGTTTGCCTGACAGGGTTGTGAGAATTAAATAAGATGTTGTTGGAGAAGTAGTTGGCAAATAGCTGTCTTCATCCATGGAATGATTTATAAATGAAGTAATTAAAGGATACCAAATTTGAAAGCATTAGTTTTCTAGATGTTTCATTCACCTTTTCTGGTGCTCTATCTCCTGTGGTCCAGGTCTGTAGTTTCCCATGACCTTGATTAAATGTCAATCAGGGGCTGAGTGGTAGGTTGGTTTGGTACCAGGTACATTGTTATAGATCTCCAAGGAAACTATGTTTCATGATGTGACCCCATCCCCCATGAGGACACCAATCACAGGCTGATTCAGCCAGGAAGAAGAGGCTGGGTGTGGACATTATTTAGTTAGAAGCACAGAGGGTCCAAGGATGCTCTTTTTTAACTTCCCCTCATAGCTCAGAATGCCTCTTTTGGGGGCCAGTGAAATTTGTTATTAGGGAACAGTATTTGGAAGATGCCAGATGGTATCTTGCTTTTATATGGTCATTAAATATCTAAAGCTAGAAACATTTTCTTTATTGTTTTAACATATGATGCAGAATCTCCTCCTCTTCTGTCTCCTTCTCCTCTTTCTTCCCTCCTCCTCCTCCCTCTTCTTTTTCTTCGGTAGATTTTAAACTCATTTATTTCCCATTCTGAGACTTACTCAAGAACTTTAGTCAATTATTGATTTCTCATATTTGGAGGAAGCACATCCGTTTATAGATTCAAGTTAAATAGTTATTTAGCTCCTTGAGTTAAGCTAAGGTACTTGTTTAATCTGTTTTTTCTTTCATTTGAAATCTTATATCAGCTCACATTTCTTCACTATCCCATGGAAAGCAGGTACCTAATAATTCTTTTCTGAGAGTTGAGTATTGAGTTTGGTGTTTTGGTTTTTTTTTGCAGGGGGGAGGGTGGTGGGGGTGGGCGGGATTGACTTTCTGCTCTTTGCCTTGGGCTGATATGTGTGAATTGCTTTAAGGTGCGAGAGAGTGAAATGACTCATGCCTTGCCATTCTGGTGAGGCAAGACATACCTAGAAGCATCCAGAGAGCAAGGCAGCCTTAGAGGTGTATGTGGGACCATGTGTGGTCTGTACATATATGGACATCATAAAACATTAGCAGCAGTCATAGGAAGGTGCTATATGGAATCTAGAAACATGGCACCGATGATCCTATTTGCAGGTCAGCAAAGGAGACACAGACATAAAGAACAGACTTTTCAACACAGTGGGGAAAGAATAGGGTGGATGACTTGAGAGGGTAGCCTTGAAACATATACACTAACATATATATGTAAAATAGAGAGACAGTGGGAATTTGTTGTATGACTCAGGGAGCTCAAACTGGGGCTCTGTGACAACCTAGGGGGTGGGAAGGGGTAGGAGGTGGGAGAGAGGGAGGGGACATATGTATGCTTATGGCTGATTCATGTTGATGTATGGCAGGAACCAACACGGTATTGTAAAGTAATTATCTTCCAATTAATTAAAAAATACCTTAAAGGGGAAAAAGAAACAGAAGAAATCAGTAAATGCTTTTGCTCCTCCAGGAATCTGAGTTTCTTTCGTAAAGTCACAACCTCATAAAATGTGAACACTGGAAGGGCATTTCAGGATTATTCGTCCAATACCCTCCAGGTGGGAGAAAGAATGTTCAGAGAAGTTGGCCCAAGTCACAAAACCAGTCTGTGACCGAAATGCATTTTGAGCCATGTTAGGTGAACCTTGAAGAAGCTGCTGAAAGGAAATAACTTTCAAGACTTTTCCTGTGTGCGGCCTGGTGAGGGTAAACTTCATCTTAACCATTACACATGGAACCGAAGCAACGTCTATCCTAAGACTCACAGAAAAAACAGGTCAAGGTCCCAAAGAAGCTACCAAGTAGCTAAAGAGAAGGGCATAGCATGACTGAGTTTGAGAATATGACATCTTTTGCTTAAAGCACTGAATTTATTTGCATTGTTTTCATGTCTGCTAAGAACTTACTCATAACATTATCCTAACCCCTTCTACCCTTGGAGACTGTATTCAGAAGATTTTCAGCAATGCTACGTTAGTATCTTCATAGTAATGACTCATACAGCAAGTATGGCATGCCCTCGTGCTGATGGTTATTTTAGGCAAGTGTCCAGGCAAAGCAAATATCTTAGAATAATTTGCCTGACAGATTATTAAGGTGAAAATATTTGTACCCCAGTAAAAGCATCAGTATATTTTCTACTTGTCAATTAAAAATGTATCAAATGAAGTCATGAGGGAAAGCATTTTGGAAAATGTAAATACAAGTTATGTGATTTATTTTTTATTTGCTTTTAAATTAACCAGATGGGCTAAGAGAACAGCTCAAAATTCCCACACATCAGGGTGGTTTCAAGACCAGAAAGCTATCCACATTTTTCCCTTGTCCATATGTTCACGTCGTCTTTTTCTGGTGACCTCAAATGTGACCCACTTTAAATGGATTATTTCACACTTGGTTGCTCAGTAACATGAAAGGCACAAGGCCAACAGCCTGGTCAGACCATGGAGTCAGCCTCAGTAAAGAGGGCAGTATTGCTGGGCCTCACACCTTCCGCACAGCGGCAGCATATGGAAGGTAAATGTTGTGTGGCCTTCATGGAATGCAGCTGAAGCGCCAACACTTTGGCCACCTGATGTGAAGAACTGACTCCTTAGAAAAGACCCTGATGCTGGGAAGGATGGAGGACATGAAGAGAAGAGGGTGACAGAGGATGAGATGGTTGGATGACATCATTGGCTCAATGGACATGAGTTTGAGCAAGCTCTAGGAGATGGTGAAGAACAGGGAAGCCTGGCGTGCTGCAGTCCATGGGGTCATAAAAAGTCAGACACGACTGAGAAACCACAACCACCGCTCAGGGAGTGAGCCTGGGATTGCTGGTTTCCATCAACCTAATGGTGTGTTTGTTTTCTTATATGTATGATGGAATTTTAAAATCTCCCAGTTAAATTCCAGCAGTTAAATGTACACACACGCCCTTTTTTTTAAAAGCACAGGAAATATTTTTAGGTTCCTTATGGTAAAACTCAGTGGGTTCTATTCTGAAGAAAGAAGGTTGGGGAACCCCTTCATTAATATGATTCATTTTTATTAAATTAACTGCTTTCTCCCTGCTAGCCCCAGGGCTCTGGACCCTGCTCATGGAGGGCTGACCAAGGTAGGGAATCCAGAGCAGGTCCTGGGCTGGGGAAGAGCAGTTCACAGTCAGAGAGGGCTGGGGCTGACAGACACAGAAAAAAGATGAACTGTTGGGAGGAGACAGAGTTGGCTGTTGCCTGCCCAAGGGCTATTCCCTAATCTCACACTCCCCGCCCCTCCTTCTCCATCAACCCACTCTCATCCCCCTTCTTTTTGTTCCAGACATATTTCCTTTCCAATCCCTTAAGTTATAAAATAGAACCACATTTCTTGGAACATTGTATGGGAAAGACTAAAAGCAAACTACAAGCCCACCCAAATGGAGCATTTTTTGTCTTTGGACTGTAACATTTTCATCTTCAAATCTTCACACTTATGCTCAGATTCGAGCCAATCTCTGCAAAAGGATGGATTTGGATAATTATTATGATTCTTGAATTTAATGCTTTTGAACTAAGACAATATTTCCCATTGATTTTAAGTTCTGGCTTTAGTCTCCTTAGGCTCTTAGCTCACGCTCCCAATGCCAATACTTTCGTCACTCTTGGGCAGGTGTGTTCCAACAAGAGTTTACTCCGCTGGGCAAGATAAGGTTCATGAATTATTAATTATGTACTTGAATCCAGTTTGGGCACTTGCTGATTTCTATGGCATTTACACATGTCAGGATTCTCTTTAACTCCTCAAAAATCCTCACAAATGGCATCACTGACTCGATGGACATGAGTTTGCGCAAACTCCGGGGATTGGTGATGAACAGGGAAGCCTGGCATGCTGTAGCCCATGGGGTCCCAAAGAGTCAGACATGACTGAGTGACTGAACTGAACTGACCTCTCGACTGCTCCCCAGATAATGGTCAAGAAAGGTCGAAACATCCCCGGCAGTGAATTACTAGGGCTAGTGGAAATCCTACCCCTGTTACAATCATGGTCACAGATGATGGAACTCCCCTGGCTGCACTGACTCCCAGCCTTCTCTCCTAGGAACTCACAGACCTAGGCAGACTGAGCGGCTCACCGACTTCCACCCTGGGAGTGTTCCTGTTCAGTGCATCTAGACTGTCACAGCCCATGTAAACAGAGCTATTTTGAAAGGCAAACTTTGGTGAGCTCATGAGTATTTCCACTAGCATGAGGCTGACCAGTGACCTTAAAGAAAGTCTTTCTCAAATCTTAATTTGAGTGTTTATGAGCAGGTCAATTATTTTGGACAAATATTTTTTTTCAATTCACAGAGCAGATGTCAAATGATTCTCTACCATGATTCTGCTTGCCTCCTTTTCCCAAGTCACTCTTGTTCTGAATCTTGGGCTGCAGCCTGGTATTGAAAGCTGAGCTGTGAGCCCCAAAACTCATGGCAGACCTAAATTTAAACAACAGAACTGTTCCAATTCCGTGGGGGAATATAAAGAAGAAGGGCCAGTGTTACGTGGGGCCTTATCTGCAGACAGGTAAATCACTGTTCACATTGAAAAGAAACACTTCCATTGAGCCAAGCAAAGTTTTAGGAAAGACTTGGGAACAATTAAAAAAAAAATACTCTGAAAACTGTAGACACCCCGTCTCCCATGTTCTCATCCCACCAGTGTCCAGTTGTTCCAAAGTATTTGTTACTCCCTTCTTTTTCTAAACTTTAAAGAAGATGGAGATGGGATTCAGGGTGCAGTAGGGACAAAGAGCATGAAGATCCCAGAGAAGTTCAAGAGGAAACAATGGTCTCAAGGGATACAGACAAGGATTCAAGCTGCCAAAACCAAGCCTTACTCCCTTCACAATTTTGCTAAGGATACCCTTATCCATAATTGATGTTTCCCCTCTTATTCTAAATGCATTCGATTGTTCTATTTCAAATAGTAGAGATTCAAGTTGAAGAATTTGTCCTTTCCAGCAGGAAAATGTCAGCAGGCGTGACTGTTCCCTGCAGATATTTAGAACATTTACCCTCTATGACTCTTCCTAGAGATTTCTGAGGTCTCAGACGCAGAGTTAAACTATTAACTTAACAGATTTCATGGAGTGCAGGACAATCTTAGGTAGCCAGGACAGTCAGTCAATTCAGTCACTCAGTCGTGTCCGACTCTTTGAGACCCCATGGACGGCAGCACGCCAGGCTTCTCTGTCCATTACCAACTCCCGGAGTTTGCTCAAACTCATGTCCATTGAGTCAGTGATGCCATGCAATCATCTCATCCTCTGTCATCCCCTTCTCCTCCTGCCTTCAATCTTTCCCAGCATCAGGGTCTTTTCCAATGAGTTCGTTTTTATGTATCAGGTGGCCAAAATATTGGAGCTTCAGCATCAGCCCTTCCAATGAATATTCAGGACAGGAGTGGCCAGTTATGACACCTTTAGTTGGCCTGATGCGCAGATTTAAGTGTTACCAACTAAACTAGCTCTGAGGCTTTCTTCTTCCTCTTTTTTTGTTTTTTCACTTAAGCATTTTTTTTAATTCGAGTATAGCTGCTTTACAACATTGTGTAATTTTCTGCCATACAGCAAAGTGAATCAGCTATTTCTATACATATATCTCCTCTTTTTCAGATTTCCTTCCCATATAGGTTTATAGGTTATCACAGAGTATTGAGTAGAGTTCCCCGTGCTCTACAGTAGGTTCTCATTAGTTATCGATTTCATATGTAGTGGTATATATAAGTCAGTCCCAATCTCCCAATTCATCCCACCCCTCACTTCCACCTTGGCAAGCAGGAATAGAGACACAGATAGAGTGGCTGTCTTCCTCTCGACAGATCCTGAGTAACCTGGTGATGGAGGAGCTCATGCCAACCCTTCAGACAGACATCCTGCCTAGAATGAAGGGGAAGAAGAATGACAGGAAGAGGGCCTGGTTTGGGGTGAGCAATGATTCTGCTCTGCCAGCTCTGCTGCTCAAAATGCACATTCCCTTCCCTTCTCTTTTTAAGGTCTTGTTTTTCTTTTCTTTTTTTTTTTTTTTTTAAGACGTAATTCCTTCCCTGGGTGGAGAACTGCCCAGTCTGCTCAGTCTCATATACATCAGGACTAATCCAAACAAACTCAAACTTTGAAAGAAAAATTAGAATGTGCACACAGTTTTGTTTATGTTGCGATCATCTGTGATTAACCTGCCCTCCTGTGCTTGACTCCGTCAGGCTCTGACACATGACAGAGCCCCAATTTGTGTGCTGTTCTCTGTTGCAGCTCCTCGAAGAGGCCTACCACCTGGTTCAGCATCGAGTTTCAGAAGGATTAAGTGCCTTGAAGGAGGAGTGCAGGGCTCTGACGAAGGGCCTGGAAGGAACCATCCGTTCAGACATGGATCAGATTGTGAACTCAAAGAACTTCTTAATTGGAAAGATCAAAGGTCAGTGGAGATAATGCCTGCTCCTATGAGCTAGATAAGCTGTGCATTTAAAGCTCTTCCACAGGGTGAGACGTCCCAGGTGGCACTAGTGGTAAAGAACCCTTCTGCCAGGAGGGCACAGCAACCCACTCTAGCATTCTTGCCTTGAGAAGCCCATGGACAGGGGAGCCTGGTGGGCTACAATCCATAGGGTTGCACCAAGTCGGACACTGCTGAAGTGACTTAGCATGTACATAGTGAGAATTCATAGCTTCAGAGGAGAATTAAACTGAGGGACTTTGGGAGAAAGTGGTAGTACTTGTAATAGGAGCATGCTAGTGGTGCTGTTAGGGGTCTGGACCTCCCCATGGAAACTTCAGTGACACGGGCTGGAGGAAACGGTGCCTCTTGCCTGTAGTGGTGCCTGTATGTCCTGATCCTGTACCTCTTACACCAGATTGTAATGGCTCTGCCCTGCCCTCCGCCTGCTGTAAGCTCTTAAAGAGTAGGGCCATGCTGCCCCAGTTCACTCAGGCATTCCCTGTGCTTAGTACCGTGTCTGGTATATGCAGACTCACGGTGAATATCCAAATCAGTGAATAATGGATGGATTTTCCTTTAATAAGAAAAAAAGCTTTTGGGTTAGAGTCAATAAATCTAGATCTTCTTCCACTTATCATGGGGTTACGAGCCAATAAACTCATCATAATTGAAATGCATGCATTTAATACGCTTGACCTACCCAATATCAGCTTAGCCTAGTTACCTTAAACACGCTCAGAACACTTATATCAGCATATAGTTGGAAAAAGTCACCTAACACAAGGTCTGTTTTATTATAAAGTATTGAATAGCTCATGTAATTTATTGAATAGTGTATTGAAGGGGAAAAACAAAAAGGTTTGTCTGGGTACAGAATGGCTGTCAGTGGGTTGGTTGTTTATGCCTGTGATCCTGTGCCTGATGGGAGCTGTGGCTGTTAACCCCGCCCTGCATCCCAAAAAGAGCATCATGTTGCATCTCACCTGCTCCAGAAAAGATCAGATTTCCAAATCTGAAGTAGTTTCCCTGGTGGCCCAGACAGTAAAGAATCTGCCTGCAATGCAAGAGGCGCAGGTTTGATCCCTGGGTGAGGAAGATCCCCTAGAGAAAGGAATGGCAACCCACTCCAGTATTCTTGCCTGGGAAATCCCATAGATAGAGGAGCCTGGTGGGCTACAGCACGTGGGGTCACAAAGAGTCAGATACAACTGAGCAACTAACACTTCTGCTGAACGGGTAATGCTTTCTTCACCTCATTGTAAACTTGAAAGCTTGAAAGTTGAATTGGGGACCATCTGTGGCCCCAGCTCTAATGTCAGCTGGGTATGTGGGTTCAGGGAGGTCACTCAACTTCTGTGTGCCTTGGTGCCTTCCTCTTGAAATCACAAGGGCCCATGAGATCAGGGTCTGCATGCTGAGGCTCTTGGGTCAAATCCAGCCTGCCACTATTTTTATAAATTACATTTTACTGGAAGATGGCTGTGCCCACTCCTTTCTGTATTGTCTGTGGCTGCTTTGGCACTGCAGGAGCATAGCTGAGTTGTTAGAACTGAGATCTTACAGGCAGCAAAGCTGAAAATGTTCCTGACCTGGCCCTTGACAGAAAAAAGCTTGCCTCTTTCCTCACAGGAGGCTTTAGATGGCCTCTAAAAAATTCTACAGAATAAAATTCTATGGTTCTGCCTCCTACATACCCCAAAGCACACCACCCTGAACATCATTTAAGAGGGAAGCATGCTGGCTTATCTGTGATTGTTTATCAGCAATTTTCTTAGGTAGTCAGTTTTCAAATTATTCACTCAGTCATTCATTCAAAAGACATTCACTAAGTGCTTTCTGAGCAAGGCGATGCAGCTTTAGCAGTGAACAGGGAAGATCTAGTTCCTGTGTTCAAGAGACGTGGAACCTAATGGGATTTTCTGCTTGGAGGATTATCCTCTACACTTCAGGCTCTGTTCATACTGCAGCCTAGCTCACTCTGAGCTCTTCTAACAAGTCCTCTTGAGAGGAGGTTGCAAGAGGCATAACTAGAGCCAAGGCGTGTGCGTCTGAATCTATTGTTTATCTGTTCATGCGATGTCTTCTCCAGCCAGATATAAATTAACATCAGACTGTTTTCTGGTTCCTATTACCCAGGTCTCTTATTCCTTTATTAGCACGACTGATCTGGAGTTGACTGTATGTTGAAATGCTTTAATACAACTTAAAATGGCCAACACTAAACTGCCACGGCCAAATACATTCCTGTTGACTGGAGCTGAGCTGAGCCTAATGGCGGCCATTCTCTTGGCCTGAATTAAATGAGTCTCTCTTTCTCTCTTGCCTAAATCCCTTCACATAAGATGGAAAAATATTCTGCTCTGGACTGGTTTTAGTTTCCTAAAGGAAGCCTTGAAAGGAAGTCATGATCAGGTCTTTTAAAAATGGAATATCAGAAACACATTTTCACCAGGCCTCTTGTTCTTCCCCTTAAAAATAAGAAAGTGCACATTGGACTGCATTGATAAAGGGCTTTGGATTTCAAAAAAACTTCGGGAGTATTAAAGTAGCTTTCTCTCCATTTCCTCCCATATGATTCTTGGCTTAAATTCTGCTGCATAAATACCGAATCATTTAATAAGCATTTATCCTGCCCCTGCTGAATACAAGGGCTATGAGGCACGTAGGAAGAAGAGAAGAGAATAAAAGTCACATCACAGACACCAAAACAGAAGGAAAAAAATATGGTAAATGCCACAAAAGAGGCAAGAACAGAGGGCACAATGATTCCCAGGCAGGAACCATTTCAGCTTCAAAAAGAGTCATGTGGGCCCCTCAAAATGACAGGAATGTTTTAATGTCAGTTAATTGGAAAGGATGATATTACTCACAGGTACAGTAAGAGCTGACAGTTTCTGAGTCCTTCCAGAGGATCACACACAGTTCTGAGCATTTTGAACACAGTGAACTCATTTAATCCACACCATAACCTTCAGAGTAATTACTATTATGAGCCCCATTTTACAGATAAGAAAACTGAAGTAGAGATGAAGTAATTTGCCTGAGATTCCAAAGGTAGAGTAGGAAACAGTCAGACCAACCCCACCCCGCAGCTCCAGGGTTTCTCTCTTCATCACTCTGCTCAACTGAATTAATGTACAGCTCATGAATTAATGTGTCACAACACATGATTCATCTCTGCATCCCTGAAAAATAGCAGAGCATACTTGTGTGGGATGTAAAATTTATTTGATCATAGGGAAACACTAGTAGACCGTAGTTCAGGAAGCTGGGTGGTGGTTCAGGGCATTAGGTATTCCGAGTGGGTGAATTTGAACTTGGCCTTGAAGAGGTGAGTAGGATGTTTATAAACAGAAGTGGAGGAAGGAAGGCAGAGGTGGAAGGAACGCTGGATAAAGGCACAGAGACGGGGGCTGGAGCCCACGGTGGTACATAGGCAAGGGGAGGTCTGGCAGAGAGGAGCATGGCTACCCACGACCCCTCCCCGTGCCCATCTCTGCCCCCACCCAGCAGGGCATGCCAGCCAACTACTAAATCTTTACTATATATTAGCTATGACCATGATTGCTCTGAAATTTCAATTAGACACTTTTCACATAGTTCTTCTCCCAGAGTTAATTTATAAATAATTCATTTATCCTCCTAGCAAACAATTTTGCATTTTGGTATCAAGTAAGTTAGTTATTTTTAGGAGTCATAGACTGTTTCATTGAATTATACAATAGAAAGGTTCCCCCCCCCCAGTAATTCTATGACCTGGTTAATATTTTCTATCTCAAATATTTATAAGTACATAATATCAATAGTATTGGTCATATCAGATTTTCAGAGTAAGGGGCAGTCTGATCCTTTGTAACCCTGTGAAAGATTTCTGCAAATTGAAGTGAGAATGTGGCCATTCTTCTCACCATAAGCAAGTTATTTGCCAATAGAAAATAAGAAGGCTATTTGAATTGTTAATCTGGATCTGAAATTTAGGGTGTGGCCTTGGTGGAGTCATCTGACATCTCCTGGCCCCCTTCCCGATCCGTAGGATGAGGACCTGGACATCAAGATGAATCTGTACTTCCCTTCTCAGTTGTATGGTCCTGTGACAAGGCTCGGTGGCTTACCAAGCTCCACAAAACTAGCCTTTCATCCACAGAGCGAGCTCAAGCCTTTTCCAGTTCAGATATCCTTTACTGCCGCAGTGCTTCCCAACCTGGCTACTCATGAGAACTGCTTCAACACTTAAAACAAACAAACAAACAAAAAACCAGATTTCCACGGCCTATCCAGACGTACTGGATCAGGATCTTTACTATGGTCCTCTTCTAAATCAAAGAGCAGTGTTTCCTCTGGGAAGTAAGAGTATGGTTACATTGTTTAAATCCTTTTCTAAATTTATTTTAATTGGCAGGGAATTACTTTACAATATTGTGATGGCTTTTGCCATACATCAGCATGAATCAGCCATGGGCATACATGTGTCCCCTCCCTCCTGAACCTTTTCACTCAGTTCAGTCGCTCAGTCGTGTCCGACTCTTTGCGACCCCATGAATCGCAGCACGCCAGGCCTCCCTGTCCATCACCAACTGAACCTTTTAGTCCCTTTTTATGATTTTCTGTACTCTTTATATTTTTGTCACTTAGTTTTTCATCCTTGATTATCAGGAATAATAACATGTTTTTAAAAATTGGGTGTGGGGATGGGAGGTGGTGTGGCAAACCCATTGGAATTTGTTTCCATTTTGCCTAAAAAGAAACCATACTTGAATTTTTTAAAAGGCCCTTGAGGAGAAGGGAGGAAAATTGAATTAGATCAACTGATTAACTCTTAGAAAAATGAATTAAAAACCTAATAAGTGTGTTTTCAGAAGACAAACTATGAATTTATAATGGTGATGATTGATAGGAAATAGATGAGTCATTAACATTTTCACTTTTTTGTATTAAGCATTATCTATTCATAAGAACTAAGCGGAAAAATGTATTTAATCCTAGGGCAGAGGTGATCTTGGGGAGGGGTTTCTCTTTGTTCGCGTTCTCAAGGAGAGATTCTCTTTGATGGTTTTCCATTCTGGTGAGTGCTGGCACAGGACACACTGTGTTGCCTGCTTGAGCTGGCATTGCTATTGAGTGTCTCCGTGGGGCGCTGTCCAGCCTGGCCTGGCTCCAGTGCCTCTGAATCCAGTCTTGCCATCACTCACAGTTTCCTGGCTATTTCCCACCTCAGCGATGGTGGCTCAGCCAGCGGAGAGAAGCTGTGCAGAGAGTGTGCAGCCGTTCCTGGGGTCCATTCTGGAGGAGCTGATGGGACCTGTAAGCTCGGGATTCAGTGAACTGCGCTCACTCTTTGAAAAAGAAGTGGATGAACTTAGCCAGAGCTTTCAGACCACCAAAGACAGTGCCCAGCTAAAGGAGGTAGAGTATGAAGCAAAGGAGTGGAGTGTGAATGGTCTTTTTGTGAGTCTTTGTCTCCATTCATTCTTTCTTTTTTCTCTCCTATCTCTCTCCTGTCTTTTCGTCTTCCCTGCCTTCCATTCATCTGCCTTTCCATCTGCTCATCTAGTCTTTCTGTCATTCATTCATCCACATTATTCATTCATCCATCCATCTACTTGATTTCCTTTATTAATGGTTTTCATGTTACAAAAATAATAACATGCTTGTATAACTTAAACAGTGTACAAAGATACTTACATAAAGGCAAAATTAATCGCCATTGCTCATACCCACCTAATTCTAGCCCACCCCCAACTCCTAAAGTATCTCCACTTCTAACTCCTTGAATTAACCCATATAAATAGCTTAGTATGTGTTCTCACATGCTTTGTCCTTGCCTGTACAAATATATACACATATATCCTCATTTATATACGTTTTGTGTTTTGATTGATTTACTTCCAAAAGCATGACAAAAACCAGTGTTTCTCAAAGTATGTTCCTGGGACTAGTATCATCATCTTCATTATATGACTGCTAAAAATGCAAATTCTCAGGCCTCACCCATGAACTATTAGATCAGAAACCCTGGGGTAGGGCCCAGCAGCAGTCTGGTTCAACAAGACCTCCAGAGGACTCACTGTATCCTAAAGTGACAGACATAACTAGGCAGCTTTATTTTACACTTGCTGTATCATGATGAACATCCCTACAAGTCAAGCCAGTGGATAAAACCAAAAAAAAAACCACCTTAATTTTTTATGCATACATACATGAAATTATATATAAACAAGATCATTTGTTAGTATTTTGAGGTTTCTCATGGTAGCCTTTCTAAAACTTAACTTTCCCTCCTTCCCCACATCCCCTCCTCCCACTCAAGCAACTAGTGTGAATAACTCAGCATATGCCATTCTGTGCTTTTCTCCATGTTCATAGAGCATATAAAACACATATTTTGTGGGATATGTTTTTTTAGGTTGTTTGCTCTTAGAAAAATGGGATTATATTATGTATATATTGCTTTGCTTTTCTGTTTTCTTATTCAAAAATACCTCATGAAGCTGTTTTTAAGTTAATGTTCCAGTTCTAGTTCATTTTTTGTAACAGCTGCATAATACTTCATGTACCAATACACCATGATTTATTCAACCCTCCAGATGTTGCTAGCACCAGGAACAAAGCTGCAATAAATAACCTTGTAACATATATTCATTTACTTTGAAGATTTTATTTATATGGGATCTGATTCCTAGGACAGGATTGCTAGATTGAAAGGTGGGAATTTTTCTCATGTTAACTGATGTTTCCATTGACATCCCCCAAAAAGGATTTAGTTTTTACATTTCCACCAATTGTACATGATAAAGGACTTTCTTTTCATCAGCCTCAGGGAATCACTTGTTCAACTTCTTGCCAGTCTTACAGGAGCAAAGTGGCAACTGATTTTCCCTCTCCTGTCTGTTTAATTGCTATTTTAAAAAATAGACATATTGCAAATTATGTGACAAGGGGAAAGTTTGACAGCATGGTTTTGGCCATTGATTCTACTTCAGTGGAGTTCTCTAGAACTCATTTCTTAAGGGAGTAATGTTTTCCTCTTACAAGCACCATGAAAGTGGGCCCTTGTTAAATTTTTCATTAGAGAAATCTACGAATCTAGATTTATCTCTTTTCTGTGACCTGAAACTCAGACAGCAAGTACATCCTGTCCACAGTTATCCCGTTAGTCCCTGGTTCTCCCTAGGCCTGTGTTTTCAGCATGCTTCATTCTGTTTTCTCTTTCTCCACCCACCCTCTTGTTTATTCTAGAACTCCAAAATTCAGTTTTTTAAATCGCTTTTAAATAGGCTTGGAAAATAGGATGCACTCAGTTGGTGAAACCACTCATAGTGTAAGTATGTGTTGGTAATACTTAAAGTCTTTAGCAAGTGAGGTCTATTGCTGTCCTCTTGCTGGAAATTGCATGGCCTCATTGATCAAGCTATCTCTTGTATAGACTAGAGGATGGGGAACCTCAGTTTTTAAAACTGGATACCTCTTCTAAGCCATGCTTCTTTCTATCTCACTCCCTCCCCATACCCCCACCCCCCATCTACTAGCAGAGGGAAGCCTTTGGGCACAGACAGAGCCTCAGAGAGCTCCAGGGACTCTGGCTTTACTCTTAGAGTCCAGGAGTCCAGGGGGCATCTTGACTTCCCTGGGATTTTCTGAGAGGGATGTCTCTCATGAAACAAGGCTCTGGAGGCTTGTGAGCCCAACAGCAGTTCTACATGCCAAAGAGACTTCCTGAACCCTTGAGCTCTGGAAGTGGGTACTTGGAGTCCATCAAGAGCTTGACAAGACTGGAGTCCCATGGAATGCATCCCTGGGTGTGTCCGTTGTCCAGTTGGTTCTTCTACCTGTCTCCATCCTAGCAAGAGAGCTGTCCTAGGGACCCATCAAAGGAGGGAAATAAGACAATGAAGATATCACAGATATAGGGATCTGAGAAGTGATTAATTCTAATAACATATGTTTGATTGTTTAGAATTTATGTAATAGTCATGTAATGGGCTTCCCAGGTGGTACAGTGGTAAAGAATCTGCCTGCCAATGCAGGAGGCACAAGAGATGCAGGTTCAATCCCTGAGTCAGGAAGATCCCCTGAAGGAGGAAATGGCAACCCACTGCAGTATTCTTGCCTGGAAAATTCCAGGGACAGAGGAGCCTGGTGAGCTACAGTCCATGGAGCCGCTAGGAATCAGACATGACTGAGCAATTCAGCACACACACACACACAATAGTGACGTAATATAGTTCCTAGGTCTGAAGGTGTGTCATTTTCCCCTCCACCAAAATTCAGCATCTAGAGCAGCTTATGAATCTTCCACTGGATTCCGTGAAGATGGAGCCTTGTTATAATAAAGTCAACCTGCTTCAGGAGCACCTTCAGGATCTCAAGAGCCGCTTCAGGTTCCCCCACATCGATCTGGTGGTCCAGAGGACACAGAACTACATGCAAGAGGTAGGGGCGGTGGGGTCTTCTGTGGTGGAAGAGGATGGGGCTGCAGAGAAGCAAGCGCAGGTGTGCTGGCGTAGCTGGGGAAATGGGGTCCGTTTCTTTAGCCATCATGTTGAGTGACGACGTCTTTTGTCCTGTTCCAGCTGGCTCCATTTTTTCCATGTTGATGAGCATCATAGAGAAGAAATGTCTCAGGGAAATAGAGTAGCATTAATTGATAATTACCTGATTTTTTCAAGTCAGTGCTATTAATGTTGGCTTCACGTTGGAATCATCTGGGGCGCTTTTAAGAAATACTGAGAAAAAAAAAAAAAGAAATACTGAGGTCTGGGCCACACTCCCAGTGATTTTGATATCTATTTTTTTGTAATTAAAAAAACTTCTCCCACTCCCATTCCTACTGCATTTAATTTGCAGCCAGAATGGAGAACCACTAGCTTGAATCAATTCCGTAATCTAGTTAAATCAGTCACTCAATCACAATTTTAAATTTGGATTTCTTGAGTCTACTTCATAGATTCCTTTTCCTTCCAATAAAGAACTTTTTCTTTAGAAACAGGGATGAATAGTAACAGATTCGTTCCATATTCTAACGCTTTCTAAGTGAAGGAAGGGTGGGATCACTGAAGCCGTAAGAGCACAATTCTACTTCACAAATATTCCTCGGGAGCTTCTTGTGGGCTGGACATTGTGCCAGACCTCACTTCAGGGAACTAGTAGTGAGATAGATTCTTAGATAAATTCACTTCGGTGTTGAAAGTGCTGAGAGGAAAGCTATTGTGTTCAGATCACAGGCTTGGGGAAGAAAGGAGCTTTTTTTTTTTTTCCTTAAAAGTTATAGGCAGGATTAAGTGGCACATTTTATTTATTATCTAACCTCTGAGTTGTGAAGGATTAAAGATGAATGAGGAGCACAATTGGCCAACGGCTTAACTGAAGTTCCTTTGATAGCACTGGACTATGGTGAAATGGATACAGGCATAAGCGCAGAGAATAAGAAATCAGAACCATTTCCATTTCCTAACCCATGCGTGTGACAGTCACGGGCTCCACTGAGCCTTGACCCTGTCTCCTTTCCCAGCCTGGCAGAGAAAGGGAGAGAAGTAGGGTGGCAGGGTGAAAAGTGGAGTGAGAGATGTGCTGGGATGGTTTACATCCGTCTGAAAGGAGAGGTGCAGAGCTAAGGAGCCAAAAAATAATTGGAGAAGCCTCCCACCTCATTTCATTAAGCCCTGGCTGCAGGGGATGGGAATGACCACAGGAAATGATAATATCCCATGGTCTTGGGTTTTCCAGTGCTGGGTGGAAAGAGAGATGAGAAGAAAAGATCCATACATCTGTACATACATGTACACATACAGGTACAGGTGTGTGTGTTTCCCAGCTTCCTACTGACCTCACTGTGGTTGTGGGCTTATGCATTTCACAGACCACACAGTGGATTGAGGACTTGTTGCCCTGGGTCACCCCCAGGGTCCATCTCTGATGGTCATGCCCTCCTTTCTCTCCAAGCTGACTTTGACCCGAGGGTGGCGATCCCAGCTTCTGACTGCCCTCTGTTTCTGTGTTGCTTTGGTTTCTAGCTGATGGAGAATGCAGTATTCACTTTTGAGCAGTTGCTTTCCCCACATCTCCAAGGAGAGGCCTCCAAAACCACAGTCGCCATTGAGAAGGTTAAGCTCCGAGTCTTAAAGGTAAAATTGTTTTCTCACTTGCGAGAAGCAAGACCGTGACTCATTTCTTTTGTTATGTGGAAAATATCAAGTTCTCTCTTTGACCTGCCTCCCCCTTTAAAAATAGTGCCGGGTCCTTTCTCCCTGATAACCGGGGACAATCATCTCACAGTTCCCCTTCGACTGTCGTGCCTATTCTGCCATCTAGTGGCTACTTTAGGGACCACAGGTCCTCAGCGTCTGGTCACCAGCCACAAGTGCCATGTCTTAGGCTTACTTACATAGCAATTGGACTTGATACTGACTCTCCACTATAAGCAAAGAATTGTGATAGGTATTGCATGGAATATGAAACTATAAAACACACACTCTCTTTCTTCCGGGTTTGCAATACAGTAAAACCCATTTGAATTAACAGTTTTTAGAAAAATCAAAACCTCATGGCAAACGAACTACTTCAAGGAAAGGACAGCTGCTGTGTGAAACTGTTTTAAATGTGCGTCATGCATCAGTGTATATCAAAATAGTTGTAATAATAGGAGCTTGCATATATAGAGGGCATATCTTTAAACTTATCCTGTTTCATTTGATCCTCACAAGAACTTGACTTACGTAAGCTTAACAGGCTACTTGAGCTTTGAGCTAAAACTATCCCTAAACTTAGTCCACTAATTTTTTATGACCTACTTTCCCTAAGCAGAGCTTTGGAACTGAAGATCAAAGTTTCACAGAGCCTAGGAGGTAGTCCCTGAATTTCAGATCTGGTCTTAATACCTCACAGGCAGTAGGAAACTCTGGCAACCAAATCATTGAGATTAAAAGCAATAATTGCCATGGTAACACACAAAATAATGAACTTGCCATTGAGAAAGAAAAGATAGTATCAAGGTCAGTGCCGCCCCCGCCCCCCACCATGGCAACACAATTTTTAACTCTCAGGACAGTCCATCTCTTCTCTGGACACTTTAAAACAAGAACATACTTCCCACTGCTAAGTCAAATTTCTCACCACTGAGAATTCTAGTTCTACACTCTTCTCATGCCCTTCTTCCACATGGTGGTCTTTGGTTGTTTGAATAGAGCTATGATTCTACCCCAAGTTATCTCTGGCATAAATCTCTTTAACCATCCTTTGTTTGGCCTGACCATTCTGCACACATCCCTGTGGCTATGCTCCAGTTTGTCTGTGCCCTCTCCCTGAACCCCCTTTAAAATCAAACCTGGGTCTCTAGACTTGGCTGTTCCATGAGTCAATAGGACATCCTCTTTCCTATTCTAGATACTGAACTTCTTTGTTGACCATACCGCAGTGCTAATGTAGCTGTGAGCCAGACACTGTCTTCTTTGGCAGAAATCATTGCAACCTACCAATCCTGCCTTCAGGATGTAGAGTGAAGGAAGGAGGTGATCAGGGCTCCCAGGCACCAACCCAAGACAGGGGTGATGAAGTTTTAACCCATCCCCTAGTTTTGTCTTCAATTTTATAACACTCTGCTTTGATCTTAGCTCAGTTTTCGTATCTGTAAGAGGGATGGCGGAGATGGGTCATTATCAGTCGTAACCTCTACCTGCAATGTGAGAGAACTGCATAGAAAGATCTCTGAAACCTTGGAACACCACTAGGGTCCTCAGAAATTAGGACAGGAGGGTGGAGGTGGGAAGGGAGACGAAGTGAGTTGCTGAGTTTTTTGTTTACACAAAATTTAACAGGTTGTAATGTTGTATTTAGCGTACGTTTCTATCTCTGTACCGACAGCAATATGATTATGACAGCAGCACCATCCGGAAGAGGATATTTCAAGAGGCGCTGGTTCAAATCACACTTCCTACCCTGCAGAAGGCACTGGCATCCGTGTGCAAACCAGTAAGGAGATAGGTTACTCCAGAACCTGCTTTTGTTGCCTTTGAAGTTCAAGTACAGTTTTTTGGTCATGATGCACTTACAAGCAGTAGATGACTAGGGAGGGGTCAACACACTTTTCCTGTAAGTGGTCAGGTGGCAAATATTTTAGGCTTCACGGCCATATTATTTCTGTTGCAAGCACACAGTTCTGCCGTGATAGCACAAATGCAGCCGTAGATGACCCATAAATAGATGTGCAGTCTGTGTTCCAATAAAACTTTATTTAAAAAGGCAAGCAGCTGTGTGGATTTCCCAACCCTTGGACAAGACAGAATCTCAAAGAGTAATGATCTGAGTTTGAAACAAGTTAAGGGTTACAATACAGTGCCTACGGATTGTTCCTCATTATGGTATGACACCCCCCCACCCCCACCCACCCACCATAGGCCCAACACAGCCTCTGAAACTTGACCACTCCATCCAGGAAAAGACCTTGTCACAAAATTTCAGAAGGGTATTTGTAATTTCAGTAATACTTGCTTACTGAAGTCAAAGAAACTAAAACCATCTAAAGCTTCTATGGACACTAGGCAGCTAGTGACAGCCACGCTTGTGAAGGTGTGACTAGGTCACACCTTCAGCACAGGGTCGTAAGTGAGCCAACCAAGGAGCCCAGGTCAAGACCTGGGTTCAAGTCCCAGCTCCTCCACATACCAGCTCTGGGGCCTTGGGCAAGACTCTTGTCCTCTCTCTTGGCCTAGATTTCATCTAGAAAATGGAGGTAATAATACTTTGCAGTATCCTTCTTAAGACTGAGAAGACCAGGGTGACACGGTGACCATTTGATGAGTGCTTGCCACATGCTCAGCACTTTGTATGGATTGTCTTGTTGATCCTCATGAAAACCCTGTGAGCAGGTACTGTGTATGTCCTCACTGCACAAATGAGGAAACCTGAGGGGTTAAGTAATGGGACCAAGGTCACAGAGCTGGCATCCACCAGAGTTTGAAGTCAGCTCGCACTCATTGGTAACATGGGATGCGCTCAATAAATGGTATTTACTACTAGTTTTTCTGCTGCTTCATGATCTGTAAGCTGGGACCTTTGCAAGGCTGGCTCCCTCTTGGCACAAATATTAAAGAGCTTTTTAGAATTTAAAAAGGGCTTTTTTGCAGCTTAGAGAATCTCCAAACATGGAACATTAAAGTCCAGTGCATGGGTTATTTTATTGCAAAAATTTCCTTGATCATTTTTATATTCTGTACATATTGTTTTTCTTCAGAAAGCCAGAGGCATGCCAAGTACCTGGCACTTACTTCTGAGGGTAAATTTCTTAGAAAAGGTTTGAGCAAGTCAGGGCAGTAAAGAATCTACCTATATGATTGTCTCTTGCCTATATGATTTTCCATCTTATGGCTGGAAAAGTCCAGCCATTCAAAGAATGATTCAGTCCACTTGGACACGTCTGCATGCAGACATTCTGTGTAAGGTATTTTTGTTTTCGAATCCCAAAGGCAATGTGGGGGCCTTGGAGCCACGTCCTCCCAAGAGAGGAGAAGAGTTTAAAAAAAAAAAAAAAAAAAAGCCTCTCTCTCTGCCTGCTCCTCTCTCTCCAGCCATCTGCAGTTATACCAAATCTCTCAGAGGCGCTTGTGATTTTTAATCAAGAGAGACCGGTTTGGAGAGAAATTGAGGCCTGGCATTTTCAGTAATGAGGAATATTGTATCAGTATCAAGAAATTTAAAAACATCTGGATTTACAGAGTAGGTGAACTAGGGGAGCATTTGCTTCAGGCAAAGATTCTTTAGTTTACTAGAGTATATTTCCCTTGGTTCTAAGATCTGCAGTACTTAACCCAGGCTGCACATTAGAATTGCCTAGGGAGATTTTTTTTTTTTTAATTCCAACTTAACAGATCCAGGGAATTAATATGTGTCACAATTCAGTCAATTCAATATAGAAAACCTGTTTTGTACAGTTGTGCATGTCACAACAGGATAAGTGCCCCTTGGAATGATTCTTTCCCACACAATTACTTAGCTGGTTGAAAGTTCAAAGGCCTGCTGTTTATTCGGCAAACATGTATAAGCATGATCCAGGCACGTGCCCAGCCAGTGTCCCTGTTTTGTCCTGGGCTTCACAGCCTAGAGTCAGCAGACAGGCTCAGCGCGCACTTTGCGATGAGCATGGCAGGAGCTTTGTGGGGAAGAGAGGTGGCTGAGTTTGGAAGAGGGTGCCCAGCTCGGCCTATGGGGACGGAGAGGACTTCCCAGTGCCATGTTTTCTCCCCGTCCTGAGGGATGAATAACAGGGAACTAAGGAGTGGAAGATCACGTGGGGAGATGAAAGACACACACCTCGTTTTGCAGAGGAAGAGAGCGGCACAGAGCCGTGAGCTGGCTTGCCCAGGGTCCCACAGCCAGTGCAGGGCAGTGTGCAGTCCCGAGCTGTGCTCTGCCCATGTGGCACTCACCTGTGTGTCCGTCTTATCTCACAGACCCTCTCAGGGTCATGGAAGCGCATGTCTCTTTAATCCTGTGGCTTTCCCTACGGTGGGTAAAGAGGGGTCCCATTATTACCCACTGGGATCCGGTCCTGGGCTACAGACCCCCCTGTCCTGGCTCTGAGAGTCTGAATGGGGTGGCTTCTGATGGCCTACTGTAAATCTCCTCCCTCCATGCAAAAGCCATCGAATCCCACTGCTAAGACCCTGGCTTTCTAAGAACCAGGGGTCAGGAGCCCCCATCCTGCACTATCAGGTGCAAGCATTATGGAGTTAATCCCAAGGATATGACTTGGCTCATTTTGATCCCTTCCTTGACCTCATGCCGATAAAAGGCAAGCCACCTGGAGACCCTTGGAAAGCAGGAAGTGTTACAGGATTTTGTGTGATGCCTGGATTGTCTTAGAATCACAGAGTTTCAGGGCCAGTTGGAGGGAAAGAGGAGACTGTTTCTCAAGAGTCTGTGACTAGGGATTCTCCACATCTGAGAATGAGACGCATCCTAAGAGTTAAACATATATCTACTCTAGGACACAGCAGTCTCACTTCTAGGTATACACTCAAGTAGCCCCTAAATCCACAAAATCATACACAAGAATATCAATAACAATTATGTTCATAACAGTCAATATCCAGCAGTAGGAATATAGATAAACAGTTTTAGCTTGTCCACATAATAAGTGCCATTCATCAATAAAAACAAATGAACTACTGATGCATGCAGCACATGGATGAATCTCCAAACACAAACACAAAACAAGAGTACAGGGTTCCATTTACATAAAGTTAAATAACAAGAAAAACTAATCTAGTGTGATAGATACAACATCAGAGCTTAATCTCTTGGTGAGCAGTCTAGACTGGAAAAAGGTATAGGGGTGATGGGAATGTTCACCTTGATCTGGGTTATGGTTATCTGAGTATATTTATATGTTTAAAGTTGTTGAGCTCTACTTTTAAAACGTGTGCATTTTTCTCGGTATTTCTTACACCTTAGTAAAGTACTGTTGGCATTAAAAAAGAAGGAAAAAAAGGAAATGTCCAGACCCACTGACAAGGCCTTGAGATCATCAGGGTCTCTGGTGTCTGCCCCCTCGAAGGGCACAGAGCGTGAGTCCAGTCCAGGGCATGGTGTCAGGGCGAGAGGAAGCAGGTGACCAATGCTTCACACTCCAAGGGGAACAAGAGGGACAGCTGTCCTTTCCAGAGATCTTCTGCAAACTGGTGTCTCATGTGTTGTCCCTTTATCTTCTTATCTCTCCTTCTCCAGGAGCTTCAGAAATATGAGCAGTACATCTTTGCAGATCACACCAATATGATCCACGTTGAAAATGTCTACGAGGAGATTTTACATCAGATCCTCCTAGACGAAAGTCTGAAAGGTATGGAAGGTTTCCCTGGTGCTGGAGAAAGCTCTAGATAGAGGGGCACACCCCTGACAGGGACCCCACAGGGCCAGCTAGGTTTTGTCCACAGGAATGAAAGGGGAACAGGAAATTGACGCCAAGAGCTGGGAAGACAGGACAAGGGACCAAAGAAGCGAGGGCTGCTGACCTCCATTGAGCGGTCGCAATTTGGCTCACACTCCACTGGCCCATTAGATATTATTTTGCTTTCAATCCAAATAAGAACTTTGTGAACTGGGAATTTTAAGCTTCATTTTTCAGATGAGAGGACTAAGGTTAGAGAGATTAACCTAGGATGTCTCATGAACAGCTGGCCTCCTCCGGCTGTTCCAGACAGAACAAAGGAAAAAGAGCTCTTCTTGGCCACAGGCTTACAACGCCTCCCCAGCCTGGAGCAGGTGATTCAGCAGCGGGGCTTCCCAGCTGCTCTGCCCTCTCAGCACATTCCTCACCTCCACTCAGCCAGACAGAATACACTGGGCTGTGACTCCATCCTTGGCGAGCCCCATTAGGACTCTGGCTCCCAGTATCCCGTGGAATCAGGCCCTGCTCAGGATAGGAGTGTTGATAGGAAAACTTTGATAGAAATGCACAGGAGAGGGCTGTCCCTAGAACTATAGACTTGAAACATACCTGGTCTCCACAAAGAAAGCTGGCCAAGCACAAGCCCCAGGTCAAAGTAGCTCATCCAGTGAGACGAGGAATACAAAGATGTCATCTCAGTATCTGCACAGGAAGAGACGTTCAGACAAGGCCGCTGCCCGGCCACCACAGCACCCTTGGGCGAATTAGGGAAAAAGCTCTCTTCCTCTAGACGGCAGACTGCTGTCTGTCAAAAAATTGTCACGATATACTGGTTTGGTTTGAGCAGGACATGCTGCTGCAGCCTGCTGGAAAATTACTCTGCTGAATACACAAATCTGTGATGTGAATGGTATCCCCTTGGGTGTGAGATTGTTGGGCACTGTACAGCCTACACAGCCAGAGGTAGAGGCTGACTGTCAAAAACGTCAGCTGCTGGTTGTCGTTATTTTTTAAAATTAATTTTTACTGGAGGATGGTTGCTTTGCAGTGTGTGTTAGTTCCTGCCGTAAAGCAAAATGCATCAGCCGTGTATTTACACGCATTCCCTCCCTTTTAGTTCCTTCCCATTCAGGTCACCGCAGCGCGAGGAAGGAGAATTCCCTGTGCTATACAGTTGGCCAAACAAAAGATAAGATGCTCAATTGCTATGTTAATTATGCTAATTGTTAGAGAACTCCAAATCTCTGACCTGAATGGCCATCATTAAAAAAAACCTACAAACAATAAATTCTGGAGAGGATGTGGAGGAAATGGTTGTTATTATTGATTTTATTCCTCTCGGGGCCTCTAGGACTGAGCTGGATGGACAGAGGCCTTTAGTTTGGACACTGCAGGTCATAAGGTTCTCTCTGCAGGCTCAGTGCTAAGGACTGTTCAGGACTGTTCTGAGTGTAAAAGCAGAGAAAATAAGGGCCTGTCCCGCCCTAAAGGAGTGTCAGTCGAAGTAGACACACTGCAGCTGCACATACTAGCAGCTAATGAGATGTGGGGGGTGCTCCAAGGGTGATACCAATGATGGTAGTAGATTTGACCTCTTTGAAAGCCAAGGCCATGTTTTATTCATTCATCTTTGGATTGTGCTGTTTGAATAAATGAATGAGTGAACATTACAGAGGTCCAGGGTTTGGAATGAGCCTGTAAGCTCTGGTCATCAGGGAAGGCTTCCTGAAAGAGGGTTAGATGTAAGCTGTAATTTGAAATTGGGAAATTCAGACGGTTAGAAAAGCTGAGAGGGAAGTTTAGCTTCTGGATAGAATCAGAAATTCCAGATTAATCAGGGCAAGGTTTTAACATTATGTTTTGCTTTCTGGTATCTCTCAGTGATAAAGGAGGCTGCTATCCTGAAGAAACACAATTTGTTTGAAGACAACATGGCCTTGCCCAGTGAAAGCGTGTCCAGCCTCACTGATCTAAAAACTCCTGCGGGGTCAAACCAGGCCAGCCCCGCCAGGAGAGCCTCAGCCGTTCTCCCCGGAGTTTCAGAGAGTGAGATCCTGAGTAATGAGGTGTTCCAGGAGGCAGGGGAGATGAAACAGCCAGAGGTCCCTAGTCCATTGGCCAGAGAAGAAGGCCTTTCCCTCCCTGTGTCCAGCCCTCCCCCAGATGGGGACACGCAGGTCATCGATTCAAGTATAGATGGCCCGGTTGTGAATCTGGTGGCTACAGAGGTGACAGCAGGTGCCCTGGGCACACACTTGTCACAGCTGGAGTTGGAAGAGACTCCTGAGGGCTGGGGAACCACCCAGGAAGATACAGAGCCCAGCTCTGCTGCAGGCTCCTTGAAGGAGCTCAGAAATTTGCTGACGGTGACTGCCGAAGTACCAGAGGAGTCCGCTGTGCTCGAGGTTGAGAAAGATACACATGAGGAGGCCCTTGTTCCCCAAGATACTGAAAAAGAAGAGGAAGCAACCCAAATTGACACAGAGGCCAGTCAACCATCTGCCTTGGGTCAGGACAACTGTGAAGAAAGTGAAGTCAGTGAGGGGGAGGCCCGTGGTCCAGCTCCCAAGGCCGAGGCCAGCGGGGTGGAGCTGGGAGAATTTCCAGATGCTCAGCCAGCCTGCGGGGGGCTCAGTGAGGGGGCCTGGGGCCCAGACCCCACAGAGGAGCCGGGAGAGCCCGCTGAGAGCAAGCTCACAGAGGGTGCTTCCGGACTGGGCGCCCTGGAAGGAGGAGGGCCCATGTGCTCTGTGGAGGCTGAAGCTGTGCCCCTAGAAGCTTGCGTGTTCCGTTCTGACCCCATCAGCCCCAGGGAGAGCCAGGTTTCTGTGGAAGAAGAGGCGGTGGGCGGGAGCTGCAGCGCAGCCCAGCCTGCCACCAGCGAGGATGCCCAGGAGAGGAAGGCCGACCCCGTTCACGAGTGTCAGTGGGTGGTGGAGAATGTCGCCAACATCAACACCCTAGATACACAGAGAGAAGACCCCCCAGAGCCCCCTTCAGAGGAGTGAAAGGGACAACGTGGCCAAAGTCCTTCTTGGAACAAACTCAGCCCAAAGGGGGAGGGGGTCGGGTGCCTGTGAGTTGTTACCAAAAAAAAAAAAAAAAAGCATGAAGTACTTCTTTAATTTGTATCATGAACTAGAGGGAAATGCACACGGGGCAGGAGCACTGAGGCCAGCCTTTGTGGAATGGAACTGTCCTCCCATGAATTATGGCTTTAGCATTTGAGTAAGAATTACAAAGGTAATGGTGTGTGTCGGGGTGGGGTGAGAGGCAGCTGAGGAGCCCAGGGTGGGACGGGGCTGCAGGGAAGGCAGAGGAGACAGCTGGGCACCCTGCGCATTCTCTTCTAATGCACTTTAAGGCTTCTTCATGCCCGGCTGCAGGAAAGGGAGATGGTGAGCTCCGGCCCCTCCCGCCTGCTGTGTGCAGCCCACAGAGCCTGAGCGATCAGCCTGAGACATCTCAGGAAAGCTGAGCGGAAACAGAGCAAGACTGTGGTCTGGGGGGCTGGCTGGGACTCTTACTAATGCCGCGATCAATTTCCTACTAATTAATCTTGTTAATTCTTATTAATTAATCACTTTTTGGAGAACATCAGATGAGGCAAGGAAATTTCTTTGGCATGTTTAAGGCTGAAAGCCTTCCAAATTAGCCTTAGACTGTGCAGAGAAAGAGCTTAGCTAAATTATCAAGCATAAAGCTGACCAATTAAACATTATTTGAACAGCTATTCTACGACACATGCTGCATTAGGCATAGTAACAAAAAAGAACAAAAGAAAAAAAAGAAAGATTAGGTGCTTGTCTAGCATAAATGAAAGGATCCAAAGGAATTTAATCTGAAAGAAAAAAAATATATACTGATTTTCAAAATATGACAACTTTCTTTCTTTGCATTGAAACAGTCCTGATTTATTCCCAGGAGGGAATAAAGTGAATAAATGAATAAAAGAAGAAAGAAAAGAGGGAAGTAAAAGGGAGAGAGAAAGGAAGAAAGAGAGAAACCAAGCTATAAATCATTAAGTTCCAAAGATATTACCAACAATGGAAATTATTTGCTTAGTTGTTTAGCAAATTGAGTCTTGTTATGTCCCAGGCTCTGATACTGTGGTGAAAATGGCTCTCTTCCTTTCTCTTAGAACTTACTTTAATGGAAATAGATGGCAATACATCTTCTGAATGGATCATGACCTTTACCTGTGAGTGTTAAGGTGGAATGAACTTTCTTGCCAAAGATTAAAAAGATGTATTCTCTTGTCCTTCAGAAAAATACCAGATGATTTTCTAAAAGCTTTAGTCCCAGGTCTACATCTTGAAATTTCCTTCTACAAATTTTAAAATTAGATCTCAACATATTGTCCTAAGAGCTTGTTTTGATTATCATCAGCAAGTAGTTAATATCAGTTTTTTTTTAAGAATTTATACATAGTTTGACTATTTAACCAGGAATTAAAATATCTCTCTCTCCACCTCGCTATGAAGAATTGCTTGGATTTCTGGGTCATAGGGGATGAAAAATAATCAATATACTCTCATATTGAATTGTTTCAACCTTGGCTCATAATGGTAAAGAATCTGTCTGCAAAGCAGGAGACCTGGGTTCAATCCCTGGGTCAGGAAGATCCCCTGGCCAAAGGAATAGCTTACCCACTCCAGTATTCTTGCCTGGAGAATTCCAGGACAGAGGAACCTGGCAGGCTATAGTCCATGAGGTGGTAAAGAGTCCGACATGACTGAGTGACTAACACTTAGCGTGTTTAGATCCACTCATTATAGGTGGAGAAGGCAACAGCAACCCACTCCAGTACTCTTGCCTGGAAAATCTCATGGACAGAGGAGCCTGGTAGGCTGCAGTCCATGGGGTCATGAAGAGTTGGACATAACTGAGCAGCTTCACTTTCACTTTTCACTTTTCACTTTCATGCATTGGAGAAGGAAATGACAACCCACTCCAGTATTCTTGCCTGGAGAATCCCAGGGGTGGCGGAGCCTGGTGGGCTGCTATCTATGGGGTCTCACAGAGTTGGACACGACTGAAGTGACTTAGCCGCAGCAGCAGCATTATGGGTGGAAGGCAGAGGTCACTCCCCTCCCTGGTCTTCATCGTGCCTGTGTTCACTCATATCCTTGCATTTGGCACAAAATATTGCAATTATGTTTACTTCCTGTCTCTTCCAGGGGCCCTTTCCTTCAAGGACAGATGCTAGGGTTTAGTCATCCTGTGTACTTCCTGCACACGTAGCCTTGAATAATGGCTCCCTGGCTTCTCAAGTCACTTTAATATCCCTAGTGCCTAACAAGGAACTGCTTGTGTCAGGCTCCTCAGGAAATGTGAGAACTGATCACCAACCACACTGCTGTGCTGGGGCTATTTGGGGCTTGCTGTCAGGCAAGGAGATATATTTTACTTGGGCTTTTTGCCCTTGGGAGTCTTCCCTTAAATCAAGTCCAAAGTCCAAAAGGCAAGTGGCCAAATGGTCTGATGCGCTGCCCGGTGAGACTGAGAGCCAAAGGACCAGTGCCCAGCCTCCCCACGGACTGCCCTTCTCTCCAGGAGAATGGTGATCAGCAAGCAAGGAGGTCCTGGCGCAGGCTAAGCCCATGTAGAAGCCTCTAGCTGCCTCCCTTTTGCTCACCTCAGGGCTCCTGACCCCACTTGGAAAGCTGAGAGATTTTTCCAACCCTAAACGACAGTACCTGTCGTTTCATTGGATGGATGAACATCAGTGTCTACCCATCTGCGGGTAGAGGAGCTGAGAACGCAGGTTTTCTGTACGTATTTCACAAAAGACACGTCCACTAGATTAAGTCAGGTGACTGTTCCGTTTGACAATGGAACAGGAAATTAAAGTGCATTAAAATTTCCTTATTTGTTTTCACATGTTGAGTGGAATAGTTTCCTATTACTGGGTTTTTCTTGGTTTTGATACAGACTTGTCTAGATTGCTTCAGTGGTTTCCACCTTGGAGCAAGGTTATTGTGATTTAAGTAAGCAGCAGGAAAAGCCTCGGCAAGCTGCTCAGAGGCTCTCTCCTATGGACAAATTTCTTTGAAATGCATAAAACCTCAAGACGTGGTTTTTGGCAAAAATTCCATGACTAGTTATGTTTTATTGACCTTTCACAAAGAAAGAATATTTTCCTTAAAAAAGAATTCGCTTGTCAGTTTTTCCTTTGCAGCTTAGAGCAGAGTCAGTAGTGTCTTGCGTTATTCAGAGTAAACTCATTTTAAAAAAAAAATGCATTTTGGAGACAACAAGGAAAAGATTCCAGCTTGTTCAAAATTTTTAGAAAGAGACTGAGTATGAAGAACTATGGGTCTTCATCCTCCATCTTCTGCATTTTACTACAAAGATTCTCAAGTCTGGTTTCATAGCTTTCAGATTAGAGGTAGTGATTTCAAAGGGTTCCACGATTCTCTCAGATAAGTGATTTTATTTCTTTATAAAAAGTGCTAAATGATGTATGCTAACCTAGCAAGTTTAATTTGGGGAAGAGAAAGACATCACTGACTAAAATAAATAATACAGTTTCACTTGGTGAAAAAGTCAGTTACATGTACCTTCTTTACCATAAACAAGTGGGTTTTACAATTTGCTTCTGAAGTCTGCAACCTCAATAAGGAGATCTACACTGTGGATTGATTTTTCTGGTCACTATATAAAGCAAATAAACTTAAACCACTTTGTAACCACATATTTACCCTGCCAAGTGCCTATATTGCAATAAAATGTTTGTCCTTGAAAAAGTGTCCAGATGTCATATTTATTTGGAATGGGGCTGTTTTCATCTTTTAAGCAAATGTCAAACTTGAATTGGGAGGAACTCCTCAGAGATGGAAAAGTGAGTCAGTGTAGTACAGAATTTTACTTTTCTGCCATGAGGAAGGAATCCACAGGGAAGTCACTTAATGTCAGTTGTAATCATGCTTTTAAAATGCATATGCTAATTTCTGTGGGAATCGGATTAGGTCTATAATACAGTAATGGGCAATTACTCTTGATGTAATTGAATTGCTGTTCAAACAAATTTGTTTTCAGTGGGCAACACTGAGCAATATATCCATTCTTTCTGTAATTATAAACAAAGCAATATTTACTCACCAGTATCCACAGTTGTTCATTCATCCATAAATTCATTCATCTGAAAAACAATGATTGTGCATCTGTTGTATGAGGTGCTCTAGTGGGTGTAGAAGACACGGAAGTATATACGATGGACATGATCTCATATGACGAAACTCAAATTCTCAGGGTGGACACAGCCAGGGAGAGCTCAGAATGGGTGTTTGCTTCTTCACTTGGCAGAAGCCTTTTCTATGATCTCAGCTTTAACTTTACACCAACAGCTTCAGGCAAGAGAGGAGACGTGTTGGAGAAATCGCGTCCGGCAGTGATGGGGACACTTGGCGTGGCATAAGCTTCCCTCCATCTCCTCCTTTCATAGCAAACTTCTGGTGGTGCCTCCAGAATTTCTACTTTGGGCCAACAATCAGATTGGAATTGGAGGTGAGGGGGATCATGAAACCACTATTGCATGTCTTTTTCTTAGATGGTATGTTCATCCGGTGTGGCCAGGATGGAAGTGATGGAGGTCTCGGGAGAAGTCAACTAACAGCTCTTCTCTCCTCACAAGTCTGGAGCCACTCCAGCTTGAGCGTCTCTCATCCTTTGCCATATCCATTATCAGGAATAGCTGTCCCTCCCTTCCCCATCTGGCCAATTCCCATTTTTCCTGTGAGAGGACAAATCAGGCCAGTTTCCCCACCTGGCTCCTACCCCCAATAATGCTTTGCTAAACTCTCCCAGCCAAATGTACTTGTCTGCTTCTAGTCATCCTCTCTCTCTGCTGCAGTCATCCACCTGACCTGTGCTTTGGGGCAGGGATCCTGCCTTTACTCTTTGTATTCTTAGCAAAGCATAGGTCCCTGAAGATAGCAAGTGCTCAAGAAATGTTGAATAAATATCCCCAATCACAGATGAAGAAACAAGTGAAAATAACAGTCAGTGATCCCTTACCCCCTATTAAGAATCTGTGATTCTGGGAAGTTTAGCCACCCTCAGTCTACATAGATAGTTCTGTTTTAGTGATGAGACTTGATCACGGGTTTTTGAACACTCATCCCTCTGGGAGGGCAAGTCAGAGCCAAATTTCCTCCAAATCAAGCTACTATGAGCCACCTCCTAGTTTTGGGGACAGTGGCCTCCACTGGGTTTTCCTGAGGTCCTTAAGAGGTTAACAATGCAGAAAGGTCAAGAAATTTACCCCTGAATGGTACCTGAGTCTGTGATGCATGAGCACATGCTTGAGAATTAATGGGCAGCATCTTCCTTCTAGAAAGCCCTCCTCCTGAGGTTGGATAAGGAGCAGGGAAGAAGATGTGGTCCCTGATTTTAGGAAATTCAGTCCAGTTGGGAAAGCTGAGATGCAAATGGTGGTTCTGTGAGAAGAGGAAGAAGGGTTCTGGCAGAAGTGGCAACTGAGGACTCTGCTCAAGAAAGGGCAAGTTTGATTGTTGAACCTATTAAGTTTGCCCTTTGTTTCTTGACTTTCTGATTTCTTCATGAACTAAAATCCAAAATCCAGCAGCCAGAACCATTAGAGGGAGCTGTGGTCAGAAGGCATTACAGTCAGATCTATGACAATGGAAGGGAATCAGTGGGCTCTATTGATTTAATCATGACTCACTGGATGGGAGAGGGGAGCAATCTCAGGAATGAGTCGACCTCAAGAAACTGGAAAAGGCCAAGAGATGGATTTTCCCAGAGAGCCTCAAGAAAGGAATGCAGGCCTGCCTGCTCACTGATACTAGCTCAGTGAGACCTGTGTTATAGTTCTAACCTCCACAACTGTAAGATATTAAATGTGTGCTGTTTTTGACCACTAAATTTGTGGTAACTTGTAACAGCAGTTGGACCTGTTAGTTAAAACATAAACAAATGAAACCCTAAAAAAATCCAGCTGCCTCCAGATACTCTGAAGAAATTTTTTATCAAGATCCTTTCCTGCCCTACCCATCTGGTCCCTATACAGAGGGATATGTATATGTATTGGGAAGGGTTCGCTTTGTATTAGCAATTCCAAGTGGAATTGTTGGGGTAGGAACCAGGTGGGGCTTATGTTTTGGAGAATGTCTACAAGACATTGAGGTGATTTTGAAGCTAAGGCCTTCAACACCCTGCTCCCTGCCCGACCCTGTTCTGTGCTGCTGCCTGAGTCACAGGGGAGACAGTTCTTTCTGTACACTGGCTTGAGAGGGATGTTGTGAGGGGAAAATGAAGGCATCTTCATTTCTGTCTGTTGGAGCCTTCAAGTTTTGAACTTTGACTTTTTATCCAAAGTTTAGGATAAATTCGGAGAAGGCAATGGCACCCCACTCCAGTACTCTTGCCTGGAGAATCCCATGGAAGGAGGAGCCTGGAAGGCTGCAGTCCTTGGGGTGGCTGAGGGTCGGACACGACTGAGCAACTTCACTTTCACTTTTCACTTTCAGACATTGGAGAAGGAAATGGCAACCCACTCAAGTGTTCTTGCCTGGAGAATCCCAGGGACAGGGGTGCCTGGTGGGCTGCCGTCTATGGGGTTGCACAGAGTCGGACATGATTGAAGTGACTTAGCAGCAGCAGCAGGAAAAATTATGTTTTTCATGTAATGTCCAGATTCATTCGTGGATTTTTTTTTTTCACAAAATGTTTATCAATATCTACTAATGTACCACAGACTCTGCCAGACCCTGGGAATAGAGTGATAAAACAATCAGTCCTTGCCAGCATTACGTTCAGTTTGTGGGTTATCTTTGCCCCACTGACATTTTCAATTATTCAGTTTAAGGAAATACTGTTAATGTTAATGAGCCTTTCCACCTTTCAGGTCATGATTCAGAATTCTACACCAAGTTTACCTATAGACTTGGAACTTGGTTTGCTCTGAGGTCCTTTATGAGAAAATTGTATGGGTGTCAATTTATTGTCTGAACTGGGGCTAACCACTTAACCTTTAAAACAAGTTATTTGTAAAATGGCAAAAACAGTCCCCACATTGAAAGGCTGTTGTCCACATTGAGTAAAATGAGGCTCAAAGGAGTGAAGCAAATTCTGAAGGTTACACAGCTGGTAGCTAGTTGATCCAAGAGTATCATTTAGCAATCACTACAAAACTGAAATCACTCCAAAAGTCAGTGGTTAAAATAGGAAGCATTTATTACTGCTCAGAAGGCTACGGGTCAAGCACCAGGGAGACAGCTCGTATCATCCTGTCTGACTCCCCCAACAGGTGTGGGAGGTGGCTGGCTGGCCTCTGGCGTGGCCTGTCCATTGCTGGGTGGCTGGGCTCTTCTCCATGTGGTCTCCCATCTTTCAGCAGGCTGGTGCAGGCTCATTCCTGTTGCAGAAGCCAGGAGGAGAAAAGGGGAGAGAGAGAAGAGGCAAAAAGCTCAGAACTGGTGCAACATCACTTCTGCCATGTTCCACTGACCAAAGCCAGTCACAAGGCGGGGTGAGATCCAGGGATGGAATTGCTGCAGTCACATACTGCATTGCGCCTGAGTTCAGGGAAGCCATTAGCTGGGGCAGCGATGCAATCAACCTGCCTCAGCAGCATTCACATGACTCCTGTTTGATTCTCAAACCATGCTCTTGTCTCCATAGGACACTGTCTATAAACACTTACACAGCCAGCGCTGACCCCATCACATTCTTCCCCGATGTCTGTGTCCTGCTTTAGCCCCATTCTCTACTAGATGAAGAAAACACCATCATTCCCAACTCTAACTTTGACCTATCAAAGAATTTTGGCTTTTGCATTCGTTTGGAAAATGAGTCTCGTATTTAAAAGTACTTTTTAAAAAAGATTTACTTATTAATTCATTTTTGGCTGTGCTGGGTCTTCGTGGCTGCAGGGGGCTTTCTCGGCTTGCAGGGAGTGGGAGCTACTCCTCATTGCAGTGCATGGGCTTCCCATTGTGATGGCTTTTCTTCTAGTGGAGCATGGGCTCTAGGCACCTGGGCTTCAGTAATTTTGGCTTGTGGGCTCAGCAGTTATGGCTCCCGGGTTTCGTTGCCCCAGGGCATGTGGGATCGTCCCAGAGCAGGGATCAAACCCATGTCCCCTGCGTTGGCAGGCCTAGTTTTAACCACTTGACCACCAGGACAGGCCCTAAAAGCTTTTTTTTTTTTTTTAAATTTATAAGCGTTGTAAGAAGAAATGTCTAAAAGAGATTCCTTCCCATATTAGCAATATATACTTAATATACTGCTTAATTCGGAGAAGGCAATGGCACCCCACTCCAGTATGCTTGCCTGGAAAATCCCATGGACGGAGGAGCCTGGTGGGCTGCAGTCCATGGGGTTGCTAAGAGTTGGACATGACTGAGCAGACTTCACTTTCAATTTTCACTGTCATGCATTGGAGAAAGAAATGGCAACCCGCTCCAGTGTTCTTGCCTGGAGAATCCCAGGGACGGTGAAGCCTGATGGGCTGCCATCTATGGGGTCGCACAGAGTTGGACACAACTGAAGCAACTTAGCAGCATACTGCTTAATTATAACAAGGTCATTGGTCATGATGAACATGTTAATTATGCCAGGAGAGTGAGAAAATTTAACCCATGACAAGCGTATTTAGCTTCATATAAACAAGCACCATTCTCTCCAACAAACACGTCAATAACATTATTTTCTATAGAAAATAATGGTAGTCTTCAGAAATGTTACAGTCCTCCTCAAAAGGAAAATAAACACATTTTAAAATCAACCACAAAACAAGTAAAGATAAATTTTACTAGAAAATTTATCCCACCTGGTTAATATTCTGTATTCTTCATAACTCTATGATAGCTGATTTGTAAATATTCCTAATCCCTCTCCTTTTCCCTGGAAAAGGATGATCCTCAGGATATAACATTTTAAGAGCACTTGTATCAGATGTTGCACTTCCAGCTTTCTTGCTAGAATATTGTTGTAGCTGGTGACCCATGGGTTTCTTTTAAAATTTTCATGAAGGTTGAATAAAAGGTTTCGGGGCTTACATCTGGTAGCATGCCACCTCACCAAGAATGTCCTTTCTTTAATTGTCTGTCCGACACAAAGGACCACATCAGGATTCACTCTGTGCTCCCTGCCATCATTTCAAGCCTTCTTCCTCTGAATTCCTTTGGCTTTTATGCTGACAACATTGATTTTGGTACTTTAAACATGTACCATGAGGAAATTTTTAGTGATTTCTCATGTTTTGACTCATGACTTTTAAAAGAAAGGGAGTTTTCTCTGTATGCCTAGAGACTCAATATGTTCACAGAAGCATAGACTCAGGGTTGGAAGACACCCTAAATGTTCACTGAATGCAAATGCATCCACAGTGCTTGCATTTCCCCTTTAAAACCTCCTGCTTTGGGTCATCCTCCAGGGATGGGAAAATCACTATCTCCCAAAGGAAATTATTTTGTTTTCAGATGACTCTGATGGTTGGAGAGCAAAAATATTACTCTCATGTTCCACTCCTCCTCTGCCACCATCCTCAACTATAATTTCCATCTCATGGGTCCAGTTTTTTCCATCAGGGAAATATACAACATTCTAACCTCTTTTCCTCCTGACAGATTTCAAACATCTCCAAATAACTGAGATGTCTTTTCCAGACTAAATATCCCCCAGTTCACCTCTTTTTATGTAATACGGCTTTGAGCTCCTCTGTTGAGTCTTTTCACAGCTCAATTACAAGCTAGTTCCTTGTGTTTTCCTTTTTTCCTTTCTCCCTCAATGGCCTCTGTCTACCTCATAGCCTAATGAGCTTCCCAGGTGGCGCTAGTGGTAAAGAATCCACCTGCCAATGCAGGAGACGCAGAGATGTGGGTTTGATCCCTGGGTTGGGAAGATCCCCTGGAGGAGGGCATGGCAACCCACTCCAATATTCTGGCCTGGAGAATCCCATGGAGAGAGGAGCCTGGTGGGCTTCAGTCTAAGGGGTTGCAAAGAACTGAACACAACTGCAATGACTTAGCACACACACAGGCACTTAGCCTACCACCCTTTCTCTTGAAAATCTTCTCTCCCCGGCCCAGAGGAAGGCACATTTTTGTCCCTTTTGCCTTTTCTTGTTATCTTCAAAGGGAAGCAAGGAGCATTTTTTATAGTAAAGTTTTTGCTTTCAAGCACTGTGGGGAAGATACATTGAAATAAAAAAGTAAAAACTCTAAAAGTTATGAAAAAGTTAAGTCCTTAGATGTAAGTTTCCAGGTCTACCATTTTTTACTCCTTTAAAGAAAGTAAAAGGAAGTCTGGTTCATTGTCAGCCCTGCCTTATTTCTAGAAGTGGGACTCACCAACATTCCCTCTTCACTTACTAACCCTTCCCTAATTCCTGCAAGAAAGCACCTCTTTCCAGAATGTGATTCCGGCAAAGCAAATACTTCAATGGTTAAACATCTAAAAGGCTCCCAGACTGCAAATAATCTCCACTAGATTTGTCCTACTTTCCTACTTTTGGCATTTTATCATTCTCCTAGAGACTTTTTGTTGACTTTTTGGCACTTATTGATCAAATGTTCTCACCAAAGGGGGAAAAAAAAAACATAGAACAAGAGTGCAAAGAATATCAAGGCTAGAAATAGGGATCTGGGAGTCAGTCAATGGCATCCATTTGGTAATTGAAGCTCCAGCAATGGATAGGATCTCCTTTGGGGAATCTAAAGCAGGAAAGTGGGCTGGGAAACTTAAGGAACACCCATGTTTGTATCAAAGGAGGAGAAAAAGTCACAGTGAGATAAGTAGGTGGGGGGAGAGGAAAAGGATATAAATGACAAAAAACCAAAGAGAAGATGACTTGAGGAAGGCAGGAGTGGTCCGTGAGTCAAATGCCGCAGCGAGGTCAAACAGGAAAAGGCAGGAAGTGTGTCCACTAGCTCACAAAAATGTCACTAGTACCTTGGTGAGACAGAAACCAGACTGTGATGGGAAATTGAAGTGGATGCACTCCAGTTTGTCTTTATCTGCCTTAGCCTGTGTGACCCCAAACTGACCCTATATAGTCCAAGTGTGGTCTGACAGGTGGTGTAAGGTGAGATCATGTCCACTTTGACCAATTCGCTCTGTTTGGTAATGAAGCTTCAGCCCACATTCAGTTATTTTCGGCAGCCTCACTTACTGCACCACTCCAATGACTCACATGAAAGTAGTCTGTTTAAACCTTATGTCATTTCCATACATGGCAGAACTAATACATGACTTCCCATCTCGCGCTTGTGCAGCTGAGTTATAAAGCTAAGTTCAGAACCTCATCCAGCTACAGTTTACCTTATTAGTTTCAGTTCTTTGTTCCAACCTATGGGAACATTCTTTGTCCTAATTCTGTCATCCTACATATTAGCTATACTTCTGGCTTTAACGGCATCCATAAATTTGATTTACACTGGTGTTTCCAACCAAGTCATCAATACTGTCAAGTCCCAAGCATTCAGGCAAGGGTTGGGTGGAAACTTGAAGATATGGCTGGGTCTGAAGCCAATAACAAGTGTCTAAATGCTGACACTAGCAGGTCTAAAGCCAGCAGAGTCAGTGAGTATGGTATTAAGGGTTGTTCAAGGCGGGAAAGACAATGGATAAGTAATGGGGCAGAAACCAGGAACTGAGCCAAACCACAACCTAGATGAGCAGATTCAATATAAAGGACAGATCTAGAAGCTAGAGAAATTAAAACAATATCCAAAGTCAACAACAGGCTCAAGAGAGAGAGTGCATATATAGACACTAATTTTTGGACTTCCAGGTGGGTTTTATTTCTTCTTTTCCATATGCAAGGGTGTGTGTCCTTTAAAATTAAGGGCTTTTGATAAATAAAAATATGGTACAAGACAGGTCTTCTGGCTCTTTCCTAAGGAGCTTTTCTCACATGGAACATTTTTTTGGACTGGCCAAGTAACCAGCTATGACGAATTCTCCTAACTCTACTGTGTCTACTCTGTATTTCTCTTCTTGTTCCCAAGGAGGTGAGACTTTCTAAGGAATGTTAATAGGGAGCAAGAATAGTCAAGCGAAGGGGAAGAAGGGGGAACATAGAAAATGACTTTTCACTGGGATTCCTATGTTTTATTTATTTTCTGTCCTGAAATTTCATCAAAGATTAGTATCAATATTATTTTTAACACATGTTAGCATAGCTAAAATGAAAACAAGACTGAATGCTGGGGAGGACGCGGCTAGAACTCTCATACACTGCTGGTGGGAATGCAAAACAGGATGTCCACTTTAGAAAACAGATGGGCAGTTTCTTATAAAGTTAGACATATCCTTATCACACATGCATGCTAAGTGGCTTCAGTTGTGTCTGACTCTGAGCAACACTATGGACTGTAGTTGGCCAGGCTCCCCCGTCCCTGGGACTCTCCAGGCAAGAAAACTGGAGTGGGTTGCCATGTCCTTCTCCAATGCGTGAAAGTGAAAAGTGAAAGTGAATTCGCTCCGTTGTGTCCGACCCTCAGTGACCCCATGGACTGCAGCCTTCCAGACTCCTCCACCCATGGGATTTTCCAGGCAAGAGTACTGGAGTGGGGTGCCATCGCCTTCTCCGATAATAGACTACTACTCAACAATAAAAAGGAATGCTCTACCGACATATACAATAACATGAATGAATCTCAAAATTATTAGGCAGAGTGAAAAAGGATATATACTGTATGATTCCTTTTATATTACAATCTAGGAAAGGAAAAACTATAGGGATAAAAATAAATCATTGGTTACCTACCGGCGGGAGCAGTAGGAGAAACTGTCTATAAAGAGGCACGTAATGGGATTTTGGAAGGTGATGTAACCATTCTGCATCTTGATTGTGGTGCTTGCTCAATGACTTTATGCATTTATCAACACTCATAAAATTGTACACAGAAAAGAGAAGATTTTATTCATATGCAAATTGTTGTTATTTAGTTGCTAAGTCATGTCTGACTCTTTTCAACCCCATGGACTATATATAGCCTGCCAAGTTCCTCTGTCCATGGGATTTCGAAGGCAAGAATACTGGAATGGGTAGCCATTTCCTTCTACAGGGCATCTTCCTGACCCAGGGATCGAACCCGCATTTCCTGTGCTGCAGGCAGATTCTTTACCAAGAGCCACCTGGGAAGCCCCATATGTAAATTGCAACTCAATAAACATAACTAAAAAGTATATTTCCTTTAGTAGCCCAAACTTTCAACAGTAATGATTAATTATATTATGAAATGTTTATACAATAAAGCATTACACAGTTGTTTTGGACTTTGTTAGACCTTTTCTGTGCCCAGTAGCTTATGAAGAATCTTTACAGGGACTTCCTGTAAAGGGAAGTAGATACAGTGGATAAGTGGTACAGCAGATAAGGATCTGCCTGTCAATGCGGGAAACACAGGTTCCATCCCTGGTCTGGGAAGATTTCATGCACCACAGCTACTGAAGCCTGAACACTCTAGAACATGTGCTCAACAACCAGAGAAGTTACAGCAGTGAGTAGCCCGTCCACCACAATGAAGACTATCCTCCTGCTCACCATAACTAGAGAAAGCCCACAGGTAGCAAGAAAGACACAGCACAGCCAAAAATAACTAATACTAAATTATTTAGAAAAGAGCCTTTACATAGGGGCAAAATGTCTCTGTTCCTAAGTTAGAAGTCACTGACTTGTTTTTCCACATTCCCTTGCAGCTAGGGCATGGGCTGTGTCAAATGTTCCTCTTATGTCAGGTTCACTCTTAACAAAATTCCAATTCAAAATCGTGGTGAGAAGAAAGAGGTGTCTACAAAGTCATCCATTCTGCTGAGGTGGTGTGTTGTGGCACAGAGAGATTTCCAGAAGGGCAGTGACAGAGGGTTGAGCAGCAGTGTTCCACCCCCAAAGTCAGAGGTGCGGTTAAGTTCCTGAAGCATACTGGGGCTATAAATTGAGCTGTATATTCCTCAGGCCTGGCTCTTGTGCCCTCCAAGAGATTAACACCTTTCCATTAATTTAAATTTTAAGTTAATTAATTTAATTAGCCATTCGTGTTGTTGTTTGCAACCAGGAACCTAGAGTGGATAGAACAGTCATTAAAAATTACGTTTATAACCAGAGCCTTACCAACATGAGCTCAGACTACATCATGGATATGGCGGCTTATATCATCATGGAAAAATGGGACTCGTGCCTGGCAATGACTTCCACACCATGAGCACATGTAGGAGGTGAGTGCTGTCATTCCTGGCAAGAAGCTCTACAACAAGGTACAGCCTGCATCACTCATCTAAAAATGGGTTCCAAGTCTCCGTTTAAACAGCAGGAAGAAGACAGAAGAGAAAGGACGGTCTTCACCTGCAGGTTTCCAAACTCATAGCTGCACTGAACTTCAGAACATTAAGAGGAGCCATTTAAATGTTTCTGCTGAGCTATTTGATTTTCAATATATCGAGGTGTACCATCCTTGAAAAGAACTGTTAACATGGAGCTTGCAACAATATAGGAAAGGCTTAACTACAGCTTTGAGTTTATTAAACACACACACACACACACACACACACACACACACACACAGGGCGGTTAAATAATTAAATATGTACGTATAGGCAAAATATGCCTGGAAGAAAATTTGCTCAAATGGATACAGGAGCTTGGGCAGGTGAGTTTTTAAATAGTTATTATTGTCCTTTGTATCCACTTCCCTTCTCTTCCTCCATGTTCCAAAATGAAGATAAACTGTCAAAACCAGAAAAATGTGAATGTTTTGAAATATCTCAAATTTGCACTTAAATTCAGCCAAAAATGCCCTCTTTTTCCCTAGAATCCCATACAATAAAGGACTCTTTGGGTGCATTTACTCCTAGCCTTAAGCCCGTTGACCCCCATAACCGGGAATGATATATAAGCAAAAGGGAAAAGGTCACTAGAAACCTTGCCAAGTTAAAATTAGCCCTTAGGATAACTGTTTGGTGAGTACTCTTCTGAAGGGCTCTGTTGCTTCTTTTGAAGTCCTGATCTTGACTCAAAGCTGCTTCATCAGAATTCCTAAGGTGACGCCCCAGCATCTGCCGGACCACCTTGCCAGCACTTTCTTCCCACCATGAAAAGCCGGGCACCTGGGCATGGCAAGATCCGACAGACTGCCCAGTGGGAAGTTAGGAACTCCTAGCTTTATTTTTGCTCATGGATTACTGAGGAATCCCCCGAGAGGTCTTACATGAAAGACAATGTATTTAAGCCCACTACTGCTTGCTTGATATGCCTTAAGAAATGACAAATACGAAAGAGGTCACACTCATTAAAGCACAACATGACATGTTATGAAAAACACAACATATGGTCATTTGAAGTCTGAGAATCCTGCTGAGTTTTAAATTTTTCATCTGAATATCCTTTGATGTATAACCGTGTCCTTTCTGATTCTTTGAAAAATGAGCGTTTTGAGATCAAAACCACAGATAGAAACTTTCTCTTAGTGGGTAAAAATCACCTGAAGATAAAGTTGCTAGACTCTATTAAAGAGATGAGATTAAACACATGGACACGAAGCATTTTAAATAGATCTCCATGAAAAAGATAACCTATTAATCATTCTTTAAAATTTAGTAAACCCATAAAATTTGGAGACACTCCTTTAAATGAAGTATTTTTTCACTTCTAGTTATATGATGTTACCAGGGAAGCAGTAACCTTCTTCCACTTAATAAAAACTGGTGACCCTTTATCAATTGAGCAAGACTCAACTGAGAATCTATTGTGATTAACATTAGTTTGGAATCAGCAGTATGTTAGTAAAATCCCTGGGAAAAGGGATTATGCATTAAATTTTATGCTTACCGTTTGCTAACTAAATTAGTGCTAAGATGTAAGTGATGAAGCTAATGGAGACATATGTAAAGTTTGCTTTCTTTTCCTCTCTATTTATGTGGGATTTTAACTCCCATCCCTAGGCCTTTAGAACATCTGTTGGATCGTAGAAAAAGCAAGAGAATTCCAGAAAAAATCTACTTCAATCCATTGACTAGCTGAAGTCTTTGACTGTGTAGATCACAACAAACTGTGGAAAATTCTTAAAGAGATGGGAATACCAGACCACCTGACCTGCCTCCTGAGAAATCTGTATGCAGGTCAAGAAGCAACAGTTAGAATTGGACATGAAACAATGGACTGGTTCAAAATTGGGAAAGGAGTACCTCAAGGCTCTATATTGTCACCCTGCTTATTTAACTTATATGCTGAGTACATCCTGCGAAGTGCCAGGCTGGATGAAGCAAAAGCTGGAATCAAGATTGCCGGGAGAAATATTGATAACCTCAGATATGCAGATGACACCACCCTTATGGCAGAAAGCGAAGAGGAACTATAGAGCCTCTTGATGAAGGTGAAAGAGGAGAGTGAGAAAGCTGGCTTAAAACTCCACATTCAAAAAACTAAGATCATGGCATCTGGTTCCATCACTTCATGGCAAATAAATGGGGAAATAATGGAAACAGTGACAGACTTTATTTTGTTGGGCTCCAAAATCACTGCTGACTGTGACTGCAGCCATGAAATTAAAAGATGCTTACTCCTTGGAAGAAAAGCTATGACAAACCTAGATAGTGTTATTAAAAAGCAGAGGCATTACTTTGCTGACAAAGTTCTGTATAGTCAAGGCTATGGTTTTTCCAGTAGTCAAGTATGGATATGAAAGTGAAAGTGTTAGCTGCTTAGTCATGTCTGACTCCGCGATCCCATGGACTCCTCTGTCCCACCAGGCTCCTCTGTCCAGTGGATTTTCCAGGCAGGAATCTGGAGTGGCTTGCCATTCCCTTCTCCAGAACTGGATGTGAGAGTTGGACCATAAAGAAGGTTGAGTGCCAAAGAATTGATGCTTTTGAACTGTGGTGTTGGAGAAGACCCTTGAGAGTCCCTTGGACTGCAAGGAGATCAAATCAGTCAATCCTAAAGGAAATCAATACTGAATATTCATTGGAAGGACTGATTTTGAAGCTCCAATATTTTGGCCACCTGATGCAAACAGCCGACTCATCAGAAAAGACCCTGATGCTGGGAAAGACTGAAGGCAGGAGGAGAAGGGGACGACAGAGGATGAGTGGTTGGATGGCATGTCTGACTTGATGGACATGAGTTTGAGTAGGCTCCGGATGCAGGACAGGGATGCCTGGTGTGCTGCAGTCCATGGGATCGGAAAGGGTCGGATACGGCTGAGCGACTGAACAACAACAATCACAAGCAAGGTCATGTGTAGTAGTGTATATAGTAGCTCAGTCACGTACGACTCTATGTGCCCCCATGGACTGTAGCCCACCAGACTCCTCTGTCTGTGGGATTCTCCAGGCAATAATACTGGAGTGGGTTGCCATGCCCTCCTCCAGGGGATTTTCTCAACCCAGGGATCGAATCCACATCTCTGCATCTCCTGTGTTGGCAGGTGGATTCTTTACCACTGCGCCACCTGGAAATAGGGTCGTACTGCTGCTGCGTCGCTTCAGTCGTGTCCAACTCTGTGCGACCCCATAGACAGCAGCCCACCAGGCTCCGCTGTCCCTGGGATTCTCCAGGCAAGAACCCTGGAGTGGGTTGCCATTTCCTTCTCCAATGCACAAAAGTGAAAAGCGAAAGTGAAATTGCTCAGTCGTGGCCGAGTCTTAGCGACCCCATGGACTGCAGCCCACCAGGCGCCTCTGCCCATGGGATTTTCCAGGTAAGAGTACTGGAGTGGGTCACCACTGCCTTCTCCGAATAGGGTCCTAAGGCTGATGTAATTAGTTACCACTAATGACAAAATGTATCTTCTCTTGGTTGTGGAATGCACCCGAGAAATGCAAAACCAAGGTGCCCACAGGCGATGCCCGCTCTGAGGCTTCTAAGGGCAAAGACTCCTCTGCCTCTCCCAGCTTCTGCTGGCTCCAGGCATTCTTTGGCTTGTGGCTGTACAACTCCAATCTCTGTTTCAGTCTTCACGTGGCTTTCTCTGTGTCTTCTCTTCTGTTTATTCTAAGAACTCTGGTCATTGGCTTTAGGACCTACCAAAGAATCCAGGAAGGGAAATTTTCATCCTGGAAAATAGAATACTGTATTTTCTTGAAATCCTACACTTTTCCCCCTTAACTCTGTATCCTTTATTTTTGAGAAGAAAAATCCCAAAATATTACCCTTTCATCCTTTCCCTTTTGCAGCCCCTCTTGATGTTTTTAAGTATCGTATGATATCTTACAAGGCCTCTGTAGTCGCTTGAATGGTGGACCCCAAGAGATACTTCCATATCCTCACCCCTGTAACCTATGAATGTGAGTTTATTTGGATAAAGGTCTTTGCAGATATCTCTAGGGGGCCACCATTCAAACCACTACAAAGGCCTTGTAAGGTATCATATGGTACTTAAAAACATAGAGGGCTGCAAAAGGGAAGGGATAAAAGGGTAATAATAATTTGGGATTTTTCTTCTCAAAAATAAAGGATGTAGAGTTGAGGGAAAAATGCAGGATTTCAAGAAAATATAGTATTATATTTTCCAGGATGAAAATTTATGTTCCTAGATATTTCCTAATTCATTCATTAATCTAACATTTAGGCCTTGTTTTTTAACCTATCACACAAGCTCGGTGTTGTGTTTTTTTTTTTTTAAAGAAAAAAACTTTCCTGACCCAAAAAATTGTTTGCTAGTATGAGAGACAATTCAGATTATATGAATTTTGCTGCACCATCATAAAAATTCTTTGAAGGCTTCATCAATTTCCCCCTGGTGCTTCACATCCTTTTGGTATTTAAATCACTTGTTTTGGAAGAAACTATTGTGTACTAGAGACCGGAGTGTTAAATTGAAAATGAAGTTGGTGTAGGCTAACTTTTTTAGAGGTCAGTTCATATTTTTATCTTATAAAGACTCTTGCTTTCCTGCACAAACTTATATCTGTAGAGATTGCCTGTTCTGATAAAAGAACTTCTATTAACAAATGAGAATGTGTCAAACAAATACAGGAAACAGGAATTGCTCTGTTTGCCCTGGGGAGGAGTCGACTTGAGCTGGGGCAGATGAAGGGCACAAGATATTGTGTACATTACTTATACAATACCTTGGGCTTCCAAGGTGGCTCAGCAGTAAGGAATCTACTTGCCAATGCAGGAGACACCAAAGTTGTGAGTTCAGTTCCTGGGTTGGGAAGATCCCATGGAGGAGGAAATGGCAACCAATTCCAGTATTCTTGCCTGGAAAATTCCATGGACAGAGGAGTCTGGTGGGCTGCAGTCTCCAGGGTCACAAAAGTCAGACATGACTTAGTGACTGAGCATGCATGCATGCATACAGTACTTCATACCTTTTAAATTAATTAAATGGGAAGACTCATATGGCAAGAAAGATTAGACTTATTTTAATTATTCTAAAAGAGAAAATCTTAGAAGCAGCTGAAAGTACAGAGAGCTAACATTCTTCTCAGTGTGAAGAAAGAGTTTCTGATAGTTAGAATTGTCCATAAGCAGAAAGGGTCATCATGCAGAGCAGTAACACAGCCGCTGTTAGAAATGTTCAACCCACGGCCAATGACCCTGGGATATATCATCAGTGTCCTTGGAGTATCAGTGATTTGGAGTATGAGAGATTATAGGGCGGAGAGGCTGTTGGTTTAAAACTCTATAACCTTTGGATTAAGACAATGTGCCATAGAATAGGTCAATTCAAGCCCAGAAAAAGAGATTAGCTATCCTCTCCCTTAGCTTCTAAATCATCATTGTTCAGTAGAAATATGATATGAATCATAATTAAAATCTTTCTATTAGTCACATTAAAAACATGAAAACAGGTCAAATCAGTGTTTGTAATGTTTTAGTTTGTTTATTATATTTTATTTAACCCTATATATTTAAAATACCATCACTTAACCATGTTAAATATTAAAAAGTCATCAGATAGTCTACAATATTAAAAAGTCATCAGATAGTCTACACTATTTTTTCATAACAGGTCTTTGAAATCCAATGTATACATTTATGGCCTACCCACATTTTGAGTGCTCAACACCCACATGTGGCTACTGACTACCATGTTGAACAGCACAGTTCTAGAATTTGCTGTTAATGAAATCACCAGTCAGATTTCTGGGAGCTAGAAAAAGAAACTTCATAAATGCAAGTGTTGGTAAATGGAAGTGTTGGGAAAACACTTCTATTGACTGGTGTACATTCACATGTCCTTGGGTGACTACTCTCATAATTTCCCTGCTCTCTCACCAAAACTTAGTATTAAGTAAATAATTTTTGCAAACCACCAACTTTTTAAAAATCAACTTCCAACAGGACCCACCCTCCAAAAGTAAAGCAGTAAATAACAGCCGTCCAGTGCTTTCATGTTAATCCTACCATATTTAATTATTTTATTCCAGGAGCAACTGCAATTACAGATAAGATAGCTTTTACTGTTTACTAGCTAGCTGTGTCTCTTCTCACCATGGGATTTAAGTACTCTCAAGGGAAGTTGCCTTGCAGTATTTCCAGTAACACACCATCTCTATGCATCTTATGTAGATGAGACAGGATAAGGAAAATCATAAACTCGCTTGCTCCTTGGAAGAAAAGTTATGACCAACCTAGACAGCATATTCAGAGAAGGCAATGGCACCCCACTCCAGTACTCTTGCCTGGAAAATCCCATGGATGGAGGAGCCTGGTGGGCTACAGTCTATGGGGTCGCTGAGAGTCGGACATGACTGAGCAACTTCACTTTCACCTTTCACTTGCATGCATTGGAGAAGGACATGGCAACCCACCCCAGTGTTCTTGCCTGGAGAATCCCAGGGACGGGGGAGGCTGGTGGGCTGCTGTTTACGGGGTTGCACAGAATCGGACACAACTGAAGTGACTTAGGAGCAGCAGCAGCAGACAGCATATTAAAAAGCAGAGACATTACTTTGCCAACAAAGGTCCATCTAGTAAAAGGTATGGTTTTTCCAGTAGTCATGTATGGATGTGACAGTTGGACCGTAAAGAAAGCTGAGTGCCAAATAATTGATGCTTTTGAACCATGGTGTTGGAGACGACTCTTGAGAGTCCCTTGGATTGCAAGGAGATCCAGCCAGTCCATCTTAAAGGAAATCAGTCCTGAATACTCATTGCTAGGACTGATGTTGAAGCTGAAACTCTAATACTTTGGCCATCTGATGTGAAGAACTGACTCATTTGAACAGACCCTGCTGGGAAAGATTGAAGCCTGGAGGAGAAGTCAACAACAGAGGATGAGATGGTTGGATGGCATCATGGACTCAATGGACATGAGTCTGAGTAAACTCCAGGAGTTGGGGATGGACAGGGAGGCCCGGTGTGCTGCAGTCCATGGGGTCTCAAAGAGTCGGACAAGACTGAGCGACTGAACTGAACTGAAAGATAAACTGGGCTAAATCTGTAAGCAAAATTCCTTCAGGGCTCAGTCAAAATAATATTTTTTTAACACTTCTCCAAGGAGATTCTATAATTTACTTACAGTATTTGAGGATTTAATAAACTATATACAATAAGCAAAATTAAAACTAAAGCAGGATTTTTCCAGAGTTAACCCATTTTAGGAATCCACGAACTTACACTTGGCATCTATAAGTATAATAATGACTGTAAGAACACCAAAGCAAGAATTTGGCACAGATGGCCAAGTGTCTCATAATATTTGATATTCTCTTCTTCTTTCTAGTAAGAGAGTCTCCTGAGTTTAAGCTGAACACACAGCTGCTCAGTTAGAGGCTAAAAATCTCAGCCTTCCTTGCAGCTCGGTGTGACCAAATGAATAACTCCTTCTCAATGAGATGTGAATATAAGTGGTAAGTTCACCTTCCTCGTCACATCCTTTAGGAAAGAAACTGCTTGCCCTCCTCTCTCTCTTTCTCCTTCAGAGGGCTGGAAGGCTTATGTGATTCTGGTAAACCAGCTTTTACCATAGATATGCCTATCAGGGACAGAATAGCAACCTGAGTTCCAGAATGCTTCACAGAGTAGAACTGCCCATCAGGTGCCCTTAATTACCCACCTGCTCCTGAATATTACCTGGGAGAGGAATAACTTTATTTTCTTTTTTTTTTTTTTAACATCCTACTTTAGATTTTATTCACTTTGTATTTTTCTCCAAAATATTACAGTACTATTAATTCACTTGGTTACAGATGAGTACATACTTAAAGTGTGAGAAAGGGGAAAATTATATTTATTTTATAAAAAAGTCTTATTTTTAATTGGAGGATAAGTGCTTTACAATATAGTGACAGTTTCTGCCATACATCAAGATGACTCAGCCCCAGGCATACACACGTCCCTTTCCCTCTTAAACCTCTCCCCGCTTCCATCCCATCCCACCCCTCCAGGTCGCGTCACAGAACAGGGCTTTGGCTTTCCTGCCACAAACAGCAAATTCCCACTGGCTATCTATTTTGCATATGGTAATATATGCTTCTTCGACACTACTCTCTCAAGTCTTCAACAACTTTCTATCTTGTATAAATCATTGGATTTGGGATCTCATTCTCTCAGCCCCTTGGCTTATATCCTAATTAATAAAAGAGTTTAGCATCAACATCACTATCATTTGAACTATTTGTCTATTATTTTTAACCATCTTTATACTATATGAGCGGAGAAGGCAATGGCACCCCACTCCAGCACTCTTGCCTGGAAAATCCCATGGATGGAGGAGCCTGGTAGGCTGCAATCCATGGGGTGGCTAAGAGTCGGGCACGACTGAGCAACTTCACTTTCACTTTTCATTTTCATGCGTTGGAGAAGGAAATGGCTACCCACTCCAGTGTTCTTGGCCTGGAGAATCCCAGGGACGGGGAGCCTGATGGGCTGCCGTCTATGGGGTCGCACAGAGTCAGACACAACTGAAGCGATTTAGCAGCATACTATATGAGACTATATCCTTAAAAAACATAGGGAATTTTTTTTTTTTATCTTAGAAGAAAGGCTTCTATAACTATTTGTTAGGGCGGAGACTCAGTATTAAATGACATGATACAGTGTTTATGAAGTCTTTATAAACTCAAAACGGTTGCAAGTGAAAAGTCATTATGTTAACCTCGAGCTAACAATCCACAATAGTAGTGTGCTAATAGTGGTTATGCAAACATTTTAGACAACGAATGTTTTTAGCTCACCTCCAAGGTAACATAATACAGCAGACATTCACATGCTTCCAGAATAATTGGTTTTTCAGGCACTGTAATATAGCAGGAGGGACAATGAAGTATACAGAGACACTATCTTTTCATTCACTCCATGGAAGGGGTTGTTTATCTGTATATAAAGCTGGCTCTAGTGTTTTGGGAGACTGATTCAATTCACCACTTAAAAGAGACTTTATAAAACGGTCTCATAATATGCTAACTATCTAATTTCTTAAGTGTTTGTTAACGTGACAGCAAACCTAATTAAACCTGCCACTGGCATATCATTCTATTAATTTTTCTTTCACTGCTCTCAAATGATTCAATGTAATTTTTCTGTCAACATTTACTAAGCGTCCACTGTACACAGAACACTCCTAAGGGACTGTCAAGAAAGATAAGGACCGAAATGTCCTTTATCTCATTTCACCTTTCTGCCACGTGGGACGCTACAGGACACTCCCTCCATGAAACGTTCTAATCCTTTGACTTCCGCGACGCTTTTCTCATCTTTTCTTTGCTATTTTTTCCACTTCTTAAATGTTGGAGAGCCCCAGTGTTCCTATCTGAACTTTCTCTTTTCACCCTTCATTCTTAGGTTTTTTGGAGTCACCAACCCCTTGGAGAATGTGATAAAATGCACCCTGTGGGGAGGGCTTGTTGTGTATAATTCTAGGATTATCTGGACATCCTGAAGCAGCTGGTGACTCCCTGTGGGTCCTTACCCCTCAGGAAGAACACCTTTCCATGGCTTTAACTACCACCTTGGTGCCTGATGACACTCAAATCCTTTACAACTAGCTGGGCTCCCCCATCCTTCTCTCTCCAGACCCATATATCCAGCTTCTTGATGCACCCCTTCACTTGGATATCAAACAGGCACCTCACACTCAAACTCAATATTTGCACTTATCAATCATTTGCTCTCCAGTTACCCCTCATCCTATGGTTTCCATTTTGGTGAGTCACACCACCATCCAATAAATTGCTCAAGTTATAAAGAAATAAAAGCATCAACCCAGATTACTACTTCTAAAACAGTATTTGTTGAATGATTAAGTGAACAAATGAATGGAAGGACAGATTAAGTATGATGAAGACGACAGAGAATAGCTATTAAGAATGATACAATGAGGCTTAGGTTCAAATGTACATGAATGCTAAAGGCTTGCTTAACTAAGCAAAGTCTTCACCCACAGGAATATATATTCTTAAGCACCCATTAGGACAAGGTACTGTGCGAGGTACTGATTTCATTAAGGATTAGACTTTAACAATGTTTTCAAAGAAATGACAAACATGGTTTGTCAGAAAAGAGTAGCAACAGTATTTCAAGTGAGATAACTATTATTTAAATTTAATTAATCTTACTGCATGACCAATAAATGCTCAGTTATTAATAGCTTCTCCAGGTCATTTTTATTGTACCTTCAAAGATTTCATCATAGTTTATACACAGTAACTGTTACAGTGGACACTCAAGAAAATGGGACACATTTTGGAGGTTAAGATCATGAAACTTGGCAGCTTTGCCTCCCTGAACTCCCTTAGCTCTTTCTTTGCCTTTCTCTGATGGCACTTATTTTCTGTTTTATTTTATACTAATCTGTGTGCAGCTTTTATCCACCTTAGAGAGGTTTTTCCTCTCACTCCTAGCCCTTCCCAAAGACTGTGCATACCCAATTGTGTGCCTTATATCTTAAAGGGGAAAAAATTTTTTTTAACTTTTTATGCTGTATTGGGGTATAGCCAATTAATAATGTTTGATAGTTTCAGGTAAAGAACAGTAAATATTTTATATCTGGAAGGGGAACAGTAAATATTGTCAATGAATGTTTTTCAATATCAGCTGCTGCTGCTGCTGCTAAGTCACTTCAGTCATGTCCGACTCTGTGCGACCCCATGGACGGCAGCCCACCAGGCTCCCCCGTCCCTGGGATTCTCCAGGCAAGAACACTGGAGTGGGTTGCCATGTCCTTCTCCAATGCATGAAAGTGAAAAGCGAAAGTGAAATCGCTCAGTCGTGTCCGACTAGTAGCAACCCCATGGACTGCAGCCTACCAGGCTCCTTCGTCCATGGGATTTTCCAGTCAAGAGTACTGGAGTGGGGTGCCATTGCCTTCTCCGTTCAATATCAGCAATCTCATTTAAAGATAATATCAAAGGTCCTATAAATCAAGGAAATTATTACAATTGGTTTATAGAGTTCATCATGCTTCCCAGTAATTAAACAAGTTACAGATGTTTTAATACTTCAAGGCAGCAAGGAACATGTTAGCCCATTTTAGGAAGTTATTCATGAGGCAAGGTATTGGCTGGTTAAATGCTGCCTCCAGGGGCAGACTGTGTATTTATGAAACTTGGCTTTGCCAACTTAATGACTGGCAGGTTGAGGGACTCTTGGTATATCACTTTCCTCATCTGGAAAATGAGAATTGTAATAGTACTCACAGAATTGTTAAAAGGATAAAAAATAATGTATACACACAATGCACACAGAATGGCAGTTGAATTCATTGGACATCAGCCAGCATTTTCTTATAACCCCAAGAAGAAGGGGGGGGGGGGTGGTGATCATGATCATTTATTAAATTAGGAAAGAATGAGATTTTCTTCTTCAGAAAATATGGTATGGACAACATCTCTCCTATCTTCCCAGCTCAAAATATTCCCAGGACCCCCAACTTAACCATGACATTACAAATGCCTAAACAGTATTTCTCTGTCCTATAAAAGAACCCAGCATCCAGACTCCCTAAGAAGATGGTTATTTTGAGACATTTGTCTATCATCTTCTCAGTCTTCTGGCTTTCTGAATAAAGTCGTATTCTTTGCTTCAACACCTCCTCCCTTGGTTAAGTGGCCTGTCATGTGGTGAGAAGACAAAGTTTGGACTTGGTAACAGGTATTTTTAAGATGTAGGTAAGAGTTGAAACACATTGTATTTTAAATTAAATAGGTATAGATTCCATACAAACCATGTTCTATCCTTTTTAGCATTCCCTACTCAAAAAACTTATTTCCCCTCCCAAACCAAGGTAACAGATTTTTCTGTGTGGTTGTCCTCTTCTCTAATCCTCCCCACTCTTCACCCAAAAAAGCTTCCAAGAATTTAAAGAAAGGCACTGTTATCTAACCAAATCTAGGGCACTATGCAAAGAATTAATCAGGAATTCCAGGCTGGCTAGTTGACCTTGCTGACCTCCTACGACGTTCTCAATCTGCCATTACTGTCAGCCCACTATTGGCAAGACTTCAGGCAATGTCAGAAGAGGTAGAAGAGGGTGTGGCTGCGGCTTAAAACTGGAGCAGAAGCTACAAAGAATAGTACACTTCAGAGAGAGGACCATGAGACACAATAGAACAATAGCCTCTGATAGTCAACCCGGTCACGGGATGATGAGTGACAGAGGGCTGCCTTTGCCTCATACAAGAGAACTTCTTATAAGGTTCTGGAGGCTCGCTCATGCGTCACAGGGACATATGTCTCTGCCATGGGGAACCCACAGATGAGCAAAGGCCAGCATTCCTCAAGCCATATACATCCACAGACACTGTATTTATCATTCTAAGAAAAGGTCATGGCAGGGTAAGGGATTTTAGCATTGCTTAGAGAAGGAATGCTTTCCGAGTAAATTTTCAAAGAATCCTAGAGAACTGTTTCATAATTCCTATGACTGGTAAATCTAACATCTAATTCTATATCAAAGGCATGTGTGTTGAGGGGTGGGGCTGAGGTACAATTGGGACATGGCATTATACTAGTTTCAGGCAATAACATAATGCTTCAATATTTGTGTGTATTACAAAATAATTACCATGATAAATCTAGGTAAAATCTATCACCACACAGTTAAAAAAAATTTTTCCCTGTGTTGAAAACTTTTAAGATCTACTCTCTTGGCAACTTTCAAAGATGAAATGGTGTTATTAACTATGGTCGCCATGTTGAACATTATATCCCCATGACATTTATTTAATAGCTTGTAACCAACAGTGTGATTTTTATATTACACCTAAAGTGGTAAAAAAATGGGTGCAAGTTTTTTTCTGTCTTTGTAAGACAAATGGAAACAGACAAAAAAGACACCAAATTAATCAATATGAATGTTTCTGGGCAAACACTGTTGAAAATATAGCTTAACTTAAAAAATTCTTCTTCCCATAATTTTTATCACATTTTATAATCAGTTACCGCAGTCTGCCCAATTTTTTGGCGACTCATTATTACATCTTTCTTAGCAAAGGAGAAGACCTGTATCTCCTGTTAGCAGGATTTTCCTTTCCTGAATTTGGGCAACCTAATTATACTGTTTTTTTTTTTTTTTCTCCTTTTTACTCAAAATAACGTGATGGGGAAAGAAAAAGCCAGGCCAGGAGCACTTACTGTTCTATGTTCATATGATCTGAGAGAATCTGACAGAGCTGGGGGAAGGAGATCCTTGGACTTCAGAGACCATGTAATAGAGTTTCAGTGATTACATAAGTTTTTATTTAAATTAGGACAGCTTTGAAAATAAATGAAAGAGAGCACTAATCAGATAAGATAATAGGACAATGCTGTAAATCAAGAGGCAAATGAGAATTTATGGTCATCCTAATATGGTGGAAATGGTCTGGACTTATAACCAAATCTCGACCGTACCATTTCCTTGCTTTTGACCGGTGCAAAGTGATATAATCTCTGTGAACTTCATCTTCGTTAGTAAAACAGGGATAATAATTCTCACATGTTAAGAGAGGGGAGAGGGACCTGGTGTAGTATATATCCTTTGTAAGTATTATCCTGATGATGTCTGCATGTGTATCCAAAGTTCTTCACCATAGACAGCATGATATTACGAATGGATTAGGTTAAACTGCACTTGAGGTGCAGTCAGTTGTCTCATCACAAATCCCTACTCCAGCATGGCAGCTGGAGAGGTCATCAGGAAGACTCCTTACAGAGGTAGGGACTTTCTATAGAGGTAGGTATAGATTTCCCTGGTGCCTCAGTCTGTAAAGAATCTGTCTGCAGTGCAGGAGACCCGGGTTCCATCCCTAGGTCAGGAAGATCTCCTGGAGAAGTCAGTGGTGACCCACTCTAGTATTCTTGCCTGGAGAATCACATGGACAGAGGAGCCTGGTGGGCTACAGACCATGGGATTGCAGAGTTGGATATGACTGAGTGACTAACACACACTACAAGTACATTTCTATAGATCATTCTATTTAATATTTGTAGTTCAGTTGCCAAGTCGTGTCCGACTCTTTGTAACCCCATGGACTGCAGCACACCAGGCTTCCTTGTCCTCCACTACCTCCTGGAGTTTGCTCAAGTTCTGTTTAACAAGTGTCAAAAGTGAATTTTCATTGTTGAAATTAGTGGTTAGTCATAATGGATGTTAGAAATAGTTCTCATTGATAGAAATTGTGATTTCCAAGATAGATGGACTAGCTGAAACATATTAGAGGTACTCCACTCCAGCATGAACAAGTTGTAAAAAGCTGAACCATTAGAAATGGTGTGTGGGAAGGAGGGCTTCCAGTGGGTAGATGCTTACTAAAAGGGTGATAGAATCCTGGCTCTGGAATATCATTCATAGGCCTCCAGCGAATCTTCCATGTAATGTCATGACTGCAGAATCCAAAAGGACCAAGACATGGCACTTCATCAGATTCCCAGAACAGGTGCTATATGTTACCGTGTCTGCTTGCTAAACAAATATTTGTTTAACAAATATCTGTATGACAGAAACTGGCCTAAGACTTGGTTTAATTATAAACTGGTTATGAGGTTGGTGGAGAATAGTCCATTTTCATCCCAGTTCCTAAAGTTTGGCTGCTATCACTATCTACAAAAATAAGCCAGCAGTTTTGCATAATTAAATTATTTGCAAGTTAGCTGCCGCTTCTTAACCACTGATCAGTAATGCAATTCCACATCTAGAACTTCAGCCCATCCTTGGGGGCTATATGGAATGAAAAAACAAACAAAACAAAAATGAAAAACTGAGGCTTAAATAAATTGACTTGCATAGAATGGTAAATGGTAGATCCAGGTTGAGAGCTCAAGGCACGTGATTTGAAGTTCAATGCTTGGCACAAAGCAAATGTGTGTGTGTATGTGCACATGTGTGTGCATGCGCACACGCACACATCCATGTCAGATGAAGAGGAGGAATAGGAAGAAAAGGGAAGCAATGTGAGGCGACATGGAGAAAAACCATGTGAAAATCAGACATTAAAATTAAGTGTAGGGCCCTAAAAAAGGAATAGAAAATCTCGGAAGATATTTGCTCAAGAGCTAGCTCTAGTTCCAAAAATAATAGTAAAATAATAGTCTGTTAGAAAACAAACTTATGGTTACCAAAAGGGAAGGGGGGGAGGACTAAATTAGGAGTTTGGGATTAACATATACACACTGCTATATATAAAACAGATAATCAATAAGGATCTACTGTATAGCACAGGGAACTCTACTCAGTACTCTGTAATAACCTATAATGGGAAAGAATCTGAAAAAGAATAGTTACATGTATATGTATATCTGAATCACTTTGTTGTACACCTGAAACTAACAATACTGTAAATCAACTATACTGTAATATAAAATAAAAATTAAAAAATAACAAAGTCCATTAGTCTTTAGCAGTGGACTAAGAACAGTACATTTGCACCCTTGAATCCTACTCTCAAAAAGGGCAAATTTTCTCTTTTGATCTTCATAATAATATCAATGGCTATTATTTACTGAGCTCTTTCAAGTAGTGCTAAATCTTACACACATCATCTTATCACCTTCACAACACCTCTATAATGAAGGTATTACAACAATTAAACAATTTGATCCTCCTAAAAAAAACCCCACTGGAATAGGTACTATCGGGTTGGCCAGAAAGTTCCTTTGGGTTTTTCCATATGATGTTACAGAAAAACCTCACACAAACAAGGAAACTTTTTGGCCAACTCAATATTATTCCCATTTTACAAATGAGGAAATGAAGGCACAAAAACGTTCTGTGATTTTCCTAAGATAATATGGCTAATAAGCAGCACAGTTGGCTCAGAGTCACTGTTCTTGGCCATTAAGCTACCTATGCAAGCTGTGCAGAATGTTGTTGAATGGTGCTGACTTAAAACCTTGTGGCCAGTCTAACATGTGAAGTAGAAACTATGCTGGCAGTACAAAATGTGGATTTAGAAGAGAGGGCCAGAGGCAAGATGTACTCAATTTGTGAAGAACCATGTGATTTGGAGTTGTTGCTGATACATGAAGTAAATGAAAAATGGCAAATGAACTCGAGACCCAGCCACGAGGGTGAGATCAACATGAAACTTGACATGGGAGGAAAGCCTCTTGCCTGAGAGAGCTGGTGCGGGTGTCGCAGAGAGAAGTGAGATTATAATCTGAAGTTGAAGTGATGTTTAAGATCTCAACTCTGATTGAGAGGAGGAAGAAGCCCTGGGGACATCTCTGCAGGGTAGTGAATCATTCAAATTTTCCATTCTTTTTCTTGGAATTTGGAAACCTCAGTTCGAGAGCCAAGCACAGAGTCAGTCCACATCATTCACTGAGTAGTGTTTCCATGAAATACTCTTTGTAGGGCCCTCAGAGTCTCTAGCTGTAAACACAGAATAAGTACTGTCTTTATTTATTTAATGTTTGCAAGATTGGGTTCTCAGGAACAAAAATGCTCTGCAAATTCCACACATTCTCAAACAATAGGAAAAGTGATTTGAAGAATGACAAAATCACCACTCCCAAATTCTACACTACAGTTTTAGGAGAAATTAGATCCATCATACGCAAGAATTCAAGTCATTTAGAGGCAACTGCTGCTGTAGGTCAGTCTCACACAGCTGGTTGCAGCCTCCTGGGACAAGTTCTGAGCCATCATATTAAAGTGGAGACTTTCCTTTATGTTTGTGACTCCATATGTTTGTGATTCCAACCAGGGCTCCAACCCCTCCCTACTTTCTGATTCATCCACACAAGCAAGTAAGAACACCAGGTGAGCATACATATTTACATAAGCTTCAAGGCTGAGCAAACAAACTCTCACCCGGGTAAAGGGCAGTATATAAATGGCTCTTCTTACCATTTTTAATGGGCTTTACACATCTAAAATATTTTCCTTAGTCTTTTAAAAGTCCTTATCCCTGTTCTCTTCCCACCAGTGTTTTTCCTTCTGTACAACACACCAAGGTCTCTCTCTTGGTGGTGGTGGCGTAGTCGCTAAGTTGTGTCTTGCTCCTGCAACCCCATGGACTGTAGCCCACTAGGCTCCTCTGTCATGGAATTCTCCAGGAAAGAATACTGGAATGGGTTGCCCTTTCCTTCTCCAAGGGGTCTTCCCATCCCAGGAATCGAACCCTGGTCTCCTGCATTGCAGGCAAATTCCTTACCGACTGAGCTATGAGGGAAGACTTATTTAACTATATCCTTTTTATTACTAAGTATATAAGTTCTAAAATAATGTGTGTAGGTTTTGAAATAATGAATGTCAAAGTTTCCTTGTGTTCACAAATTGCCAATTAGCTAAGAATTTCTATTATTTCTAGTAAGGGGTTGAAATGGGTTCTTTTTTGTGAATATATTTTTCTTTCACTTCCATGGGCTCCACTTTAGATCTGTTAGGTTACATTGCCTTTCAGGCCACAGCTTTCATCCTTACGGGTTTTGCAGAGATTAGAGAAAAATGGACTCAACAACTGGCTAGAAATGGAATTTCAGTGAGGGAGAAAAAGTTGCTTACTATTTAGCAAGTCAACAAAGATATGTCTATATTCTCATTATACACTTTCAAAATGCAGTGTTAGCTTAAAAACAAATAAGCCAAGGGGAAAAAACAAACAGAAAACGCTACACATTAAAAGCCAGTACTTCTCCTTCCTGAGGACACTGTTTCTCAGTGATCAGTCAGTTCAGTCACTCAGTCGTGCCTGACTATTTGCGACCCCATGGACTGCAGCACGCCGGGCTTCCCTGTCTATCACCAACTCCTGGAGCTTGTTCAGACCCATGTCCATGGAGTCGGTGATGCCATCCAACCATCTCATCCTCTGTTGCCCCCTTCTCCTCCTGCCTTCAATCTTTTCCAGCATCAGGGTCTTTTCCAATGAGTCAGTTCTCAGTGACAGTTACTAGTCAATTTTGATTTCTTATAAATGCCTGGAACATCAGGAAGGCAAAGAAAACTAAGTTACTTCCAATAATTCACTACAAATAACTGACCTGAGCACATTTCAATATAACTGCAGGTCATTGACTATTTTTCCATTTCCTTTGTTCTAGTTTTCAAATTCTGAATGATTGGTCTTGACCTTTAGCTTGCCATGTTCTTTGTGTCAGAGCCAAGAACAATTCCCAGGTATTATTTACTCAGCTAACTTCATCACTAAAGCTGCCAAAGAGGATCCAGGATGGAACTAACATAGGGTTGCAGGTCTGTACAAAGGATAAAATTAAATATTGCACAGAAATGACCTCATGTGTTTTTACAGCCTCCACGTAAGTAGATAAAAATTGTATTATTACCACTTGATAGATACGGAAACTAAAGGGATAAGGAAACAAATAAAGACATCTGACATTTACTGAGACTCTGTAATAGGACAGGCACAGTATTGAGTTCTGGAGCATACACATGAATAAGCTGAAGTCAACACCCTCCAAGTAGTCACAATCTAGTGGACATGGCTGAGTGTGAAAAACCAACAATAATACAGACACAGAATACAATGGGAGGATGACATCTGATGGCTGGAAGGTTTTGGAAGGATTTTGTGGTGATGCAATCTGAGCTGAGACTTAATGGTTAGGCAGTATTCTATAGACAAACATGGTGAGACGGCAGAGGGGTCAGTTAAAATCAAAGGCATAGAAAGGGTATAACATGAGACTCTGTCAATTATCTCATAGGACTTGAGTGCAGGGCAGGGGCAGAACGGAGATAATGTGTTCAGAGGATTTGTGGATATTTTTGAATGACAACTCTGGTAGCAGCGTAGAGAAAAGTTAGGGTGGCAAGGAAGTAATTTAGGCCGCCACTGTGATGGTTCAGAAAAGAAGTACTGGAGGCTTGAACTGAGCAGAAGTAGCACTTTAAAGAAAGGTAGTGATGGCAGAAGCAGACTCTATGTAATTAGCAAGTGATTGGACATAGATTGTGAAGGAGGGCGATGAGCTGAAGATGATTCTGACAGATTAATTTGAATCACTGAACACATTACATTTGCGCTTACCCTTGGACTAGACAGAAGGGGATTTCTACTAGGGAGGTCCAGAGATCAGGATGGGCTTCCCTGGTGGCTCAGATGGTAACGAATCTGCCTGCAATGTGGGAGACCTGGGTTCGATCCCTGGGTTGGGAAGATCCCCTGGAGGAGGACATGGCAACCCACTCCAATATTCTTGCCTCAAGGATCCCCATGGACCGAGGAGCCTGCGGGCTGCAGTCCGTGGGTTCGTAATGAGTCAGACACAACTGACTAAACACACACACACAGATCAGGAGAGCTACTGAGTTACAAATCAACCACAGTGATATGATGGCTGAATCCACAAGAGGGCAAGAAATCACCAAGGAATAGAGTAGAAAGAGAAAACTGACAGAGTTTTATAGAATACAAAAGAGAGTACAAAAAGAAAACCTTAAGATGCAGGAGACACCTGCATTTTAAGACAGAGATGGACAGTGAAAGCAGAAGAGTCATCGGTGTCACCTGAACAGATGGTCTGAGGGGGAAGCAGATGAAGCAAGGGATAGCAATCAAGGACGAAGGGCTGAGCTGCTGAGGGGAGGACTAACTGATTTCCTGTGGTCACACAGGTCATGCCCTCCCTCCTAAGCTCTGCACCTACCTACTGAATTATCACACAAGAAAAACAATGTGGTTTTTCAAGAGGAACTTATCTTCTCATTTTGCCAATGGTTAACCTGCGACTTGGTCATCAAAAGAAACTGCAAGTTCTAGTCTTCATTAAACTTTCTTTGCAGCTCACACTAGTTTCCTGACGTTGAGCTTTTCAGATGATCGTTATTAATCAAGTACCAGGCCTCCCGTGCCCTCCGTCACTCTGGTTACACGTTAGGGCTTTCGAGTCACAGAGGTTGGTTGGAATCTAATTCAGCAGCGTGGCGAGGCTTGTAACCGAATTTCTCTGACTTCGGTTTCCTGGGGGCGGTGGTACTTACCTATTCAAGCTGAGAAGAGTGTATGAGAGAATGTAAGTAAAAACTCTCAGCACTTTGCCGTCAAAGGCTCAATTCATTTTTGCTGTTACAGTACTGAAATTTTCCTGAAGAAGAGGCCTGGTTTCCTGCACTGCAGTTAGATTTTTGACCATCTGAACCACCAGGGAAGCCCTCAGAGAGACTATTATTCCCTAAGGCGTGCAGCACTGACCTGAGGCCGTGTGAGCCTCATTCCTGCCAGCCCGTAGCGAAACGTATTCGCAGGAAGATGGATAAAGAGCTGACGGGTTTTCCCGTGGACTCTGCAGACCACGGAGGGGGCCGCTGGCTGCCAGGGGCCCAGGCAAGCGGGATCGCAGGACCCACTCCAGCCTCTCGAAGGACCACACGTCCCAGGGCGCAGCGCACCCACCCAGGGTGGCAATTTGGCCCGGGTGGGGTCGGACTGCGAGCGAGCCGGGGAGGAAGCGGTGCACGCTGGGACCGGTAGTTTTCAGGTCTCAAGTGCAGCGGTCGGAGGACGGCCGAGCGGAGAGGTCCCTCCCCAGTCCCGCCTTTTGTCCACGTCTCACTTCTGCTGACCAACGTTCTCTCCTGTCCCCGGGAGCCAGCCCTTCTCCGATCCAGTCCTCATTGGTCCTGAGGCGCAGCGTGCCCGGGCTCTACCCGGAAGTAGCGTTTGGGAAGGCGGTTTCCTAGACTACGACACCGGAAAGCTGGGGGAGGCGCTCCGGGCTGCTGAGGGCTGAGGGCGGTGGCAGCGCTGGCGCTGGGGACTGGCTTGGTGGCTTCGGGAAACTGCTCGGCGACGGCGGCCGTTCGCGTCCCTCCGCATCCCGCCCTCAGCACGGCTCGCAGCCCCTTCGCCACTGGCGTCCGGCAATGTGTCCCACCGGCAGGGCGTAGCAGCTGCGCGTGCGCGGAACCGCGGGGCCATGAGCGAAGCCGGCGGCGGCCGGGGCTCTGGGTCCTCGGTCCCCCAGCGAGCGCCATGGAGCCTGGTGGCGGCGACGGCCGCGCTGTGCCTGGTGTCGGCCACGTCCGTGTGGCCGGCGGGGGCCGCGCCCATGAGTCGCGAGGAGAAGCAGAAGCTTGGGTAAGGATGCCTGACAGCCTGGGGGTGGGTTTCCTCGTGAGGCTGACCACGGGCGAGGGTGCCTGTCATTGCGACCCGGGCGCGCAGTGGCCTCTCCTGTCGCGATTGGGGACGGCTGTTTCCTCGAGAGGACCCTGGCGAGGTGGACAGGGTGCGGGAAGACGGGGCCCGCCGGCCCGCGAGGCGACCTCGGGGGGCTGTCTCGGGGGTGTCGCCCGGCTGTCTGTGACCTGTGTAGGCTCCTCAAGACCAGCCGCGGTGTGTCAACGCAGCTGCCATGTCAGTGGCCCGGGAAGGGGGCTCCGGCCGGGGTCCCTGCGCGCGAGATTTCTGCGGGCGCGCTTCATTCAGAGATGTGGTTACGTTTCTTGCAGCAGTGAGCTCCCAGGTGGGATAAATGCGGCTGATCTCCCTAGTTAAGGAAATCTTGTTTACACCTGTTACGGACTAGGGGGCGTTCATTGGAACTTGAACTTTACGCATTTTACCATTTCCTTTACAGTGTTTTCTTGCACTGCATCTTCATAGTAGAACGATATTGGATGGTAGTGTTTCGTAGCCCAGATTAAGTATACCTACTCACTTTACTCAAAGTAGTTTTATCAGTCTTAAAATGCATAGACTCATCAAGCTATATGTATAGCATTTCATTTAGAGTCAGTATTCCTAATATAGGCCAGGTCCCACAGATGAATAAGGGAAAAGGCAAGAATCGGTAGAAAATGGGCAAAGGGCATAAAGAGTTAACTCACACAAGAGGAAATGCAAATACTCAATAAACATGAAGCTACTCAACCTCATAAATGTGAGAGATGCAGATTAAAACAATGAAATAGCTGGGTTTTTGCCATCAGGTTAGTAAATACAAAGCAGAGTGCATGAATAGAGTACTGCCTGGATAGCTGAGCATTGAGAAAAAACTTGGTGGGAGTGTAAATTGCTGTACTTTACTTACAGTTTCCTGAAATTTAAATTGTCTGCATCCACTGATTCAGTAATCCCATCTCAGAGAATCTATCCTACAGAAATAACAGCACTATTAAAGTAGAGATAGGTGTGCAAGGATGTGCATTTTGAAATAGCAGAGCTGTCCCTCGGAACGTTCATGTTACGGAATAAAACTCAGTCGTCAGAGGAGTTCGGCCATCAGAAGGCTGCCCAGAATATATTCTCAAGACAAAAAAGGTGTAAATTATAGAATAATATCTGTGGTACCATCCCCCACTTTTTTTTAAAAAGAATAAATTGTCTAAGCTCAGAAAAACATGGAAAGATAATTACCTCCTGGAGTTATGATGGAGATGACGTGAAACCATCAGGATTTGTTTTAGATACAGACTTCCACTTAACTGAAATTGTTGCTCAGTCTTGCATTAGTTTTTAAATAAAATAGCAGGAAAAGACACTTGTTGGAAAAAAAGTATCAGCTATCCAAACAAAATTGACTAATAAACTCTAGTAAGGGTCTTAAATTTTCTCTTTATAGATTTAATGTAACAGTGATAACTGCTTAACTGAATACTCAGTGTTCAGTGCCAGGCACTATATATACTGTCTCTGTAATCCTGTTTTTTAATGAGGTGAATGCAATCGCCATATTGCAGATGAGGAAATTGAAACTCAAGGTTGATGTGTTCCAAGTGACAGAGCTAAGTAAATGGTGGAGCCAGTATTCAAACCCAAGTGCTCCCAAGTGCTTCAGAGCCTGTGCTCCCTGCACTTTGCTGTAGTTAGTTCCATAAGACTTGGAAAGAGATATTTCAAGTCTGTTAAGGAGAGCAAGTATTTTTATTTGACCGCCGCTCCCTCTCCCCCCTTTTTTAAAATTTCTGTTCTTTTATTTATTTATTTATTTTGCCACGCTGCACAACATGGGGGATCTTAGTTTCTAGACCAGGGATGGAACTTGTGCCCCTTACAGTGAAGGTGCAGATTCGGAAAACAATAGAATGGGAGAGACTAGAGATCTCTTCAAGAAAATTAGAGATAGCAAGGGAACGTTTCATGCAAAGATAGGCACAGTAAAGGGCAGAAACAATGTGGACCTAACAGAAGCAGAAGCTATTAACAAGAGGTGGCAAGAATACACAGAAGAAGAAGAAAAAAGAAAAGAATATGAAGAAAAACTATGCAAAAAAGATCTTAATGACCCAGATAACCACGATGGTGTGATCACTCACCTAGAGCCATTTTGGAGTGTGAAGTCAAGTGGGCTTTAGGAAGCATCACTACAAACAAAGCTAGTGTAGGTAATGGAATTCCTCCTGAGCTCTTTCAGATCCTAAAAGATGATGCTGTGAAAGTATTGCACTCAATATACCAGCAAATTTGGAAAACTCAGCAGTGGCCACAGGACTGAAAAAGGTCAGTTTTCATTCCAGTCTCAACAAAGGGCGAAGCCAAAGAATGTTCAAGCTACTGCCCAGTTACACTCACTTCATATACTAGCAAAGTAATGTCCAAAATTTTCCAAGCTAGACTTCAACAGTATGTGAATCGAAACTCCCAGATGTTCAAGCTGGATTTAGAAAAGGCAGAGGAACCACAGATCAAATTGCCAACATCCCGTTGGATCATAGAAAAAGCAAGAGAATCCCAGAAAATATCTAATTTCTGTTTCATTGATTACGCTAAAACCTTTGACTGTGTGGATCACAACAAGCTGTGGAAAAGTCTTCAAGAGATGGGAATACCAGATCACCTTACCTGCCTTCTGAGAAATCTAAATACAGGTAAAGAAGCAAGAGTTAGAACTGGACAGGGAACAATGGACTTGTTTCCATGTTCCAAACTGGGAAAGGAATACGTCTAGGCTGTATACTGTCACCCTGCTTATTTAACTTCTATGCAGAGTACATCATGGAAAATGCTGGGTTGGATGAAGCACAGGTTGGAATGAAGATTGCTGGGAGAAATATCAAATACCTCAGATATGCAGATAACACCACCCTTATGGCCGAAAGGGAAGAGGAATTAAAGATCCTCTTGATGAAGATGAAAGAGGAAAGTAGAAAAGCTGACTTAAAGCTCAACAATCAAAAAACAAAGATCATGGCATGCAGTCCCATCACTTCATGGCAAATAGTTGGCGAAACAATGGAAACAGTGACAGACTTTATTTTGTTGGGCTCCAAAATCACTGCAGATTGTGACTGCAGCCATGAAATTAAAAGATGCTTTCTCCTTGGAAGAAAAGTTATGACCAAGCTAGACAGCATATTCAAAAGCAGAGACATTACTTTGCCAACAAAGGTCTGTCTAGTCAAGGCTATGGTTTTTCCAGCAGTCATGTATGGATGTGAGAATTGGACTGTAAAGAAGGCTGACCGCCGAAGAATTGATGCTTTTGAACTGCGGTGTTGAGGAAGACTCTTGAGAGTCCCTTGGACTGCAAGGAGATCCAACCAGTCCATCCTAAAGGAAATCATTCCTGAATATTCATTGGAAGGACTGATCCTGAAGCTGAAGCACCAATACTAGGGCCACCTGATGCGAAGAACTGACTCATTGGAAAAGACTCTGATTCTGGGAAGGATTGAAGGCAGGAGGAGAAGGGGACACACAGAGGATGAGATGATTGGATAGTATCACTGACTCAATGGACTTGAGTTTGAGCAAGTTCTGGGAGATGGTGAAGGACAGGGAAGCCTGGCGTGCTGCAGTCTGGGGGTTGCAGAGTTGGACACGACTGTGTGACTGAACAAACAAAGTTACAGGGAGTTGACGAGTTGACTCCTGGCCTTGCCATTTTCAGTCAAGGCAGGATGACCTTGTCTAAGTTACTTAACTTCTTGGTTTCTCATATTCCACATCTATAATATAGTAATACCATTACATAAGGGTTGTTGTAATAATTAAATGAGTTCATATATGGAAAGCATGTAAAACAGTAACCAGCATATATTAAATATTACAAAGTAAATATCATTATTGCTTCTCCAATATTTGACAATGCTGTGGTCTGTCCTGCTGTATGTCAGTGAAACCATGAGTTTCTGAGCAGTTTTGTCATGCTCTGAGAGCCAAAACTGCCAGTGCATTTCCCCCTTGTTAGGGGGCAGGCACATAATTAACCAGGTCATGAATGACAAAGGCAAAGTCTGGTGTGGGGATCAGAAATCTCCACTTTAAACAGTCATTTTGGAATTTTGAGAAACGGAGCCAAATACACAAATTTCTTTTTGAGGATTAGTTTTCTTCAGGAATGAATATTGTTTATTGACTTTTGACAGTTTTTTAAAGCAGCAAAAAGTACACAATAGAATCATAAAATATAGCTTTTGGAAATGTGACCAACATATTAACAAATATGTGTTAAACTAGGCATTAGTGATCTTATTTAATTTAAGGGGAAAGGCAGAGGCTTGATAGAGTATTGTTATTTTATAGTAATACACACTCCCACCTCTTTTTTTTTTTTGGTCGAATGTTTAGTATAAGCAATAAATGTTAACAATAATTATTTCTTTGGGGACTCTTTATTGTTTTCTCCTTTTGAGACATAGTAAATAATTTTGTTAAGATGTAGTTGTTTTTCATCATCAGATTTTCTTCTCTCTGCATGGCATGCATCCTTCAACAGTTTTCTTAGGGAAGAGTGTAAGATGAATTTTATATGAATTTCTGGAATACTGAAAGGTTGGCCTAGCTCTGTGTGATTCATGAAAGCTTGTCTGCTAACACGGGTCTATTTCCTGACTCTGTTTATATTCCTTCCTAACTAAATATTTCTTTTGTTTTTTGTTGGTATATGTTTATGAAGGAGCATTAACTTTTTGAAAGACATTAAGTAGAATATATTTAACTTTTTCCCATTTCTGCTCTTTTAAAATTAGGAATCAAGTACTGGAAATGTTTGATCATGCTTATGGTAACTATATGGTAAGTAGAAAGCCTATCTTTATATACCATTTATGTGAGCTGATTATTATGTGAGTGCAGCCAACTGGGAATTTTACAACTTGAATTAATAAATTTAATTTTCTTCATTTTTAAAGGAAATTTTGAAAAATAGTGTGAACGTAGGATAACAGGGTATTCCTGATAGTGGTTCTTAGAGAACCAATATATTGAATAGGTAAGAATAAATTTAATTAGATTATGAAACTATATTTAGATAGTTCCTTTGATGCTATCAATGGTGTGTATTAAATAGTTTGTATAGTTATATATGGTAAATATAAACATGAGTAAGATGTTATCTTTGCCTTAAGGGAAATGCTTCTGTTAACTAAACAAAAAAGTATTTAGAGAATTACTATATTCACGTTATGAAGAAAACCATTACTTTCAGAGAGTCAGACTGTCATCTAGTTTCTGTCCAAATGATATCCTCACAGTGGGCCTTGATTTGAACATATTTTGCCTTCTATATATGCTGGTCCATATTATTTTAAAATGCCTTAGTGCTCACTTGAGTGAAATAACAAGTTTAGTTTTGCAAAGCAAAACATGTTCTGGAGACCTGTTGCACAGTAGTGAATATACTTAATGTTGCTAAACTTATGCTTAAAAAACTGTAAAGTTTATGTTCCATGATTTCTACCACAATTAAAAATTTAATTTTAATTAAATAGTACAGGGCTAGGAAGTGGGGAAGGGCATTTGTAGCTGCCCCCGCCCCGTGATGTCTTGCCCCCCCCCCATAAGATGATCTTAAAATGCAAAAAAAAAGAATCATAATAATTTTTAAAAGATAACTAGCCAGCAAATTTTAGAGTTTGAAAGACAATTTTACAAGTAAATTTGTGTAATTTTGATGAGTTTAATCAGATTATTCTGAGAATTACTTCTTATGAAGTAATTGTTATGTCAGCATATCTTCTATGATTAAGGCCTATAAATGTAGTTGGAGAAAGTTTGGCAAAGAACTAAGTTTAATTGATTCTGCTGTGTTTTTCAACTGATTCTGAATCCATTTTTCTGTTACCCAAATATCTTCATATGTTTACATTATCTTTATGAACATGTAAGTACATATGCTTTTATACATTAAAAAAATTTTTTAAGCTTGTCTTACATTTGATAATTCTTATTCCCTTCTGTATTGTACAGCTTTTAAGAGTACATACTGAGTTCTTAAATGTTTTTAGGATATAATGGTGATGAAGTTCTGGGTGTTTTTAACCATGTTGAAAACACAGTTTTGAATTCATTTCTCAAGACTCAGCCATTCCCTAACATTTCTTTCAAAATCATTTATCCCTGGTTAATTCAGTTTGGGCAAAGCATAATTTTCTCTAAGCTAATAGTTTTAGGGTGGCCAGGTGGATCTAGGTTACATCTTCAAACCTAAGCCGTGTCAGCTTTAGTTCCAAAGTTGAATAAGATGTTATACAGCTGGATTAGTTCAGTACATCTCACTGTGAATAGGGTCGTCTTTTGTGAAGCACAATATCTTTAACATTTTGTTCCTTATTAGGTAAACAGCTGAAAGTTACATCAGTACATTTTTTCCTATCGTAGAAATGAGTTTCTGACAGAGCAGCTACCAATGGCAGCCCTCAGAAGACTTCCTGGTCCAGTTCTTATTTATGGACCCTTACTGGATAACTTTTATTATAGTCATCTGCCTGCAAGATCTAAAGGACAGGGATTTCAGTTCCAAAGACCAGAAACTCTTGGAATTAACACCCCTCGCCCTCCATTTTTCCAGTGGAGTCACACCCATCTGCAGTCCACTGCAATATGTGTTTTAAAATGTTCAACTATTTTATGACATGAGTGACTCTTGCAGTGTACTTGTGCTGTGCTCAAACTGTGTGAGGTCTGTAACCCAAGATTTGGTCTAGAATTCACACTTCCCCTTTTCAAGCTCTCAGCTAACATGAAATGGTTCTAAAATGTTAAACAGAGACCAGGTACTTTGTACTGGTTATATGAAGTCAGTTGTAATTTTTTTCTGGTTCCTATACTCAGAAACACTATTAGCTTGTTATAAAGTAAAAGTATATATAGATTTTGGAGTTAGATGGGTTTGAGTTCAAATCCTATGTCAGTTATTTAGCTTGGACCTTAAACAGATCATTTAACCCCCTTGAGCAGTGTCTTCCTATGAAAAATGGGGATGAGTACAAAGGATTATTGTAGAGGATAAGATTTTTGAGATCACAGGGCCATTTTCTTTACTTTTTAATAAATTGATCTTCTATATGTCCTATATTTAACTAGCATCATGAAAAAATGAAGTGAAAATGTTAGTTGCTTAGTTGTGTCCAACTCTGTGACCCCGTGGACTGTAGTGTGCCAGCCTCCTCTGTGGAATTCTCCAGGCAGGAATACTTGAGTGGGTAGCCATTCTCTTCTCTAAGGAACTTCCTGACCCAGGGATCAAACTTAGGTCTGTTGCATTGCAGGCAGAGCTACCAGGGAAGCCCAGCTAACATCATACCTGGTACATAAATGTTTTTTTTGTTCTTGAAAGCACTGACTTGAATTCTTACGAAGGTATAATCAAATGATTTTTTTTTTTGCATTTGATTACTGTGATATATCTTTACCTTTTAAAATCAGAAATTGTTTAATAAATTTTATTAAAAGTATACGCTAATGGTAAATTTGGGGTTGTACAACTCTGTTTGCTATAGTCAGTTGCCTTCTGTGCTAAAATGGCTTTTAATAAATGTTGAAAACTTTTCATTTCTTACTAGATTTAAAAAATATTACTCTCCAGTCTAGTATACAATTACAGCAATTCTTTTAACTTTCTTGGTTCTGGGAAAACAATGTTATTTTCCAAAGACAAGCGTAATAATATTAAGAGCATAAACTCTGGAAATGGAGCAGGATACCCTGCGGTAGCTCTGCCACCCACCAGCTGGGTTACAATGGGAAAGTTACCTCATCTCCCTGAACCTGTTTCTTCATCTCTCTCAAATGGTTTGCCTGCCTCACAATGTTTTAAAGATTAAGCAACTTAATATAATTAAAGTACTTGGAATTTGTGTCCAGCAGACAGGAAGCACTGCGTGTTTACTGCTACCAGCTACTGCCGCTGTCATCGTGGCTACTAGCAATTCATTGTCTACCTGAGATTGAAATGGCCCTCCTAAAATTTATCGAGGCTTTAACTCAGAACTTCTTCCCTAGATGGTGCATAGAACTTTCTTCAAACACACTCATTCTTTCCTGTTCGAGGCATGCCGTCTTTGAACTTTGTTTTTCTTTATGATTCCCCAGGTTCTAGTAATGTTATTTTTCAATAACAATGCCCTGCCAGCCTTAGGTAGATTACTAAATCTTTGTGTTACATCCAAGACTTTTCTGGTGTTACATCCAAGGCTTTTCTGATTTTATCAATTGGTAGCGCAGCTGGTAAAGAATCCATCTGCAACACAGAAGACCCTGGTTTGATTGCCTGACTCGGAAAGATCCTTTGGAGAGGGAATAGGCTACCTACTCCAGTATTCTTGGGCTTTCTTGGTGGCTCAGATGGTAAAGAATCCACAATGTAGGAGACTTGGGTTTGATCCCTGGGTTGAGAAGATCCTGTGGAGGAGGGCATGGCAACCCACTCCAGTATTCTTGCCTTGAGAATTCCATGGACAGAGAGGAGCCTGGCGGGCTACAGTCCATAAGGTCACAAAGAGACACGACTCAAGAGGCTTTGAACACATGCATTCTATCAACTAAGAATATTATTTGGGGCTATCTCAGCATCATAAGGAGCTTCCCTGGTGGCTCAAATTGTAAAGAATCTGCCTGCAATGCAGGAGACCTGGGTTCAGTCCTCGGGTTGGGAAGATTTCCCTGGAGAAGGAAATGACTACCCACTCCAGTGTTCTTGCCTTGAGAATTCCATGGACAGAGAAGCCTGGTGGGCTGCAGTCCATGGGGTCACAAAGAGTAGGACACAACTGAGCAACTAAGCACACAGTAGCATAAATACTAACAATTATAACGAATGTACTTGACAGATCTCTAGCCTCAGTCAAACTGCGGTTTATCCACAGTGAATTGCACAGATGACTTCCTTTTTTCCCCAAATAAAATGAAATTAGATGTGTTTTTTGGCAGTTCTTGCGCGACCTTATTTAACCTTTGACCACAGACACTTTAGGGCTTCTATTAGCTTGTTTTTAGTATTTGTGCTGAGGCCAGTCTGCAGACTAAATTAGATGACAAAATACATGTATTTAGGCCACCAAATACAGAACTGTTTTGGATCTGAGCTCCCTGATCTGATGATCTCTGTCTTCTAATGTTTTTCCTGTTGACTATAGACAACTCAGTTATCAACTTTTATAAACAGAAACTACCTTGGTAGAGACCTAAACATTATAAATCAATTCTGAAAGAGTTGGTAAGCACAGTAGCACAGTTTCCTTTAGCTAGGAGCATCATACCTATTCACTTTCAAGCTTGCTTTCGTGAGGGCATGAGCTTCCCTGATAGCTCAGTTGGTAAAGCATCTGCCTGCAATGCGGGAGACCCAGGTTCAGTCCCTAGGTCAGGAAGATCTTCTGGAGAAGGAAATGGCATCCCACTCCAGTACTCTTGACCAGAAAATCCCATGGATGGAGGAGCCTGGTAGGCTTCAGTCCGTGGGATTGCAAAGAGTCAGACATGGCTGAGTGACTTCATTTTACTTCATCTTCGTGAGTGCACAGTTCAAAGAAAAATCAGTATTTATCCTTTAAACAAAAGGAACTGTTTTAAAATGTAACTTCTTATGAATTTCCAGATTTGTGTAAGCTTTCTTAGAAATATTTTTTCCTGATTTTTAAAAAACGTTTTTCATTGTGTTAAAATATACATAAAATTTTGCCATTTAAACCCTTTTTAAGTGTACGTCATTATGTTCACATTGTTCTGCAAATATCACCATCCATCTTCAGAACTTTTTCATATTTTCATTTGAAACTGTACCAGTGTTTCTTTTTGATAGTTTCTTAATCAAAAAGAGTAATTCTATAAATAAATAAGTTTAAAAGTGGCATTAATGGTTGGGAGGAGGGAAGACACAAATACATGTGTATGTGCAATTTTTGTGTGTAAGCGATTATAGGACTACCTTTTATTAATCATTGTTCCTTGGCCTCTACTTTTAGAACATTCTAAAAAAACTGCCAAAGTGACTTAAATTCTATAGTGTCTTCTCATAGGTTTTTTTGTTTGTTTGTTTCTTAAATCATACTGTGATACTCTGTAGGATTTTGACTCAATAGAACCACATCTTCCTATATATTTAGGTAGAATTTACAGGCAAAAGAATTTCCGATTTCAAATGCATGGTTCTGTGTTGTACAGTTGTACACAGTTATTTAACTGCCACCACGTTTATGATACAGAACATTTCCGTCCCCCCCCCCCCCCCCACACACACACCCGAAGCTTTCTCATGCTCCTATGCAATCAGTTCCTTTTCTCCACCTCTGACCTCTGGCAACCGTTGTGATCTGGTCTTTGTCACCAGTTTTCCCTTTCCTAGGACTTCAATATTAGTGGCATCTTAGAATATGTATGTAGTATTTTGGTTCACATTCTTTCCCATAGTGTGATGCTTTTGAGATTTGTCCATGTTGTTGGAGATATTATAGTTCCTACTTATTGCTCAGTAGTATTTGTTGATTTGGCAAAACACCATTCACCAGTTGATAAATATTTAGAATGATTCTAGTCTTTGGCTCTTATTAAAAGATTGCTGTGAATTTGAGAATGCAGATTTTTATGTGGACATTCATTTTCATACTTAGGAGTGGGATTGCTGGGTTGTATGGGAAGGGTAAATTTAACTTTTTATAGGAAACTGCCAGACTTTTCTAAAGTGGCTGTAACATATTGCATTCCTCATGAGCAATTTAAGAGTTTTAGTTACTCCACATCTTCTCCAACACTTGGTATTTTCAGTCTTTTTAATTTTAGCTATTCTAGTGGGTGTGTAGTGGTATTTTGTTGTGATTTTAGTTTTATTTTTCCTGATGACTAATGATGTTGAAAATCTTTCCATATGTTTAGTATATCTTTTTTTGGTGAAACATCTGTTCAAATCTCTTGCTATTTTAAAATCAGGTCATTTGTCCTGTTATAACTGAGTCATAAGAGATACATGATTTTCTAGATATTAATCCTTTATCATATGTATGTTTTAACAAATATTTTCTTCCCAATGTACTTTGCCTTTTAATTTTCTTAATGTCTTTTGAAGTATAAATATTTTAACTTGTGACCAAGTCCAATTTATTCTTTTTCTTTTATGACTTAAGTCTTTTATACCCTACCTAAAAAAATATTTGCCTAGCCCAGAGTCACAAAGATTTTCCTATTTTCTTCTAGGTGTTTTACTGATTTTAGCTTTTTCAGTGAGATCTACTACTCATTCTGAGTTAATGTTTGTATATGTGGTGTGAGGTAAAGCTTTGTTTATATTTTTTTCTTTGTGGTTATCCCCATTATTCTAGCACTGTTTGTTGAAAAGAGTATCCTTGTCCCACGGAATTACTTTGGCACCTTTGTAGAATCAGTTAACTTTATATGCTTGGGTCTATTTCTAAACTCTGTATCTTTTTTCCCACTGATCTAAATATCTGTTAGTCCATCTGTATCAGTCTTGAATTAAGGTCATAGTAAGCCCTGAAATCAGGCAGTGTAAGTCTTTCAGCTTTGTTTTTTCAAAATTGTTTTGAATATTTTAGATATTTTGCATTTTCATGTAAATTTTGGAATCATTGTCAATTTCTAAAAAAAAATATAGCCTATGGAGATACTGATTGGGATTATATTGAAATCTATACATCAGTTTGGAGCGTTTGACTTCTTAATAGTATCAAGTCTTTTAATCCATAAAGATTGTGTCTTTGTACATTTATTTAGTTCTTAACGTTAGCAGTGTTTTGTACTTTGCAGTGTACAGGTCTTGCACATCTCTTGTTAAATTTATTTATAAGTATTTCATATTTTTAATGCTCTTATAAATTATAGTCTTTCAAATTTTAATTCCCAGTTGTCCATTGATGTCATACAGAAATACAACTTTTTCTGATAACTTGAGATCCTTGCTAAATTCACATATGATTTCTAGTAGCTTTTTTGGTAGATTCTGTAAGGTTTCCTGCATGGTCAGTCATGTGATCTGCAAAAAAAGATTTTTCCTTCTTCCTCCAAACTAAATACCTTTTATTTTTTCTTAGAGCAGTAGCTAGGACTTCTTGTATGATGTTGAAAAGAAGTGTGAGATCCTTGTCTTACTCCTAATCTTGTGAGAAAAGCAGTTAGCCTTTCCCTGTTAAGTATGATATTAGCTGTGGGTTTTTCATAGATGCTCTATATTCAGTTCCTTTCTGTTTCTACCTTGCTGAGAATTTTCATCATCACAGGTTATTTATTAAATTTTGTCAAATACTTTTTCTGCATTATTGATAATAATCTTGCTAAAAATATCTATTGGTAGCAGGACTTTATTTCATTACAACATTATTATTTATTATCATTTATTCCATGTAATATTATTTCTTAAGTTCAGTTTATTTTATCATTGATCAAACCAAATTGATTAACATATATTGAAGAATTTGGAAACTTTTGTTCTTATTTTCAGTGCAGACTTCTAAAGCTTGCCAGCATTCTACTCTGTGCTTAATTTAAAATCTTATCAGATAACTGCAGTTTTGTTACTTATTTCTCCTCAGTGCTGAGAAACATTTCATAAAATATAGTATTCAAAGGACCATATGTTCAGGGTAGAAGTATTAATAATTTAATAGTTTAGATAAATGGAATCCTAAACACCTGAAACATGGCTTAGTGAGTATAATTAGTGAACAAAAGGGAAAAGGAATATTTGATTTGGGATGAAAAGAGAACTGAAAAATTATGTAAGTTCAGTCAGTAACTAGCATATGCTATCTGTATATAATAGATGGTTCATTAGATATAATTTAGTTTTTGTTTTAGGAAGGAATATCTTACCTGCCTCAAGAAGGGAGGTGAGGTGTTTAAGGATCTGGAATAAAAAATTTAAAATGTATATAATTTTATGGGGAATTAAATAGATTTGGTGTCTTCAGCAGCTCACTATTATAAATAAACAGTACTTTTGTCTTATTATTGATTTTAGTAGAGTAAAGTCTCTTCCCTTTGGCTAGTTTCTGGAATTGGCTTTACCGAAAAGTCAGTTTGGATGCTGCTTTGGTTTGAGTGTTTTGTTTTTTTTTAAATTATGTATTTATTTATGGCTGTGCTAGGTCTTTGTTGCTGCGCAGGCTGTCTCTAGTTGCAGTGAGTGGGGCTGCTCTTCATTTCAGTCTGAGGGCTTCTCATTCTGGCAGCTTCTCTTGTTGCAGAGCACAGGCTCTAGGGCACGGGCTCCATAGTTGCAGCACGTGGGCTTAGTGGTTGTGGCACACGACCTTAGTTGTCCTGAGGCATATGGAATCTTCCCGGACCAGGGATCGAACCCACGTTCCCTGCATTGGCAGGCGGATTCTCAACCACTTGACCAGCAGAAAAGTCCTGACTTGAGTGTTTTAAAATTGTGTTTGCTTATTTTTTCGCTGCACTGGGTCCTTGGTACCACTCGGGCTTTTCTCTAGTTGTGAAGAGCAGGGGCTACACTAGTTGCAGTGCTCGGGCCTCTCACTGCTGTGGCCTCTCGTTGTGGAGCACAGGCTCTAGGGTTCGCAGGCTTCAGCAGTTGCGATTTCCGGGCTATAGCCGGATAGTGGTGGCCTACAGGCTGAGTTGCTCCATGGAATGTGGGATCTTTCCCAGATCAGGGATTAAACCCATGCCTCCTGCATTGACAGGTGGATTCTTTACCACTGAGCCACAAAGGAAGTCCCTGATTGGAGTGTTTTGAAGCAGTTGTATCAAAATGCTGGTAAATTTAGAATTTGATGCGGAGAGTCTACTGTGTTTTGTTTTGTTTTTGCTCTTGCTTTTAGCTAAGCACATGTTCTATCAATACTTAATTGATATAGGACTTTTATCACCTGAGTTTTATTTTTAGTGATATTTTTAAAGGTTTTTGTTTTTTTTTTTCCTGGCTGTTAGTCATAGCAGTATGAAAATCCTTATCCTTTGTTCTGACAATACATTGAAGAGAAAGAATCACTGTAACCTGAGTTAGCCAGAGTGTTTGAAGTGTAATGCCGTGCATGCTGTTTATTTGCCATGTATGGATTGCTGTGAAATTATGCAAATTAACTGTAGTTTGCTTTATGATTCCCTGGTGGCTCAGGCGGTAAAGAATCTGCCTGCAACTGGGGAGACCTGGGTTTCATCCCTGGGTTAGGAAGATCCCCTGGAGGAGGGCATAGCAACCCACTCCAGTGTTCTTGCCTGGAGAATCCTGTGGACGGAGGAGCCTGGCAGGGTGGCCAAGAGTTGGACATGGCCGAGTGACTAAGCACATGGGCACATGCCTTGCTCTGAACTTGCGCAAACCAACTGTAGTCTGCTCTGTGGTCAACCAGAAGAAAAGGCTGTGGTTTTGTTTCTAACCTTAATGTTGAAACTGGGGGACATAAAGTATTTTTACACCTGGTTCAAAGCTCTCTTATTTGATTATTCTGGTTTTCAGTTACTAATAATATTTTTCTTACCTGGATAAGCTTAGGGTTTGAGTTTCATATTTAATTTCAGATAACAGGTGATTGTGTATGTGTTTTGCAAAACCCTAAAAATAGTATTATTAAGCTTTCTAAGCAGCCATTTAAAAAGAGCTCTTTATAATCAAATTAACATTTGAATGATCTCTTATGTAGTATCTTTCAAAATACATAAGCAAGTTTTAAAACATGTTACTTGAGTTACTTCTAAGTGTTTTTTATATGTGTTAAATATAAAACTATAAAGCTTTAAAAATATTGTGCATTTTGGTAAATCATGGTTCTGTTCGAATTAAAAAGTAGTTAGAAACTTGACATCTCAAAGCCACATGCAAAAGTAGTTAGGAATTTTACTAATATATATATAATATTAAAATTATAAAATATTGAATTCAGAATTTGGTAGCTGCATGTGGATTCTAATTATATCAAAGCATTTGTTACCTGGAATCCTTTCCTCAGGAAATAAATCATTGTAGAACACCGAAGTTTTTAAAATAACCTGAAGGATTGCAGGCTGCAAGTCTTTTTGTGTTTAGTCTAATTTTTTTGTTTTGGTCTTTCCTTTTGTGTGACCATCTGTGTAGTGTTCCTGACCTCTTTTTTTTTTTTGCTGCAAACATGGTAATGAGTTTGGAATCTAGATAATTAAGTGAGAGGCAGGAGGATAGAGTTGGACATTGGGGATCAGGAATATTTTTGCTGAATTTTTAGGATTAAGAATCATATGGGCATACAGGCATAGGAGGAGCAAGTCATATTCAAGGTATGAAGGATCAGAGTAGTCTTAGAAACTTTGCCATGGTGCTATTTCATGAATGCAAGAAGAGTGGAATAGTATTTTCAAACTTCTAAAGGAGAGAAAATATGTTTCAGGCATTTTATAATTATTTGAATTGTTCTTCAAGTGTAAGGCAAGAGCCAGCTTAATCCAGAAATAACAGTATCGATGATGCTATTTTAAAGTAAACAAAAATAACTTACCTGAGGACAAAGTCCAGGCACCCAAGAGATAAAAACAGGAATGGAGATGCCAAAGAAAAGTGGTGTGCGTTGACTCCAGTTAAGTAGAACTCTAACAGTAGCAACTGGGGAAATTACAATTCCAGACCAGACTATAAATGTTATAAACCTTTAAAAAAAAATCTTTGTCAAAGCATTTAAAATTTTCTTTCTGATAGTTATAAATGTACAGAGAAATTTTTGAAATAGCTAAAACTAATATTTAGTGTACTATTAGTCAAAATATTAGAGACTTTGGAATTGAAGTATTATTTCTTTGTAAAAAACCTCACTAAGAGATGTTAGAACAGGACTCGCCTTGCTTTCCACCTTCTTGTTTTATGACTTAAGATACGACATAAGTCTCTGCTATATCTGGTGTAGTAGATTCAGAAATTTCCGAAATTTGGGCCCACTTCAAAAATTTTATCCTTTTCCCTCTGTGTCATGAAATTTCTGCAGGCATTTTTATGTCACAACCACTTTTTTTCATCTATGTGGATAATTTGTCCTTCACCGAATTCCTCTGGCTGCATATCTAGATACTGCTTCAGTGACAGCAGTATCAACGTTCCATGGCAGCTGTTTCTTCTGTAATATCTTTCATGTTCAATGTGAATTTCACCTTCAGTGTTTCTACTTTTCATTTCTTTGTGAGCTTTCATCCTCATTGGTTAATTTCCTCTTTTGATTATCTATTTTTATAAACTGTCAAACTGTCATGTAGGATTATCACTAGGTGACAAGGAGACATATGACTTCATGCTTGCTGTCTGAACTAAAAAATACACAGTGATCAATCACTAGTTCCACTTCGAAAGAAGTTATGTGGTTGATCACTGATCACAAGAAGCATCTGGTATTTATGTAGTGATTTGTGGATTGAAGAACTGGCACTTCAGTTTGCATTCTGTGCAATTATTTAAAAGTACAATGGTACCTGGAATTTGAACCATGTTGCTGAAAGTTTAAATTGTGAATCTCAATTTGTGTGGGTATAGTGAAAACATGCAAAGTGAAAACTGTTTATAATAATACAATTGATAAAAATCCCAAGTTAGGGAAAAGGGTAAGTATATTAATCCTGTTATCCTTGTCAGGTAGTCAGTAAGTATTAACTAAAATTGAAATATGTAATACAGTGATTCTCGCTTCTAAATGTTTCTTATAGTCACATTTTATTAATTTTGGGGGACTCTTTTAGGGACAGTCCTCTGGTTAAAGAGTATAAAGTTTAGCAAGCTTTTCTTGTTTCTCTCCTTTTCTAAGATGTGCAGCCAAGTAATTGGAGATGTTCTCGTCCAATTTCATTGAAGCAACTATTCAACTTATAGAACCTACTTCATTGGCTATGGCCATGCATGGAGGGCCAACAACATCAACTCTCCGACACGTTATGTGTCAACATATTTCCCTTTAAAGCCTGTCTTTATTCCTAATGCCCATGTTGTGGTCAATACAGCTTCATCTTCTCACTCCACTGTTCAGTTTTGGTACTGGAAAGTTTCTTATTTTCAAGCTTCATTTCAGTTCAGTTGCTTAGTCATGTCCGACTCTTTGCGACCCCATGAACTGCAGCACGTCAGGTGTCCCTGTCCATCACCAATTCCCGGAGTTCACTCAAACTCACGTCCATCGAGTCGGTGATGGCATCCAGCCATCTCATCCTCTGTCGTCCCCTTCTCCTCCTGCCCCCAATCCCTCCCAGTATCGGGGTTTTTTCCAGTGAGTCAGCTCTTCGCATGAGGTGGCCAAAGTACTGGAGTTTTAGCTTTAGCATCAGTCCTTCCAATAAACACCCAAGACTGATCTCCTTTAGAATGGACTGGTTGGATCTCCTTGCAGTCCAGGGGACTCTCAAGAGTCTTCTCCGACACCACAGTTCAAAAGCATCCATTCTTTGGCGCTCAGCTTTCTTTATAGTCCAGTTCTCACATCCATACATGACCATGGAAAAAACCATAGCCTTGACTAGATGGACCTTTGTTGGCAAAGTGATGTCTCTGCTTTTTAATATGCTATCTAGGTTAGCTATGTATTAAAAATAATTTTAAAAATTATATAACATTTCACTGTGTAGTAGACGAGAGGGAGGATTCTTGCGTGTGCTTCATTATCATTTAGGCTAGACATATGCTGTCATGGTGGTCCATCCAAAAAAAAACTACTCAATAGTATGCCAAACTATAAAATGCCTATTAGTGAGTCATTGTGTTGTACACCCGAAACTAACATAATTTTGTACATCGACCTATTTCAGTAAAAAGTACCTATTAAGAAATATTAAGAAATATATGCGACCTGTGGTGGAAACTGAATTCATAAAAGAAGATTTGAACTAGTATATTGATACAGTAGTCCTAGATAGGAAGATTCAATTGGTAAAAAAATATCAATTCTCCCCAATTTAGAGTCTTTCAATTAAAATTTCAATGGAATTTTAAGGAAATTTTAAAGTTATCCAGAAGAGTAAACTTGAAAAACTCATTAAGAACATTTAGAGCAAAATAACTGGTGGGAGTGAATTGCTTAACCAAGTAGCAAGGCATGTTGCAAAGACTGATTAAGACAATGGTTTTGAAGCAGGAAGTAGGTTTGTAAAACGAATAGGTCTGTAGGGCAATAGGAGTAGGATCTAGGTCTGTAGAACAAAGTAGAGGCTATGAAAACGTGTGTTCATGTAGACACTTTATAAGCTATATTTCAAGCTGTTAGGGAAAGGATGAATTGTTTAAAAAGTGGTATTTAGGAAATTAGCTATTTGGGGGAGCAAATACAAGTACGTCCCAACTTCACTTTATAAGCAAAATTAGATTCCAGACGGAGTAAATATCTAGACGTATAAAAAATAAAATTATAAGAGTGCTGTTTTCAGAGACCCAAGATAGCCTTGTTAACCGTGCCCCAAATTTAGAAACCATGAAGTGACTAATAGATTTAACTACATATTTAACGATTAAAGTAAAAAGTACCGTAAACAAAGTTAAAAGCCAAAGGAAAGATAGAAAAAATGTTTACATAGCAATGTATAAGGAGTCCGACAACCAATAGAAAATAAACAAAGATATAAATAGACATTTCTAAAAAGAAATAGCAGTGGCTAATGCAAAAAGATGTTTATCTTCATTTGTAATGAAACTTGAGATACCATTTTTTATCCAGAAGATTGGCAAAATGTAAACTGTTGATCATTGCCTGAGAGTGTTGTTAAGAGTGTATATCTTTGTCTTCAGTTTGATAGTAGCTAGCAAAAATGAAGGGGCTTCCTTGGTACCTCAGCTGATAAGGAGTCTGCCTGCAATGTAGGAGACCCCGGTACGATTTCCTGGGTCAGGAAGATCCCCTGGAAGAGGGATAGGCTACCCACTCTAGTGTTCTTGGGCTTCCCTGGTGGCTCAGACGGTAAAGAATCTGCTGGCAATGTGGGAGACCTGGGTTCAGTCCCTGGGTTGGGACGATCCCGTGGAGGAGGGCTTGGCAACCCGCTCCAGTATTCTTGCCTGGAGAATCCCCTTGGACAGAGGAGCCTGGCGGGCTATAGTCCATGAGGTCAAAAAGAGTTGGATATGACGGATAAGTTGGATAAGCACAACACAGAAAAAATGAAATATCCATACCTTTGACCCACTGGGTCTGGTTTCAGAGATTTAATCCATAGAATACAAGCATATGTACCAGAGATATGGACATACAGCTGTTTATTGAAGCATTGTTTATACAGTAAAAAATTGAGTTCGGCCTACGTGTTCATCGGTACCCATACTTTGGAATACCATGAGGAGCAGGTCCTATCAAGTGTGTGGGCTCTGGAATCAGGTTGCCACATTTGCATTCTGGATCCATCATTTACTGGTTGCATGACATAGGCTTAGTTAATTTCTCCGGCCCTCAGTTTTCTCATCTATAAAACAGAAATAATGGAATTTGTTTCAGAGGGTTATATGATAAATAAACTAAAATATATAGAACAGTGCTTAGAACATAAGTACTCAATAATATTAGTTAATATTAAACTATCACTATGCAGTTATTAAAAAGAATAAAATACATCTGTAGAATTGCAGCATGAAAAACCCCAGTGTGATTTAAGTGAACACATTTTAGGACAGTGTGTACAAATTGCATGAGTACCTATTTATAAGTGAAATTTTTAAATGATGTATGTGCATGTATTTCTATGTGTGTGGATAGGTCTGAAACGATAAATGCCAGTTGTAACAGCAGTTATCTCTCTGGGAAGTGAGATTGGGTGGAGGGGAAATGGATTGTTATTACAGTTTTAAGGAAATATTTTCTTGTATTTACAAGTACATATTTATAGCTAAAAAGTTTTCTTTTAAGGTTTCATGGACTGTAAGAATAGTAAAACTTTTGGTTAATTTTTGTTAAAAAAAAAAAAAACTGAAAAGTTATGTTCTCTAAAAGATGTGCACTTTCTTTTTGCTTTCCTTAGTGACTCACTAAGACTTTCCTTGCAGGAACATGCTTACCCAGCAGATGAACTCATGCCTTTGACCTGCAGAGGTCGGGTTAGAGGCCAGGAGCCAAGTCGGGGTGATGTTGATGATGCCTTGGGAAAGTGAGTATTAACAAAGGGCATGTCATCTCAAAGTTCTCAAGTCTTAAGGCATCTTAGAGGCAGTGTGTAATTGTGTATCTGGGAATTGGTTAAATTTCAAAGACTGCTTTAAGTATTACATTAAATTCCTTTATTCCTTTTTGTTATCTTTTGTACAGTATTAATCAGTTTACTTCTTAGATCAGTGAAAAGTTGAGTCGTTTATTAAGATGAATTTGACTTTTAGAATGTATATAGTTGTTGACACAAGGTGTTGTTGCATTAATAACTTTTACTTGCTTTTAAAAGAGCTAATGAATATTTCTGTTCACTTTGAAAGATTTGTAGTTATGCCTAATGTAAATGTGATGTTAAGGCTTTTCAGTTTCCTTTAGTGTTTCATAGATTACATGGTATTGTAGATGCATGAAAGTCCTAGTTAATGGAATAATGGAAACTTCCGGTCAGTCAGTAGGATGCAGATAATGTCTTATATGTTCATGGATACAAATATTCAGAATTCTAATGTTTTGTATCTCACTATACTTGTTTCATAGATTTTCCCTGACACTGATTGATTCTTTGGATACTCTTGTGGTAGGTTTGATTCTCCTTACATTATTTTATGAATTTCATACTATGTGTGCTCAACTGCTATGAATATAATTGTAGTACAGTAAGTCTGAAATAGAAGCTTTCAGAATTTAAGATAATTTGATCTTTGCTTCAAAATAAATCTTTCATACTATTGAGTTGATAATGTCATGTGAATGTCAAGTGAAATTATGTAGAATCATGGAGATACTCAAAATTTATAGGTATGTTAGCTTACATGATGGCCCCTTAATCAGAAAAGTTGTTTCCTTTTGGACAAGTAGATTGAAGCTATTGGAAGAAGGTAATTCTAAAAAATGCTCTTGATATTCTTGTTCCAGAAAGACATGCTGTAATGATACTGAAATTGTTAAATTAAAATTTTTATATATTAGGTCCATTGAAAATTTACTTCTTTCTCAAAAGTGATTTTTAATACCAAGTGATCACTACTTGGCACTCCTTTTAAACCTGATGGGAGGCAAAGTTATTTAAGTTAATTCTCATTGGGGGTGGTTTGTGATGGCAGAGGGGAATGGCTCAGTTCCAGCTGTCATGATTTCTGAATGTAGTATCTTTCTAGTTTTTTACTCTCAGATCATTTATGGTATAAAAATAGGCTTGTTTCAGAATTTTTCTTAAGGCATAATTCTCAAAGTTGAATTAATGTCTAAAGTATTGATTAATATTTTTAAAAACACAGCAAAATATCTTTGTGGTGTCAGAAGATTTTCAGAGCCTGGCTTTTCTTCCCAGTACTATTTCTATATTTTTATTTCACTGGGTGATTCTTTTCTCTTTTTCTTTTCTTTTTTAATCAGAGACTCTCAACTATATCAACACCTTAGGTATATTACTTACGAAGTTTAAAAAAAATATCCTTCTCTCCCAAGTTATTCTGATTTAATTTTCCTGAAGTGGGACCTGGCATTATTACGCATTTCTCTAAAGCTTCTCTTTGTTTATAAAATTTAGCCATAGTTGAGACATTTTTTGTTGAAAAGCCCATGATTGTTTAGACCTTTTTAGCTGTATCAGAATTTTGAAAGTTGTGATTTCATTTTTCAGAAATAAAAGGAATGTGTGGACCATATTATAATGACTGTAAGAGAGACTCTTGTGTACCTTATTTTTGGTTTAGTAGTCCTGTGTGTTCTGCTCTGATAGGAGAAGAGAAAAAGATAAACAGGTATCCCAGGAGACACAAATTGCCCCCCTGGGAGAAGCTAAGTGGTGTTACTTATTTATAAGTGTAGCTGGGTGGTGCACCTCGTGTCTGTCTTGATACAGGGAAGTGAGTGAGGGCAGTAGCTGTGGATCAGGAAAGACCATAGGTGGGTGTACGTTTGTTTCTCATTCTGCCGTCTTGGCTTTATCCTTATGTGCTGGAAGCTCTGCATCATCTCTCTCTAAGCTCTGACTGATTTTTATGAACCTGGACCTCAGATATTCTATGTGTTTTAAAAATTTTTATCAGAAATGAAGGAGAAAATGTGTTTCTAGGCTGCAAAACTTCCCTATATTTAGAAATCTACTTATCTCTAATTGAGCAGCCATTATTATAAATAGGTTCTGTTCCGCTTTGAAATTGAACCACTTTGGCAGTGGTTCTCAAAATATGACTCCAGCACTACCAGCATCAGCATCACCTGGCAACTTGTTAGAGATGCAGATTGTAGAGCCTCATCCCAGGCCTGTTGAATCAGAAAGTCTGGGAGCAATGCCCAGGAGTGTTTTTTTTTAAACAAGCTTCCAGATGATTCTAATATATGCTAACATTTGAGAACCACATGTAATGATGCAGTGCTTTTTAGACTTGTTTGCTACAAATCACCTGGGGATCTGCTAAAATAAAATGCAGATTGTGATGGAGCAGACGTGGGCCCAAGGAGACGTTTTTCTAACAAACTGCCACTTGGTGGTGCTGTTGCTGCTGGTCAGCAGACCACACTTAGAGTGCTGCTGCTGCTGCTGCTAAGTTGCTTCAGTTCTGTCCGACTCTGTGCGACCCCATAGACAGCAGCCCACCAGGCTCCCCCGTCCCTGGGATTCTCCAGGCAAGAACACTGGAGTGGGTTGCCATTTCCTTCTCCAGTGCATGAAAGTGAAAAGTGAAAGTGAAGTCACTCAGTCGTGTGCCACTCTTAGCAACCCCATGGACTGCAGCCTACCAGGCTCCTCCGTCCATGAGAGTTTCCAGGCAAGAGTACTGGAGTGGGGTGCCATTGCCTTCTCCGACGCTTAGAGTACTGTTTGCTGTAACCTGAGTTCTTGCTCCCTGTGGCAGGGAGTACCAGGAAGCGATCATATAATATTAATATGTGACGTTGGCCAAATTATTTAGCTTCTCTGGACCCCTGTTTTCACTTCAGAAGGGCCTAGATTGAATATCTAAGATAACTATTAATATCTACTTAAACAGAAGGATTAAAAGAAATTAGTTTGAAAGTTTTTCCTACTTTTAGAAGGAATGTACATTTTATCAGTATAAGTATTTAATATTTCTAATTTACCCTGTGATCGTTTTTTGATTTGTGGTTTCTTTATCTGAAAATATTAGAGGCCATATCACTTAGGACAGGATGCAACCTTATTGTTTTTATTTTGGTCATACCATAATATGTGAAGTAGAGCTTCTGTTGTCAGAGTTTGATCTTTCAGTTTAAACTCTGGTTCATAATTCTAGACATCTAGTTTCTATTGACTGTAATGAAATCAAACACTAAAACTTTAAATTTACCACTAAAGTCAACGTTACCATGAAATCTACAGATACTGAGCAAATTAAAGGGGGGAAGGGAAGAGACCTGAATTTGTTCTTTGTTATCAATTAGGAGCTTAAGAAACCTGTCAACTAATGGAGCTGTTAGAATGAATTTTTAGCTAATTGTGGACAAAACTCATTTTTATTCTTCTTTGAAACAGATAGTATAGGTACTGTTCTTGGGAGAAATTCTCAGGAGATAGACTTTGAAAGAATAAGATGAACAGAATTATATTAAAAAGATGTGTGTGTGTGTGAGGAGTGAGTAGAACAGTTGTGTCTCGCAGAAGTGATCCAGGTCTTTGTACATTCACATTTGCAGCTTCAGAATTTACATGGACTTTGAGACTGAGAAAGAAAAGCACTCAATTTAAAATCAGGTTTTATATTATACTCAAGGCTTACCCTAAATTTTACTTAAACTTTAATCACACTCTTATGTTTTATGCCTAAATTAGAATTAAAAAAATTTTTATTTCCTTTTGGCTGTGCTAGGTTTTCATTGCTGTGCACGAGCTTTCTCTGCTTTAGTTGCGGCGAGTCGGGGCTACTCTTTGTTGCGGGGCACAGACTTCTCATTGCTGTGCCTTCTCTTATTGCAGAGTGCAGACTTTAAGCTCTTGGGCTGCAGTGGTTGGGGGGAAACAGCTCATTGGTTGTGGCTCCTGGACACTTGAACACTGGCTTAGTAGTTGGGGTGCATCAGTTTAGTTGCTCCTTGGCATGTGGGATCTTCCCAGATCAGGGATCAACCCTACATTCGCAGGCAGATTCTTAACCTCTGGACCACCAGGGAAGTCCCTAGATTAGGATTTTTAGTGACGTATCAGATGAGAAAACACTATAAAATACTATCAAACAAAAAGATTAAACAGTCAAGCAAAGGAAAACTACTTTTAATGGACCTGAGATCTAAATAACATCTACTTGTGCAACCTTAATTTAGACTGAAAAATCGACACACTGTCACAGTGACAGTGAGCCTCTTCTGGAACTCATTGCAAGCATCCGGAGGTCTTAGCTTCGTCAGGATTATAGACCCTCATGGTAATAATGGTAATAATAGATAGTAATGGTATCAAGCACTTACTAAGTCAGGGACTCTACTAAAAGTACTTTACATGCATTACCTCATTTAGGAAAATAAACCTCTGAGGATAGGTATTTCCTCTTTTTGTAGATGAAAGAACAGGCTCAGAGATGAGACTAAGGAACCAGAATTCAAATCAGAGCTTGTTCTTTAGCCCAACATTGCACTGCCTCCTCAGTTAGGGGCCTTGATGTCCAAGGGGTGAAGATGGCAAGCATTGTATGGTTTAGGATCAATTGATCATTCCCTGGAGGATGTGCTTTCTTCTGAGACTAAGCAAGTTTTAAAATGATATTTGACGAATAGGGTGGGTTTTGTGTTGTTTGACTGGGGAACCAAATCCCAGTAGAGTTTACCTCTTGCAGCTCTAGGTCATGGGTTATACACACCAGCTAACAGTTCTGATGATGATTGTTTTAAAGTCCTAATGATTTTTCAGTTTGTCTAAAAAAAAGAAGTATACGCATGTAAGAATTAAAGATTTTAAAATTAAAAAAAAATAAATAAAAAATTAAAAAAAAAGAATTATAGTCAAAAAAAAAAAAAAGATTCCTTGCAATATAAATAGGTATTTAATCTTTTTCAGTTTTAGATAGTAATCACATTTTTATAATATGCTTAAGGGAAACATTCTTTCTGTGTTATTTTTTATAATCTTAAGGTATTAACTTGCTATTAGTAGCTCATTCTGAGGATATTACTCTAGGTCTTGATTGAAAATAACTTTACTTTCAATAATTTTCTTCTCCTAGGTATTAAATAAAACTAAAGAATTTGAAGATGCAGTGAGAAAAGTTTTAAGAGATGTTAACTTGGATAATGATGTAGTTGTATCAGTCTTTGAAACAAACATCAGAGTTCTTGGGTAAGTATGTGAGATACTAAACTCTGATTTTAATAACAGAAGAATAAGGGTATACTCTTTATTTCTTGGTGGTAATAAAGCAAGAAATTTCTTATGTTTAAAAAATAAAAGGTGTGATACTGTAAAACACAGAGACTGCGGAATGACCCTGCTATATGTGAGGCACGGTCAGCAACAAGCTTTGGAAATAGTTGCAGACTCAAATCAAAGGTAATCCTTGTATGTTGTTACAAAAAGACTGACAACAGGTCAAGTATTTGCATATTAGCTACATCACAGTTTTTTTTTTGTCAGCTTATCTGTTTTACTAACCTTAGCACTTTTTCAAGCCAAACTGAATTTATAGGATTACCTTTGGACTAACAGTTTGAAATATTCTTGGAACACAGGAAGTACAGGATTTATTAATTCACGTTTCAACATGATTACGTTTTTATATTTAATGATTATTTTTGTGTTACTGTAACTCATTTCCTTTTGTTACACAGGCAAAGTGAGTCTATTCATCAGTTAAATTTTAAAAATAGTTTTTTAGCTTTTCACAGTTTATTAATCTATTACATTTAATAAAGAGTGGGGAATTTTTGTTAATGTTATACTAAAAGTCAAGAGATTTCATGGTGCTATAATTAAATTTAAAATTTGTTAAAATCAAATGTGATAAACTTATTAAAGATAAATGATTTCTAGGTTGTTTTTTAAAAAAATGTACGGTATTTAAGAATGCCAAACCCTTTCGTCATTGTCGTTCAGTTGCTCAGACGTGTCTGACCCCTTTGCAACCCCGTGGACTGTAGCCCACCAGGCTCCTCCCTCCGTGGGATTTTCCAGACAAGAACACTGGAGTGGGTTGCCATTCCCTTCTCCAAGGGCCAAACCTTTTACAACAGTTACAACATTTGATTCTTTTTTTTTTTTTTTCGTACTGGCCGCGATTTAATAATGGTTTTTAAAATGGTTTGCCACAAGCTGAGTAGCCAGAGTTAGGAAATTGTGTTCTTCTGTGATTGTTCCTTACTCTAAATTGTTGGTAGCAAGATACTCACATCTGTTTAGGTGATGATGTGTAAGTATGTGTACAACGTGACTAATGTTTCATCTCTCTGGTTGTAGGGGTCTTTTGGGTGGACACTCGCTGGCAATCATGCTGAAAGAAAAAGGCGAGTACATGCAGTGGTACAATGATGAGCTTCTCCAAATGGCAAAGCAATTGGGCTACAAACTTTTACCAGCTTTCAATACTACCAGTGGCCTTCCTTATCCAAGAGTAAGTAATTCTGAAAAATGTGGCAGCCTTTGTATACTTCTTTGCGGTTTTGAAGGAATCAATTTTTGTGATCCAGCCATTGTTGCTTACCTGCTTGAGGCTGGAAAAAAAGTTGCATCAAGCTCCGTAACAAATTTATATGAACATTTTGGTGAATTTGCATTTGAATGGTGTGAGAATTTAGATTCGTTAAAACTTTTTGCGTCATTGCATAAGGTTATGATGCAGAAGGAAGAAACCAATGCCAGACTAGAATTTGGGCCCAGAATTATTCGTGCAGATTATGTGGTGGAAGCAGTAGAGTAGGTGTTCACTCTCCAGAGGAGAGGGTATTGAGAGAATACAGGACAGAGGGGAATGAGGAAGTACAGCAGTGAAAAGGAGGTTGTGCGGAGACTTAGGAGGAGAACCCCAACGTAGCGTATGGTATTAAAAATACTAAAAAAAGAGTTTCAGAAGGAGACGTTCCAGCAAACATTAGGATAATTAGGGGTAAACAGAGCCTTGAAGGGTGTAATGTGGCAGAATAAAGGGGAAGAAGGATTCGACGTAGGTGAAAGAATAGGGACATTCATTTTAAGATTTCCTCTGTGTTTGTAGTTAAGGAGAGTTGGCAGCACAAGCAGAGTCAGTTGAGGGAGCTTTTATTATTATTATTATTTATTTGGCTGTGTTGGGTCTTTGATTGCAGTCCATGGGCTCTTCGGTGTGGCAGGTTGGCTTCTCTTTAGTTGTGGCCGGAGAACTCAGTAGTTACAGCTTGCAGGCTTAGTTGCCCCGCAGCATGGGTTCCTCAACCACAGATTGAACCCTTGTTCCCTGCATTGCAATTGCAAGGTCGATTCTTAACCACTAGACCACCAGGGAAGTCCTAGGAGTTATCCCTACCCCCCCACCCCTGCCCAAGAAAATTTTATATTTAAGGCAGAGGGAAAGGAGCTATTGAAGATGGGAAGAACTCTCCCCTAATATATTGCATTCTTTATTATTAATAACGGTATTACTCTTTCCTTCTTACCTGGGCCAGACATCTCAGCAGTTACCAAGCTCTGTTTATTTTATTTCTTACCGTTGCTTTATTGTTGAAACTAATATAATTGTATTCATAAACTATTATAAATGTATATTTTACTCTTTTCTCTCTAGTTTTTGCTTCAGAGACTTAAAAATTAATCTTACTAAAGCATGATTTTTATCAAATTGCCCTCAGAAATTTACTGACTCTGCCTTTTGTACTGAATATTCTTTAACGTCCAGGTTTCTTTCTGGTTTGGCAATCGACTTTCTGAGGTTCTTTCATACCCGTACCCCAGTGAAATGTATGTTCTGTTTCAGACAAAATAATCTGTTTGTGTTTTTCAAAACACCTAGGGAGTTTTTTGGAGAAGGCAATGGCACCCCACTCCAGTACTCTTGCCTGGGAAACCCCATGGACGGAGAAGCCTGGTAGGCTACAGTCCATGGGGTCGCGAAAAGTCGGTCATGACTGAGCGACTTCACTTTCACTTTTCACTTTCATGTATTGGAGAAGGAAATGGCAACCCATTCTTGCCTGGAGAATCCCAGGGACAGAGGAGCCTGGTGGGCTGCCGTCTGTGGGGTTGCACAGAGTCGGACATGACTGACACGACTTAGCAGCAGCAGCAGGGAGTTTTTGGTTTTGTTTGTCATTTCCAAACCTTTAGGCTTGCCATAATAACTTCTCTACCAATATAAATAAGGCTCATTTCCTCCATCAAGAAATCTCTGGAGATCCAGCGTGATATTATATGCTTTTCAAACTGGAGGTCACAGCCCATTCGTTTACCCATTGATTTCGTGGATCCATGAAGACATCATTTTTATTGTTTTTGTTTAAGAAACAGACTAGTATTGAATTTCGTATTTAAATTTCTGTCTAGTCTGTGATACCTTTAAATAGCTCGTCTGTGAATATCCTTATACACATCTTTCTTACTTATTTCTTCCTAAGGATAAATTACTAGGAAAAAAAAAAACAAAAAAGCCATAAAATAGGGGATGCTTTTTAAGGCTTTGTGTGCTTATTGACCAGTTGTTCTTCAGAAAGGTTCTACTTTACACTTCCTATGTTATGTAAAATTGCATGGGTCATACTGCTGCCCACACTGTGTATTATCTCTCTTCAGCCAATTTGTGCTTCCCTGATAGCTCAGCTGGTAAAGAATCCTCCTGTAATGCAGGAGGTCCCGGTTCGATTCCTGGGTCGGGAAGATCCGCTGGAGAAGGGGTAGGCTACCCACTCCAGTATTCTTAGGCTTCCCTTGTGGCTTAGCTGGTAAAGAATCCGCCTCCAGTGCGGAAGACCTGGGTTCGAAACCTGGGTTGGGAAGATCCCCTGGAGGGGAGGGCATGGCAACCTACTCCAGTATTCCTGACTGAAGAATTTCATGGACTGTATAGTCTATGGTGTTGCAAAGAGCCGGACACGACTTTCAGTTTCACTTTTAGCCAATTTAATGAGGAAAAACTGGAAACATGTTCTAATTTGAAATTTCTTTTGCTTGTGTGGTTTAAAATTTGAAATCTCTTTGCTTATTAGTGTGGCTTAAACTTTCTTATTAATCTTTTTGTTTCCTTAGAATATTAAAATTGAAATAAAAATTGTTTTAAACCATCTAAATGTTGTTAATTGAATTTACTTTTAGTAAATATTTTTAGTTTTTATTATAAATGGAGGTGCTGAATTGTGAAGAATCTAGCAGTTCTTCACTTTTGTCATAACATGAGAAGCAGATAAGAAATTGAAACAGAAGCTACTAAGGTCATTATCATAAAACAAACAGTCATATTACTTACTTATCCTCAGAAGTATCAATATAATTTTAAAAATTATTTTTTTAGAAGAGGACTATAGGTAGAAAATAACTACCTTCCCATCCTTCTTAAGTATACTTAGTAAATACTGCTTTTGCTTATGAAAATTAGTACAATCAACCTCTCTTGGATATGAATACATAATTGATAATATTTGCAACAATGGTTTTAACATAGAAGTATTTGCTGGACAGAAATGCTCTTGAACAGTTAATGGTTATTTTTTTATACCCGCATAAAACCCTAGAGCTTATTTCTGGTCAGCTTGGTTCAAGTTTATATTGTGGTGGTATTTGGCTGGTTGAAACATTTTTCTTTGCGTTATTTGTTAGTCTGTTAGCAAGGTAACATACTCTATATTTCAGAATTTTAAAACCTGTGAATAAAAGTTTAATTTTCTTTTAAATATATACTATACTTAGTTTTTTCTCTATGAAAGACTAATACTTTTCCACAGATTCTCAGTTAAACCTCAGTTTCTTTTAGGACTGGAATAGTTTCCTAATTTGGCACTGACTAGTTCAAACTGTCCAGAGAACACGATTGTTATAGCAGGTGTTTGCTTTGTATAATTATTATATTGATACTGAATTTTAATATCCTTGAAGAAGAAGTCAAGTGAAAACTTACTTATCCTATGAATAGTATGTGCTTAGAATGTACTTCCCTAGATGCTAATTGGAAAGTCACAAAGATCAGCAGATAAAATTTCAGTGTTATTTTATCAGTTATTCTCATGATCTGATTAGAGTCTCAATTGAGAAATGGTTTCTTATCCAGAAATCATTGTTTCTTGATAATCACTAATGATAATCTTCTGATTTTAGATCAATTTGAAGTTTGGTATCAGAAAACCAGAAGCTCGGACAGGTACTGAGACTGATACCTGTACAGCTTGTGCAGGCACCTTGATCCTTGAGTTTGCTGCTCTAAGTCGATTCACAGGAGCAACGATATTTGAGGTTTGCTTTTCATAGTTTGCTCTCCTGGGTATTGGGCATAAATAACTACTAGCTTTTCTTCATTGATCAAGTATTAAGAGAATCAATTGGAGGATTTCTGTTATTTTAGTGAACATTTTGTCTAAATTACAGCACATAGTTTTAAATTGTCAAAAGCACAATTAAGTACAACTTTTGTTCACAAATTTTAACTTTTTAGTTTTATTCTTAGAAAATGCCTTAGCTGTATTACTTATATGAAATTTGATGTTAAAGATGTCTTGTATGAAATACTGTGTTGCTTTGTTTTATTGTTAGACTTCTGTGTGGTCTATTGCATTTCTGAAAACTTCACTAATCTAAAACATAGTGAAATTTTTGCACTTTCCTTCATTGAGAGTCTTATCTGTAAGTTTGTTTACTTCAGTGGAAATATCGTTCATTATCCAAAGACTTAATAGCCTCCAAATAGTTTGTTGTGAACTAGCTATGTCTCACACTTTTTTATTTTAGCTAATTGTTTAACCATGTCATTGGAGTGCAATAGTAACAGCCTGTGTTCAGACATATGACTTAGAATTATTTCAGATTCAGCAAATGGTGTACATAGAATAAGCAGAAATAGGAACTGTATAATACTGGCATTTAGAGACGTTGGGTCTGAGTATACATAAACCAGGGCATCCCTCATAGCTCAGTTGGTAAAGAATTTGTCTGCAATGCAGGAGACCTGGGTTCGATTCGTGGGTCGAGAAGATCCCTTGGAGAAGGAAATGGCAGTCCACTCCATTACTTTTGCCTGGAAAATCCCATGGACAGAGGAGCCTGGCAGGCTACCGTCCAAGGGGTCACAGGAGTCGGACACGACTTAGCGACTAAACCACCAAACGTAAAACAAGTTTAATGGTCTTTGTGTGGATGTATGTTCAAAGTATCTTAAGAACAGGTTAATCTTATTTTGTTTAATTTTTATTCTTTAACTTGCTGGGTAATATTTTTCCTTCATTTAAAAAAATGTCATTCTTTACATCCTTTCTAATTTAATTTGACCTATAAACTCTGAGATGCATTTACACTTGAGGAAAGTGAGGCTCAAGATGCTTGACTAGTGGGTGAAGGAGTGGAACCAGAATTAGAATCCATTACTTTCTGAATTCAAAGCCCAGCCTCTTTCCACTGAGTTATTTTATATTTTAAAACCATGCTTTTTCTTTAACTTCTTGAATGTGATTTATTATGGAAGAAGCAACCTCATGCAGTTGACAGAGACTCAAACTAATACATGTCTGGTAAACTGCAGTCTGAGGCCAAAACAAGCCACTGCCTGGTTTTCAAAACAAAGTTTTATTGTAACGGAGCCAGCTCATCTATTGGTTTTTGTCTATGGCTGTATTTGTGCTACAGTGACTGAGTTGAGTAATTGTGACAATGACTGTCTAACCCATAATGCTTGTCTGGCCCCTGTCAGAAAAAGTCTGTTGACCTTTGGTCTGATGTATATGAAGAGATCTGAATTCTCATATCATTAATAGCTGTCCTGTAGTCTAGTTTTAAACTTTCACTAAATTGTTGATTTCACTGGTCCTGTTTCTTTAGCTATAAAATAGTAATAGGGAAATGTAATCTTGATGAAATTTTTTCAGCTCTGAAATTACATGATTAAGTAAAGTTGCAATCTGCTTTGTTTTAAAAATTCAGTATAAATAGATTGAGTCAAGAATGAAAACTATTTTATACCCTGTTCTTAAATCTGCAGAGTGACAAATTGGTTTAATGATTTCTTTTATAGAAGTACTTCTGCAATGCTGAGTACATTCACGCTCTGAAATTAATTTTAACTTAATTCTTTTGTACATGTTCTTTGCTTTTGTTTTTTTAACATCTTTTCATCCAAAGCCAAGAATTTAATCAGAAATAATTTAGTGTCCAGTGGATAATAATAAATGAAAAAAGAAGAGAAAAATGGTATTATAAGGTTGTAATTTTGGTACTGTTAAATGAATGCTAGTTGCTTTACTTACTCTTCACTAACGAAGTTGCCTGCTATTTAAAATGTAGGATTTGAAGTGCCTATTCTGTTTCAGAGATGGCATGCTAATTTTGAAATTCTTTTTCAGTTTTGTGAATAAGAGTATTTAAGGAGATTTTCACTTTGTATTAAAAGATAGAAATTATTTTCATATATGCCAACTGTTTTTATTTCAATAATTCTTGTGTGTAAGTGTGGACCTATACTACGAGTAGATGAACAAGGATGGTCTCAAAGTGAGATCATTGGCACTAAATAGCATTTTTAGAGTCATTCTTTCCAACTAGACTCAGTTAGCTGAAAGAGCCAGTATTTTTGACTTGTAAAGAAATTTAATGTATAAGTGATCATCTTTGGAATTTACTTAATCCTAAAAGTATACTATGGGCCTTTGATTTTTGTTTGGCAGATATGCAATTCCTCAAGTATGCTTTTCTTTTTTTATTGCAGGAATATGCAAGAAAAGCTCTTGATTTTCTCTGGGAGAAAAGACAGAGAAGTAGTAATTTAGTGGGTGTGACTATAAATATTCATACTGGAGACTGGGTACGAAAAGGTATGTAAGTTGGACTTTTCAAATTAAGCCTTCACATTCTAAAAATGGTTGGGAAATAAAGGATTTTTATTTGTTAAAATAGTCTTTATGACAGTATAAAGCATAATTTCTCACAAGATTGCTGGAATTTTAAGAAATGTAGCCAAATTTTCTTCCTTGGTGCCAAATAATAGCACACTTATTTCAGATAGCTTAATATCCTATTTCATACCTTATAGCATTATAGATGAAACAATAGAACTAATTTCTTTGAGAACCAGAGGAACAGAATACCTTAACCATCTCACATCAGAGTGTAATTAAGTGGAAATCTATGTTTAATAATACTATCGTCAATCTTTCTTTTTCCCTACCACCAGAAATTGTGTATAGCATGGTAGCTAAGAGCGTAGACCCTGGAGCCATATTTTTGGAATTCAAGTCATGTGATCTTGGGCAAAATATTTAACCTTTATGTGCCTCTGTATCTGTGAGAATGAGAATAATAGTACTTACTTCATAGAGTTATTATGATTTGGTTGTGTTGATTTTTGTTTTTTTGTGTTTTTTTAATAATTTTTATTGGAGCAAAATATTTATTGTATAGTTGATTTACAGTGTTGTGTTTCTGCAGTACAGTGGTCAGTTAGAGTTATTACGATTAAATGAGTTAATCTCGGGAAGATCCCCTGGAGTGGAATAGGCTCAGAGGTTAAAGCGTCTGCCTCCATTGTGGGAGACCCGGGTTCAATCCCTGGTTCAGGAAGATACCCTTGAGAAGGAAATGGTATTTCCCACTCCAGTATTCTTGCCTGGAGAATCCCATGGACGGAGAAGCCTGGTAGGTTACAGTCCACGGGGTCGCAAAGAGCCGGACACGACTCACTTCACTTCAGTATTCTTGCCTGGGAAATCCCATGGATGGAGGAGCCTGCTGGGCTACAGGCCATAGGGTCACAAAGAGTCGGACGCAACTGAGTGCACGCACACACACACAAGCACAAGCACTTAGAACAGTGCCTGGCATATGCTACGCTTACCATGAAGCAAATGCTCACTAATGTGATTTTAATTCCTTTAATTAAAAATTTCACTTTTGGGAATCTGCCTGAGGAAACAGTATGAAAGGTAGAAAATCATTTGTTCCCAAAGATGTTTATCACATAAAATTATTTGTAGTGGTGGAAAACTTGGAAACAGTCTGAGTGATCATCAGTGAAGAGTAGCATCAGTATTGAGAATTATTTTACATCAGTGTTGGAGTAGTAAGTTATTAAATTGAATTGGATCAGGAGACAAAACATATAACAATGTTTTATGAATAAACAGGATGTAGAATCATATAAAAATATGATCTTTATAAGACAACTCTATAATACAGGCATAAACAAATGGAAATACACTGGACTGTTACTAATGAGATTTGTTTATCTTATTTATACATTTCTCTGTTTCTAAAAACTTATGTATAAAATAAAAAATAATTGCCTATATTTAAATAAATGAAATATAAATATTAATTTGAACATATTAAAATTATTGCCTCTATTCAATACTGTCTGAAAATTTTTTTCAAAGTGTTATCTAAATGGTCCTTTCCTGAAACTGATCTTAATCTTGGCTTCAGAATTTTGCAGTTTCTTTTCTTAATTCACTCTCATCATTGGTCCATGCATGGCTCATTTTATTTAGTTCATTTTTAATAATATATTAAGTACTCACAAATAGACCGGCCATCCGTTATAAAAATAGCTAACTTGACAATATACTACTTCTGCTTATGGTCCTCAACTCTCCATGCCTTTGTAATCTCATACCTTTATAATCCCATATGTCTGCCTCTAACTGAAATACCCATCATTCTGATCTTGTATTGCTCAATCCCTTGCTTTCCTTTTATACATTTGTATGTGTCCACATGTATTCCTTGATGTACATATTTTTGTTTTATTTTTAACTTATAAAAGGGTATCATGTCACATGAGACCTTTTGAGACTTTTCACCTAAAATTATATTACTAAAATTCTTGCACATTGTTGCATGATATAGTTCATTCTGTTTTGACTGCTGCATAATACTTTACTGTGTGAATAAACCATGGATTTGTAGGCCTTTAGGTTGTTTCTAGGATTTTACTCTTGTGAACCCTAGTGCTGAGTATTTTTGTGTTTCTTCTATTGTATATGTGTAAGTTTCTCTTTTTTTTTTTTTTTTAAGTTTCTCTTGTCTGTATATCTAGGTAGAATTTTTAGATCATAGACTAAGTTAAAGTTCAGTGATAGGAGATATGTCAGATTGTCTGCTAAAGTTGTTTCCACTTTACACCACTTTATACTTTCACCAGCAACATAGATGAGATCCTGTGGATCAGCATCCTCTCCAGCACTTTGTATTGTCACACTCAAAGATTTGCCAATCAAATGAGTGTGTAGATGATTTCCCATGGTGACTTGATTTATATTTCTTTGAACACTGATGATGTTGAACATGGCCTCATATTTATTGGCTATGTGTTTCCTTTTTTAAAAAAATGTGGATATTCTTAAATTTTTGTCTATTTTCTACTCAATTACTTGTTCTTTTAAAAAATTAATATTGATACTTATATGATACTTATGATCTATGTGGTATCTATCCTTTGAAATTTATTAAGGTTTTCTTTTGGCCTAGAACATGGTCAGCTTTCACTTGTGCTTAAGAAAAAAATGTGTATTTTCTAATTGTTGGATATAAATTTCTATATATGTCAATTTTCTGAGTAAATAATGTTGTGCAGTTCCTTGCTAATTTTGTTTGCTTGATGTATTAAGGAAGGTTGATAAAATTTCTGACAATGTGCACCTATTAGTATCTCCCTGTAGTTGTATTTTTTGCTTTATATATTTTGTTGGCTGCATTAATTTAAAATCGCTCTCTCTTCATAGTTGAACCTTTCATCATTATGTAGTGATCATCTCTAATAATACTCTGTTAAAGTCTTTTTAGTCTGTTAGTAATACAGCTATGTCAGCTTTATTTTCCTTGATATTTCCTTAATGGGCCTTTTCCTGCTCTTTTACTTTCAATCTTTGCAGATGCTCATGCTATAAGTGTTACTCCTGTAAAATTTATAGATTTAAAAAATCCTTTTGTCAGTCTTTGTCTTTTAATTGGTGAATTTAGTTCATTTATGTTTATTGGCATTTTTAATATATTTGGATTTATTTATACTATGTTAATTATTATTTCAGTGTGTCTCACCATTTCTGGTTCCTTTTAACCCTTTTGTTTTTAATTGAAGCCTGTATTTACCTCCTAGTGAGACAGGAACTTCAGCCTGCTCTGCCATTGTTTTGTCTCCCTCGGTTCCAGCCCTCATCCACTCTTAGTATTATGTAGATATTTAGTTCTTTTTGGTTGTGAATGTTTTCTCTTTTTTCTTTTGGTCTTAGTGCTGCCCCTCCTCCCTCTTTCATTAAAAGTATTCAACTCTAACAAGGTATTTTGTCACTTGTACTTCGTATATTTCTTGCAATATCTCTTAGTTTTGCCTTTCTTCTTGTATAAATATTTATCCCAGATCAGCTACTGATCTTCAGTAGCTGTTAATAGCTTCTGAGGCCTTAGATGCCCAACAGTAATTTTATTATGATTTCATATTTGAGAAAGTTTGGCTGTAAATAATCTTCTGTTCAAGTTCTTTCTTTTCAAATCTTTGAAAATACAACTCTATTGTCTTCTTGTTGTTTAGCCGCTAAGTCGTGTCCAGCTCTTTTGCAACCCCCTGGACTGTAGCCTACCAGGCTCCTCTGTCCTTAGGCTTAGGATTTCCCAGGCAAGAATACTGGAGTGGGTTGCCATTTCCTTCTCCAGCGGATTTTCTCAACCTAGGGATCAAATGCGTGCCTCATGCATTGGCAAGCGGGTTCCCTTGTCAAAGGGAAGCCATTGTCTTCTTGAATTTTTAAAAAAAACCTGTTATTCTGATTTTTATGTTCTTATTTGTGATCTGCTTTTTCTCCAGAAAATTAACAGTAACAAAGGCAGAGAAGTTTCTGGAAATGTAACAATAATTTTAGGTGTAGAATTTTCTTTATTTCTCCTTTTGGTATTCTGGGGCCCTTTCAATTTAAAATCTGTGTTTTTCATTGCTGAAATTTGATTTTTTTAAAGATATTTTATCTCTTTCATTTTCATCTGTTTTTGCAGTTCTTGTTATTACATGTAGTCTTCTGGGTTTGCTGATTTGTTCCTCAGCTATATCCTAGATGCTGTGTATCCTATCCATTATGGAATGTTTTTATTCTATAATTTCTTCTCAGTTAAAAGTTTCTTGTTTTGTATTGCTAATCTTTTTCCTGTCTCTTTAATGTGTTTATTAGACTAATTTTAAATCTTGGTTTGCCTGTTTTAATATTTGTACCTCTGATAAACTCTTACTCCAGTACTTTCTTATTTTTTAAAAGTCATGCATCTTAAATGTTTTTGTTCTATAAGTTCATGTTGACTTGTCACCTACTTTGTGGGAAAGATTCCAATTCCTATCAGCCCTAGTTATCATAGGGATGGAATCTAAGAAGTTTTAAAAAATACCAGTGCCTGGACTCCTAGAAATAATGATTTGATTAGCCTGGAGTATGCCCTGGTTATAGGGATTTCTAAGATTATAATTGTAATTATAGCTTAGATTGTCATTCACTACCCTTAAGAGTTTGAAGGAGAAAAGGTTGGGAAGAGAGTATCTAAAATTACTTCCCATCTCTTTTTTATTTCAGTTCCTTACATAGGACTTCTGTGCTGCCCTGATTTTATTCCTGAGGCTACCTAGAGCCTATGTCTGAGTTGTAGCAGGGTTGGGAGGAGACGTGCTATCTTAAGGCAGTGGTAAGAGAGAAACCAGAGCAAAATTCCAGCAGGTTTTCTATAGCTTTCTATAGTTTTCCTTCTATAGCTATGTCTGGCTGCCTTCTGCTCCAGAACTAAGTCCCTCCCCTCTCCATAACCCACCAAGTTCATACAGTTTTCTTCTTGTTATTTTCTTTTTTTGGTCTTCTGTGATGATCTTGCAGGAAAAAGCCATTATCTAGCTTCAGCAATGTAACTGTCACCTCCAAACAGCAGCAGTGTTGTTTTCATATCTGTTATAACTAAAGATTGATGGCTAACTGATAAAGGATCCAGTTAAATTGCATTATAATACCCTCTAGTGCTTCCTCTTTGAAGTTCCTCATTAGAAAATCAGCTTTAAAAATATTCTTAAAACTGGTATCTCTGGCTTTTAAATAAGACTTCTCCTGTAGCCAGTTTTACAAAGCAAGAATTTTTTTAAAACATATAAACTATTATCAGTAAAGGAACCTATTAGGCATATAGTAGGGTTAATGTTTCTATAATGTATAATTTTTACTTTTGACAGTTTCATATTTAGACTAATTTTTCATTCTTAGTGTGTTAGTACCTTATACTCTGTAAAGAATTTTAAAGACTTGTTTAATAAAAAATCACATTTATATGTATTTTCCATAGATAGTGGAGTTGGAGCAGGGATTGATTCATATTATGAGTACCTGTTGAAAGCCTATGTCTTGCTTGGAGATGACAGCTTTCTGGAAAGATTTAATACAGTAAGTTGTTCCAATTATGTATGAATTTTAGAGCCATTTTATAATTTGTGAGATTTTGATAGAAATTCAGTCATTTGAGTGATACTTTGAAAAATTATTTTTAAATATATAGTAGTTTTTTGGTCAGTATTCTCTGATGTTGGACAGGGACAGGGTAAAAAGCTACGTACATTTCAAAAACTAGTTTGCAAAGCAGTTTTTATTTTCACATGTCATCAGAAGTTTTCAAGATTTTCCAGTAAGTAATAAAATACGTAGATAGGAGGTTTACCTGATCTTTTATACGAGGAAGAGAATTTATTGAAGCTAGTTACTAGTTAGCTTTCTCCTTTGTATTCTAATTCTTTTTGGAATAGTTAGGAAGTTTGACTTGGTCCTTGACCACGCCAAGTATCAGGGCTTTGGAGACTTGAACAAACCAGTGAGTATTTGTTTCAAAAGCAAGTCTGTAAGTCTTTAAGTCTGGATCAGACTCACAGGCATATTCTTAGGGGTGAAGGAGGAGATTATTGAACCTAATTGGATTGCCTTTGTCTATAATTAAATCAAACTGAAATTAATTAGAGTAAACTCATCAACTGTGTCACCACATTCTTTTCAAAATAATTTACCATTTCTTTTCCCTCTCATGAGTTTACTCACGTTATTGTGGCATAGTACAATATAGTATGGGAGCTGTCCTATCTGGGTTTAAATCCTGGTTGTACCACTGGTTTTGTGATTTTGGGCAAGTAACTTAGATATTTTCCTCTATTCCTTATCCACAGAATGATAATTATTTATTTAATTTTTTTTCCCAGTACTGTTTATTGGGAAGATTAATGAACTAATACATATGAAATGATAGAACAGTGCTTTAAGATCTAGTTGGTACTCAATAATAGTTAACAAATAATAGATGAGTTAGGGGGAGAACCTAGTAAAAGTCCTGATAAGTCATCAGTTGAATACTTTTAGAAACACTATTACATATATCATTTTTAGATTATAACAAGAGTTTCTTGAGTTGCATGAGGACAGATATTATTTTTTTTTGTTGGTTTGTTATCATTCATTGACTCTGACAGCTCAACCTGTTGTTGTCAAGGCTGAGAAATTCTAGGAGAAGATGAAAGAAGGGGAGAAGAATTTTTAAGACCGTAAAAGACAGAGGTAGTGGACCGTAAGAGTGGCAGCACCGATGAGATGCATTAGTTTAGGTAACAATTCCTTGGTAAATTTATTCATATATAAATTCAGGTTTCATTTCTTCACAGTGCTGTTTAATGATATGCTGTATTTAGAACAGTACATCTTTTCTCATCGACTTTCATGAACACATATTGTGACCTTTTTTAGCACTATGATGCCATCATGAGGTATATAAGCCAGCCACCTCTGCTACTTGATGTGCATATCCACAAGCCAATGCTGAATGCTCGGACTTGGATGGATGCTTTGCTTGCCTTTTTTCCAGGCTTGCAGGTAAAAAAAAAAAAACCTCTTAATTCTCTTAATACTGAAGTAGAATGATTAAGTGTATTTGTGATCTCCAAACTGAATTATCAAAACAGAGTCACTCAAATTTGTGTTAACCTGGATTTTTCTGTGTATATAATGATTGCAAATAACATCAACTCATGCTTTACTAGGTTATTTTGTTGTTATCGTTGGTTTTTAGGTCTTAAAGGGAGATATTAGACCTGCTATTGAAACTCATGAAATGTTATATCAAGTGATTAAAAAACACAATTTTCTACCAGAGGTAAGCAGATCATCTTTGGAATTCTACTTCAGTCTATAGATTGATAATTTAAAGGTGGAAAATGTCATTTTCAAGATTGGTTCTTTTTTATTTTTCCTGGTTAAATAGTTTATTTAATATATTTTGAGTTTATACAGTATATGTTTTTCCTTTTCCTTACGTATTAAGAGAAGTCCACTTTAGGATAATGCTGACAGTTTATTGATTTAATATTAAAAAATATTCCAGATTGGTATTTCTCAGCCTTTTCTAATCCATACCATTGCATATTGTCTCATTCTGGCTTTGACACATACCTGCCAGCTAGGGAGACTTTTGTACTTTTCAGGCTCTTCATGCTGTTGAAGAATTGTTCTCCCTGGTTTTTATATGTTAATAATAAATATTCTTGCTAGCTTGGTACTGCAGGATTTTAATAGCATGCCTTTTTGGCTTTCCAGAAATGTACCATAAAAATTTTCCAAATTTGTATATGACCATACCCTCTTTGAGATACCTAAGCATCTCACCAATACAGAAGGCTTCCTGAAGTGTTTGTTTCAAGCCACAGAGGATTTGAGATTCTTATTTAAAAAAAAGAAAAAGAGTGCATATGCTAAAATAGAAATAGGAGGGTGAGGGACTTAATAATTAAGAGGAAAAAGTGGTGATAAGGAAAATAAAAGAAAACACAATTATGTAGGCCATCAGGACCTGTGTAGTAGCAGTACTGAGTCATAGTTTTTCCTAAGCTTCCTAATAGCCAAAGTGATCATTTAAAAAAGCAATCCTATTTAATTGGTAAACATAATAGCCTCACAAAAATGAATTGTGATTTTAAGCAATGAAAATTTTCATTTCATAGATTGTTATCAATATTTTAACTATTTTACTTGTCTGTGATCTAATTTACATATTGCAATATATTCTAGAACTATTTTTTTAAATCACACTTTTATGAATATATGTATGTTGTTTTGTCTAGGCATTTACCACAGATTTCAGGGTACATTGGGCTCAACATCCGTTAAGGCCAGAATTTGCAGAAAGCACCTACTTCTTGTATAAAGTAAGCTAATTTAACTCTCTTTTTGCCATTTAGCCCTTATTCTCTGTTGGATAACTCACTATCTTATAATAATAGTATTGAGTTTTCAGAGTTCTTATTTAATGTTATAATGGTTGGATAGATCATGGTTCTTATTCATCTAGTTCATAAAATATTGAAAGATGCAAGAATTGACTTCTAAGCTTGATGCCTTTTCAAAACATTTGTTAAACATTGCATTAAAGAGAAATTTTATATTCTAGTGCTGCTTTCTAAAGCGTGTCTCTTGCCTTCTTTCAGTCAGGCAGCCCTTCTGGGCATTAGAAATTTCATTTAAAGCCTAAGATATACAGTTGTGCTGCTTTCCAGTTGTGTGTTTAAGAAATTCATAAAGCAGATTCATGGCTTATTTTCGGAACCAGGTTCCACGTAACATGTGTTCCAGTGCCTGATACAGTGCCTGGCACCCTGCAGGTGCTCAATAAATATTTGATAAATGAATGGTTATATGGTACTATATAAGCTGTGTATATGTATACATATATTCTCCTTTTTAATAGGCTACAGGAGATCCTTACTACCTTGAAGTAGGGAAAACACTTATTGAAAATTTAAATAAATATGCTAGAGTGCCTTGCGGATTTGCTGCCATGAAGGATGTTCGTACTGGAAGTCATGAGGACAGGTAAAACAATTCCTAACCTCCCCTTTCCTCAGGGTAACTCTGAAGCAACGAAACAGGGTAACAACTAACAACGAAAATATGATTCTTAGGTAGCCTAAGCTTAATGCTTTTACAAGGGTATTTGAAAATATAAGTCTTCAAATACCCTTGTAAGATGTAAATCTTAGTTCATTGTGCTTACTTTTTTAAAAAACTCTCTTAAGTAGGCTTATTTTAAATTGTTTGAAAGTTGTGTTTTTGCCATAGTGACTGGCATATAGTAAGTGCTCAAATGATTTTTAAATAGATGAATAAATGATTGTTAAATATCAGAACCTTGGTCTTTGGAGTATTAGGAAAGTTGGAGTTTTCTTCTTTGTTAATAGTTTTTTCTATTATGTAAAATGTTAGAAATCATCAAGGTGATGATGAATGATCTGAATGATGATCCCTGTTCAGTCAAAAGCATTGTGGTGGTTACTGTGTATATTCTTATTCTGTTGTTGATTTGGAGGGCTGTGGAGGATTGTTGGCAGGTTATATTTTGTTGGATGCTGGATAGATGTAGATGACATGGAGCATTCAAGATACAAAAAGCATGCTCTGGTTAATGTGAAAGTCACTAAAATTCCAATTATTCCAGGATCATTCGATTTGGTTGTTTTAACTGTTCAGAACATAGCAACACATGTCTAAATGAACATTAAAATTTGTTCATTTGGTTAGCAAATGTTCATCCCACAAATATTTACTAAAATGTCTTATGTGCCAGAGTTATACTAGTTTTTGAAGATTACAGATAAACAAACATGTCCTTTCTATCTTTGAATCATTGGGGTAGGCAGATAAACAGGCTTTAAAGTATTGTGTTCGTGCTGTGGAGCATATTAAAGGGATGTGAAATGCAGAGTGGAATGCGATAGTCACTTAAAGGTTTCTAGAGCATCTCGTGTCCTGAAGGATCAGGACTAGAAAAAGGAAAGTGGTAAAAGGAGTTCCCAGCAGAGGAACTAGGAACAGGGGAAACACAACACTCATCTAATCACAGAGTTGTCCCTCAGTCCTTCTCTCAGAGTATTCAGGTAATAGTTGATTAGACTTGAGATCTCCTTCCTTGACCACAGCTGGTAAGAAATGGATAGATTTCTGGAAGCAGGCATACAGAAAACAGCAAGAAATGAAAGCAGATGGCTTGTGTATTTATCTGTAACATTTATTGGCTGCTTCCTACATTCCAAGCACTCTTCTAATTAAACACTTTCTATGTTTAATTCCTTTGATCCTTACAACAGCCCTCTGAAGTATAATTTCTGTTATCGTCATTTTATAGATGAAGAAACCAAGGCACAGAAAGATTAGGAAACTTGTCCGAGGTCTCAGAATTAGTTAGATTAATTCTAATCAAGGCAGATAGGCTTTTGACTATATGCTATGCTGGCAACTCATTGAAAGAACAGTAATTAACTGTCTACCATATACCAGATGCTGCTCTTAGGTAAGAGGATGAAAAGACTAGTTAGAACTAGTCCCTGCCCTCCTGTGACTTGTAATAAGTAAGGAAGGTGGGTATAAAAGAATCACAAGTCTCAGTTGTGTCCAACTCTATGTGAACCTATGTAGCCTACCAGGCTCCTCTCCATGGGGTTTTGCAGGCAACAATACTGAAGTGGGTTGCCATTTCCTCCTCCAGGGGATCTTCCTGGCCCAGGGAACCCACACCTCCTGCAAGTCTCTGTGTTGCAGGCAGATTCTTTACTGCGGAGCCGCAGGAAGCCCGATGTGTGCTAGAGTAGAAAGAAAAGTAGCAGGTGGAGGAGTTACAGAGGAAGACGTGATTTGCTATGTCTACAGAGTTCCATTTTTTCAAAATTTAGCATCCTTTTTTTCCTCCTGCTGAATATTCCTTATATGACATTTCTGGATCTCTTATTGTTGCCTTTGTCCCATTCTGATTGTATTGTAGAGTGTCTCTTAAAATGTCACATCCAGGATTAACAAATGGGTGTTCTCTATTCTGCTCTTAAGAAGCTGATTTTTTCTTTTTTAATTGTAAACTTGGGACTTAACACTTATCCCAGCAAAATTTCATTTTGTTGAGGTTTTTTTGTGTGTATCTAGACCAAAAGGAACGGAGAAGGCAATGGCACCCCTCTCCAGTACTCTTGCCTGGAAAATTCCATGGACGGAGGAGCCTGGTAGGCTGCAGTCCACGGGGTCGTGAAGAGTCGGACACGACTGAGCGACTTCCCTTTCACTTTTCACTTTCTTGCATTGGAGAAGGAAATGGCAACCCACTCCAGTGTTCTTGCCTGGAGAATCCCAGGGATGGGGGAATCTGGTGGGCTTCCGTCTATGGGGTCGCACAGACTTGGACACGACTGAAGCGACTTAGCAGCAGACCAAAGGAAGGCTTAAATATCATCTCAGTCATCTAAAAATGTATTAGCTAAACAACTGTTTTTAGTGATTTGGGGTTTAGGTAAATATGCTGTAAAAATTTCCATCTAATACTCTGCATTTGGTTGCTTATTCCCCTGCAGATCTACCTTATTGTCTGGCTCACCTATGTCTCTCCTCCCTGCCCTCCCTCCCAGTTTTCAAAACCTGTATCTTTCTAATAATGATCTTTAAAGGATTTAAACGGCAAAAAAGAATATGAAAATTTTCCTGCAATACTTTCCTCCTTGCCACCCTAAGATTATCACTGTTGGCAGTTTTATAAACAGTCTTCCAGATAATTTTAATGGCTGTGTGTTTGCATTTATGTGTATAGTTATGGTTTTTAAGTACAAAATAGATTATGTGATAGAATACTCAAACTCACTAGCTTTACCCTACTCATACTGCAGTGATCTTACCATGTCTATGCTTTTCTGAGCATTTACAAATCATCTGTTTCTCAATCATCTGTGGAATTTGCCAAAAATCAATATCTTGCCACATATACACTATCATGGGTAAAATAGATAGTGGGAAGTTGCTAAATGACACAGGGAGCCTAGCCCTGTGCTCTGTGATGACCTAGAGGGATGAGATGGGGGGTGGGGAGGGTATGTATATAATTATGACTGATTCACATTATTTTATGGCAGAAACCAACGCAAAATTGTAATTTCCCACCAATTAAAAAAAATTTTTTTTAATCAACATCTTGCACATTAGTTTACAGTTCTCAAACTAGCATTTGCTCATGATAGTAACTATCAGCCCTCCAGAAAAAGTTAAATTACCATAAGTGTATTGCCGGTTGACAGTGAAGTATTTTATCTATTCTATAATGATTAACATCCAAAATGTTCAAAAAAGTTTTGAAACATTATAGATGAGTTGTTCTAAAATAAAACATCATTTATATATGGGAAAATTATGATAGTTCTATCTTTGAGCTCATATGCATGCCAAGTGCTATGCTAGATAGTTGACATTGTAGAATCTCATTTGGTCTTTACACCACTATTAAGCATGTATTATGTCCTTTCAGAATAAACTGGAGCTCATGGTCCTTATATAGTATCCCCTTGGTGTCATAGCTAGCCATTGGAAGGTCTTTTCTATTCTGAAATCCCTAGATCCTTACCACCATGTCCAGCTTCTTCTCCATTTCATTCTTTAGTAATGCTGTTTAAACTTGCATATGAAAACATTTATTGAGTGCCTACTGTATGCCAGGAATTGTGCTTGCCCAGATTTATGAAACTGTGCAGCCTGTCTAGTAACTGCTAAAAGCTCAGATGCTTTGGAATGTAGCACGTTTACTTAAATTCCTTGTTACTGTAACTCCATCTAACTATGCTCTTTTTCTACCACTTTTTATTAAAGTTTTTCTTTAAAATGTTTATTAAAACATTATAACATTAAATCATTTGTAAAGTCACATGTTTTTAATTTCCTTTATTTCTTCATATTCCCTTCTTGAGAAGCATTTAGTACAAAGTTATGATCATAGTCCATATGATTTTGTGTTGCACTTTTTTCATGTAACTTTTCATAAATGATTACTTTTAAAGCCTTCTTATTTATCACGTAAATGGCTGTGTAATGAGCTACATCAAAATTGTATTACTTGATCCAGTTCAGTTAATATTAATTGAAGATTCTTACAAGGTTCTCAGTAGTAAAGCTCATCAGCATTACCTCCCTGATGTTGGTTCTCTGTAGAAGAAATGCCAAAGAAATGCCAAACTCTTTTCTCAGAAGGCCCGTAGGCAAATCTGGTCTGCATTATTGACAAGATTTAGTGTACTTGTGTGGTAGGCAGCCCCTCTGGTCTTTTTTACTTCCTTGGAATATGCTTGGAGTCAAGATTATTACCACTGGGGAATAGATACATTCTGTATTTCTTTGGATGTCTATGCTGGTGTAGACAGGCTTATTGACCTTGATTCTGTGGCTTTCAGATAGCTGGCATTTGGATATTTTTACATACTTAGATTTGTCTATAATCTTTTATTTTAGAATGGATTCCTTCTTCTTGGCGGAAATGTTTAAATATCTTTACCTGTTATTCGCGGATAAAGAAGACATTATTTTTGACATAGAAGATTACATTTTTACAACAGAAGCTCATCTGTTACCTCTTTGGCTCTCTACTACAAATCAAAGAGTCTCTAAGAAGAACACAGTAGGTTATGTTTTTGAATTAAATATCTCATTCTCTTTTTTACTCCTGTCTGTTTGTTTTGTTTTTCTAAGTGAAGACTAATCCATGACTACCATTCAATAAATATAGTGTGGTTGAAGAAGTACCTTTGATGTTTTCTTATGTTGCGTCCTGTGTATACTTACATTCCACTTAATGTTTCTTTTGCACAAACATAATATTAAGTAAAATAATTATTTGTACTTATATAACATTCTTTTCTCTTTTTAGACTTCAGAATATACAGAACTGGATGACAGTAACTTTGACTGGACTTGTCCAAACACTCAGATCCTCTTCCCTAACGATCCACTATATGCTCAGAGCATCCGTGAACCCTTGAAAAATGTGGTGGACAAGAGCTGTCCTAGAGGCATCATCAGAGTGTAAGATGTCTTATTTTATATTTGTTAGTACCAAAATTAATTCTTGGTAAATGACAGAGAATGTGAGGAGTAGCCAGGAATACATTCATTTAGAACCAAAATATTGAGGAGGTGAGGTATGTACATTAATGGATTAAAATTAAAATTATTGATGAATAGATAGCAAAGTTTAGTCAGCAATAATGTCTATTATTATGGAAATTGCTGTATATCTTTTGGTTAATGAACCAAGTAATTTTGACAGCATATAATAGTTGTAACTTCCACAGCACATTTTTACACATGATAGTTTCATCAAATATTTCCACATCTTGCTTATATAGTAAATATTTTTCCTTTTATCTGTAGTTTCTGTATAAGAAAAATATAGTGTTTTGATTTTTTGATGAGATACTTATTCTTCGTTGCTGAATTAAAATTTTTACCTTAATGAGTTTGTTTTCTTCAAAATAGTTAATTAGAAAAGCTATTACTAGAAAATTAAAAGAAAATTTAAGTGAATGTTATTCAGTGATATAAGCATTGTTTTGCTTTTCAAATATTGAGGGAAATGTCTGGGTTTTTTTTTGAGGGGGAAATAAATAGTAATAAATCCCCAAGCCAAGCTGTTCTGTACCTTCAGATGGTTATAATGCTGTTAATACTGCCTTACAGATAATGTACAAGCTTTTGATAACTGTAAAATATATTTGAAAGCTATAACAATTATTAAAAGCCTAAGTTGTATGTAGGTAAATAACTATTTATTCCATTTTTCAGTAGTTTAAAACTAGAAATTCTACAAATATCTAACATTATTTTTATTTTGCCTTATGTTTTTTCCAAATTCTGATTTGTAGTTTTTTAAGCCTTGTCTATAATTACTTTTAGCAGAGAGGAGAGTTTGAGGAGTGGAGCTAAACCCCCTCTGAGAGCCAGAGATTTCATGGCCACTAACCCTGAGCATTTAGAAATCTTGAAGAAGATGGGGGTGAGTTTGATTCACCTCAAAGATGGGAGAGTCCAGTTGGTTCAACATGCAATCCAAGTAAGACATTGCTGCACTAATTAGCTGTGGTCTCTATCCTGTTTGGTCTCACTAGCTTTAATGACATAATGACATTTGACTTTTTAAAAACGTAAATGTATGGTTTAAAGTAAGAGGATCAGAATTTTAGTACTTGGAGGTATCTTGGAAAGCCATCTAATTCAACCTGATTTATAGTATAAATCAGCTAAATCACAAATAGGTTGCTGGTTTGCCTGTGTTGATAAGGTCAGACACCGACTCAGATCTAAGTTTTCCGTTTCTCAGTCTCTTGTCTTTCCACTATTTAGGACATAGTCTTAAAAGCTAATAATTAGTTTTAATATTTATATCTCTGTTTTACACTGTTTTAGTTTCCAAGGAGTATTAAATATTTCTTTCATTAATCAAAATACACATTTATTTATCTATGCCTAGGCAACATAACATGTGTCTTTGGGAAATTTTTATTGATTTTTTATTTAAAAGTTTTCATAACCTGAGATCTTTAATTTATCCACCTTATTCCTACCTTAATTCTGAGAAAAGTACAATTTGAGAAATAATTTCAATGAAGTAGAATCATATTCAGATATCCCTTAATCTCTAATTCAGCCTTCTCACCACCTCATCTTCCCCTTGGGTTTCTGTCTCATCTCTATTCTTGCCACATCCATCCTTCCTTAAAGAATCTTCTGTCTGCTTCCTTAATGTTTCATTCACCCCAGCTGAGGGAATGACATCTCTAATGACACTGCTTTCACTTGGGTCACCAGTGACCTAGTTGCCAGCTAGTGGCCCCTTCATCCTCACATGATTGAACTTTCATGTAACTATTGACTGTTCTCTTTTTAGAACATAGCCCTTTCTTGTCTTCCAGGGCATCCCAACATCTTTCCAAATACTCTGTTCAGTATTTTGTAGATTGCTTTGCAACTCTTCTTTCTTGGCACAGTCACTCAGTAGGGGCACTGTCAAAGAGTCTGGACCACATCTTTTTCTTTCTGTACTCTTCCTCAGTGGTATCGTCATCATCTTTGTACATGTGATTTCTTAGATACATGTGTATGTGTGTATGCTCAGTCGTGTCCAACTCTTTGCGACCCCATGGACTATAGCCCTCCAGGCTCCTCTGTCCATGGGATTTCTCAGGCAAGAATATTGGAGTGGGTTGCTACTTCTTTCTCCAGTGGATCATCTGTATATAATCCTGATTGTGAACTTTACTTCTTAAACCCAGTTTTAATCTACCTGTCATACGTTTTTGCATCTCAGATTTCAGTCTGTCCAAACCTGAATTAATTCTCTCTCCCTGTTTCCACCACAGTCTGTCTCTCTCTGCCTTTTTGTTCTCCATCTTAGTCAGCCCTGCCATTATTCTCTAAGTCACCAAAACTAGAAATCTCAGGATAGGCTTTAATTTCTGTCTGCCAGCTCCTCTCTGTTCTCCTCTATCTTCTATCGCCTATCAAGTTCCATTGACTTTTTCTGTAAAGTGTTAGGAGTTCATCTTTTTCCTACTATAGTCAGGTACTCTTCAACTTTTCCTCTATTAAGATGCAATTAGAGTCATTCCAAATATTTCCCAGATACACACTGGCAAAATCAGTCATTCATTTCCTTGTCTATGTTCCTAGTCTACTTTCCCTCTTGAGAAATTTTATTGTAGCTAATTTTATATCTCTTCTCTAGATACAAACTTCTTAAAGTAAAAGACTGTGTCCCCAGTGCCTAGTCAAGTTCTAGGATGTAATAGGTGACTGATACCTATTCCTTGAATATAATCTGGTTGTTGGTTCATAATTTCAAAGAAGGAGAGTATAGGTGAGGTATGAGGTTTATTTCTTAAAGGGGTAACCAGGGGAGAAAACAAGCAAAGTGAGCATTTGGTCGGAAGTCCAGTTCTCAATTTGTATCAAAAGTGGTTTATAAAACAGTGAAAGAGACATTAATAAAAATTTCGGATGTTACATTCAGAAAATATTTCCAGAAGCAATATTTTTGAGAAGAAATAAGGCCGTAAATATTTGGTAGAGACCAAAACTGAAAGAAATTTTGTAGTAAATTTGCAGAAGTATTTAAGAAATAAAAAAGTTGAAAGTTTCTAGAAAGGATAAAATTAATCTTGTTTCTTTCCTAGGCTGCTAGTTCGATTGATGCGGAAGATGGGTTGAGGTTTATGCAGGAGATGATTGAATTGTCAAGTCAGCAACAAAAAGAACAGCAGCTCCCTCCACGAGCTGTACAAATTGTTTCCCACCCGTTTTTTGGCCGGGTAGTATTAACTGCTGGTCCAGCACAGTTTGGGCCAGACCTGTCTAAACATAAAGAGGTGTGTGCACTTATAATATTGTTGAGGTTGAACTTGGATAGTACTTAAGTGTTGTTAATTTCTTAATCTCTTTTCTAATTTAGTATTTTTTACTTAATTAAAACACCTAAATATTTAATCTCCTAGATGAAAGGAGATTAAATTTAAAAGCATATCTTGAAAATATTGAGTCATAATTTATGTTTGCAATATGGTTATAGAATTTTACTTAAAATGTTGTTCAGATACTGTTCTCTTAATTCAAAGCCTTTAGCTTATCTAAAAATGGTTTTCAAGCTTTTAAACTACTGGAACCTTTCTTTGAACAAAAATCTAACTCAGAGGCTTAATGTAGAGAACAGCTAAAGTGAAAGTGCTCTGGACAAGTGGCTGTGAAGAGTATCAGATGCTGAAGTTCCACTAAGCAAACTTGGAAGACCACTAAGCTAGTTTATCCTATAGGTTTAACTTACTATAGGAAACAAAGCTCACAGTTCAACTATCTGACTGACTGGTAGCAAAGCTAGCTAGCTACTAGACCAGAACCCAAACATCCTGATCATCCCAAACCAATGGTCTTTGAACTCTATTACCCCTAATTTAAACTTTTTCTAGTATATACTTTAAAGCTATGTAGGTTTATAGTAGATTGACTTGTTCAACAACTCTTATTCTAGGCACTATTTTAGATTTTTGCTATATGTCATGTTTATAAAAACCAGTGAAGGTTTATGCCCTCATGAAGTTTACATTCTAAGAGCAAGAAGGGTCTTAAAACATATTTACACTCACATCTTTAAAATCAGTTCTCTGGTGGATTTAATTTTTCTAGGAAGAATTGCTTGCACATTTATGTACACTAAATCCATTTTTTTTCCTCTTTCGAACATTTTTCTGGTTACCAGTGATGGTTTAAAAATGGTTCCCAGCTGTTGAATTATGGGTTTGGGTATGTAGTGAGTCTGCCAGCAGGCTCCAACTTTACCACTTTCTAACATCATGATCTTGAGCAAATTATGAAAGCTGAATCTCAGTTCCCCATGTGTAAAATGTATATATTATCTGTATTTAACTCAGAGTCATTATAAAGATCAGGTTTAGTGATTTATGTAAAAATGCTTTTATAAACTGCAAAGTACAGTAGAAATGGTTTGGGACTATGATATGCAAAATGTTGAAAGCAAAAATTTATGCTAAATGTATATTGGATGTGTTATTGTTAGAAAAGAAATGAGATCTCCCTAAAGCTCTAGATTTTGAATTTTAATGACATGGTAGTGATTTGAGAAGATAAAAGTTATTCAAGTAACTTTTTATTTCTGACAGACAAGAGGATTTGTTGCAAGCAGTAAACCATACAATGGCTGTTCAGAACTTACTAACCCTGAAGCAGTGATGGGGAAAATTGCTTTGATACAAAGAGGGCAGTGCATGTTTGCAGAAAAGGCACGCAACATACAGAATGCTGGCGCCATTGGTGGCATTGTTATTGGTAAGTAATCCTCCGTGTCATTGTATTAATAACTAAAACATCGTTTTTAGGGTTTTCTTTCATTTTCCAAAATTTTATCAGAGTTTGTCATATTGTTTTTACTTCACTAGCCAGCATATTGGATGGGTAATCCAGTGACTCTCTTAATAATCTGTATATGTCTCATACCTTGTTTGAACACCTAAATCTGGGTTTCTGTACAGTAATGCCAATAAATGTACTTGAGTCAGATGTGAAGGTGCAGCAGGAGTGATGGTAAAAACACCTGATACCATGGATCAGAAATGTGCCCATGAGTTCCAAAACCCCTAGGGGCAAGAATTACACCTGCCGCCTTAAGTGGAAAGTCACTGAAAATATCCATTCCTCCACACAGACGCAAGCTTTGGAGTCAGACACATGGGGGTGCAGCTCCTGGCTCTTCCACAAAATCATGCTGTAACCTTTAGATTGTTTACCTGTTTATTCATTATGATTTTTTTTTAGCTCCAGTGAAAATGGTAATAAACATCTTTTAGGTGGTTGTGAGGTTTGAAGATAATGGAAATAAAATTTCCTAAAATTACTGACATGGGTAAAAATAAAATAGAAGGATTTATTTCATTGAAAAAGTTTTTACTATTCCTTTTGCTTATCCTATATGGGCACTACAGTGTTGATGTAATGAATGCATGAATTGCATAGTTAAATATTAACATTAGGAAAAGTTCTGCCTAATAACTTAAATTAGTGGTTAGCGAACTATAGCCTGCAAGCCAAGTTTGGCTCACTGCTTCTTTTGTATGTAAAAGTTTTATTAGAACACAGCTCATCAGTTTGTTTACCTATCTTCAGTAACTGCTTTCAAGAACAGTGCTGGAGTTGAGTAACAGTAACAAAGCCTAAAATACTCTCTATCTGACCAGTTACAAAAAGAGTTTGCTGATGGCGACTTAAATCACCTCTTAGTCCTTGGTTATTTTCCCCTCCGAGATTACTTTTATTAAAGAATTTGATAGCTTGCCACCACTATTATTTTAGACATCTTACTGAGTTTAAAAAAATATGAAAAAATAAAGTTGGGAACATATGTGGAGTATTTTAGATTTTCCCCATTTTTTGGTAAAGTCTAATTTTTGTGGTATTCTGTACTCTGCAAGCTTTGTCAAATCAAATGCTTTCATTAGTAGCTATTAGTTATAGAATGCTATCTTGAGATCTGTAAGTAAATAATTAAAAGAAGTGGTCCTTAATTTTTAAAAAAATTAATGTCTAACTGGAAACTTCCTTATGTTGTAACTCCTTTCCCTGAAGGTTTTTTTGCTTCTGGTGAAGCATTTTGTTTAGTTTCTAATGGTTTTCAGTTCAGTTCAGTCGCTCAATTATGTCTGATGCTTTGCAGTCCCATGGACTGCAGCACGCCAGGCTTCCCTGTCCTTAACCATCTCCCAGAGCTTGCTCAAAGTCATGTCCATCCAATCAGTGATGCCATCCAACCATCTCATCTTCGGTTGTCTCCTTCTCCTCCTACCTTCGATCTTTCTCAGCATCAGTCTCTTTTCCAATGAGTCAGTTCTTTGCATCTGGTGGCCAAAGTATTGGAGTTTCAGCTTCAGCATCAGTCCTTCGTATGAGTGTTCAGGACTAATTTCCTTTAGAATTGACTTCTTTGATCACCTTGCTGTCCAAGGAACTCTCAAGAGTCTTCTCTAGCACCACAGTTCAAAAGCATCAGTTCTTCGGCGCTCAGCTTTCTTTATGGTCCAACTCTCACATGACTACTGGAAAAACCATAGCTTTGACTATACGGACCTTTATCAGCAAAGTAACGTCTCTGCTTTTCAATGTGCTGTCTAGATTTGTCATAGCTTTCCTTCTAAGGAGCAAGTGTCTTTTAATTTCTTGACTGCAGTCACCATCTACCGTGGTTTTCAGTTCACTTCAGTCGCTCAGCCATATCCGACTCTTTGCAACCCCATGAACCACAGCATACCAGGCCTCCCTGTCCTTCACCAACTCCCAGAGTTTACCCAAACTCATGTCCATTGAGTCGGTGATGCCATCCAACCATCTCATCCTCTTCGTCCCCTTCTCCTCGTGCCTTCAATCTTTCCCAACATCAGGGTCTTTTCCAATGAGTCAGCTCTTCACATCAGGTGGCCAAAATATTGGAGTTTCAGCTTCGACATCAGTCATTCCAATGAACACCCAGGACTGATTTCCTTTAGGATGGACTGGTTGGATATCCTTGCAGTCCAAGGGACTCTCAAGAATCTTCTCCAACACCGCAGTTCAAAAGCATCAATTCTTCAGTGCTCAGCTTTCTCCACAGTCCAACTCTCACATCCATACATGACCACTGGAAAAATCATAGCCTTGACTAGATGGACCTTTGTTGGCAAAGTAATGTTTCTGCTTTTTAATATGCTATCTAGGTTGATCATAACTTTCCTTCCAAAGAGTAAGTGTTTTTTAATTTCATGGCTGCAGTCACCATCTGCAGTGATTTTGGAGCCCCCCAAAAATAAAGTTTGACACTGTTTCCACTGTTCCCCTATCTATTTGCCATGAAGTAATGGGACCAGATGCTATGATCTTTGTTTTTTGAATGTTGAGCTTCAAGCCAACTTTTTCACTCTCCTCTTTCACCTTCATCAAGAGGCTCTTTAGTTCTTCTTCACTTTCTGCCAAAAGGGTGGTGTCATCTGCATATCTGAGGTTATTGATATTTCTCCCAGCAATCTTGATTCCAGCTCATGCTTCCTCCAGCCCAGTGTTTCTCATGATGTACTCTGCATAGAAGTTAAATAAGCAGGGTGACAATATACAGGCTTGACGGTACTCCTTTTCCTATTTGGAACCAGTCTGTTGTTCCATGTCCAGTTCTAACTGTTGCTTCCTGACCTGCATACAGGTTTCTCAAGAGGCAGGTTAGGTGGTCTGGTAGTCCCATCTCTTTCAGAATTTTCTGCAGTTTATTGTGATCCACACAGTTAAAGACTCTGGCGTAGTCAATAAAGCAGAAATAGATGTTTTTCTGGAACTCTCTTGCTTTTTCCATGATCCAGCAGATGTTGGCAATTTGATCTCTGGTTCCTCTGCCTTTTCTAAAACCAGCTTGAACTTCTAAGCGTTCACGGTTCCCATATTGCTGAAGCCTGGCTTGGAGAATTTTGAGCATTACTTCACTAGCATGTGAGATGAGTGCAATTGTGCAGTAGTTTGAGCATTCTTTGGTATTGCCTTTCTTTGGGATTGGGATGAAAACTGACCTTTTCCAGTCCTGTGGCCACTGCTGAGTTTTCCAAATTTGCTGTCATATTGAATGCAGCACTTTCACAGCATCATCTTTCAGGATTTGAAATGGCTCAACTAGAATTCCATCACCTCCACTAGCTTTGTTCATAGTGATACTTCCTAAGGCCCACTTGACTTTACATTCCAGGATGTCTGGCTCTAGGTGGTTGATCACACCATCGTGATTATCTGGGTCATGAGTGGTTTTAATTGTATATAAATGAGCAAATTAGGACTTGGTTGTTTTTTGTCCCAAATACCAGAAGTACAGATTATCTTAAAAATCATTTGCCTACAAGAGACAATTTATTTAGTGTAAGGGAGGCTTGTTTACTATATGGAAATGGATTATTTTCGTTGAACCTAAGAGTAAGAAATACTACTGAATGCTCTAAGGAATTAGAAGTGGAAACTAAAAATCCTCAGGAACCATGACGGCTAGCATTTTTCTTGTCTCTATCTGTGGGTCCTCCTGGATTCTTCTCTGCAGCTCTTTGGTATTCTGCTTCAATCTGCAGTTTCTCACCAGCCTGCTCTCTTTTTACCTAGAAGTTCCAAAATGGCCTTTTCCAAAATTGCAACCTAAGCCATCAGTCTGTGTCACTTAACTGGACTTCCGCTGCTACTGCTGCTAAGTCGCTTCAGTCATGTCCGACTCTGTGCAACCCCATAGACGGCAGCCCACTAGGCTCCTCTGCCCCTGGGATTCTCCAGGCAAGAATACTGGACTTCTACCCACTGCTAACCAAAAGTCTTTCTATTTTTGAAAATGTGCCACTTCCAAATCTCCCAGAGACACTGGGGGTCAGGTAGCCATCCTTTGTCTGGTCAGTTGCTGTTGAAGGGTGTGATTCTGCCTGGTATTTCCTACTTAGCAGGGCTTGTCCATGCAAGTTCTCTGAGAGGTGACAGACAGGTTCTCCAGGGAGACTGGCATGTGAGATTAGGACTGGACATAACTGACATCTCCAGTAGAGTAGTAATTAGCAACCATACTATTATTTTTTAACCAGTGTAAAGTCAGAATAGTGTTTCATTCAACTTACAGAGGAAAAAAACAGTCTAGTAATTATTCCTTGTGAAGAGTGTTTTAAAAATACATAATATAATGCCATTAGAGAAAATCGTAAATAGCAATAAAATTTTCATTATTCTGTCATTGTAATTCAAGTCTCTGAATTTTTCCCTTTTTAGGCTTTTTCATAAGCATCTGAAATTTTTATAGTCACAAGCATAGAACTTTGTACTTTACTTTTTTTATGTAATAATAACATTTTGTTTTTCTGTGTGTTCCCTCAGGTAGTTCATTATAATTTACTTACAGTTTACAGTTGTTGACAAGTATAAAGCACTCCAGTAAACTTTTTCAGGCATAAATCATTTCGCTTCTTTTGAATTATTTCCTCAGGGTAAATGTCTAGGAGTAGAATTAGTGGACCCCACAAGTATGAGTGTTTTGTGGTTCTTAATGCAGGAAATTAATGTCGACAGGTGAAAAATAGTAAAGATGGGCAGCTGGACCTTTCTAATGGATGAACGTTTTGATCTTTGCTTTTATTCATTCTCTGGCTAGATGACAATGAGGGGAGCAGCAGTGATACTGCCCCTCTGTTCCAGATGGCGGGGGATGGGAAGGACACAGATGACATTAAGATCCCCATGCTGTTTTTATTCAGTAAAGAAGGAAGTATCATACTGGACGCCATCCGGGAGTATGAGGAGGTGGAAGTGCTCCTTTCTGACAAAGCAAAAGATCGAGGTAAGGGTAAAAAATCCTTTGTTTTCCACTTTGCATTAATTTTTTTAACTTGACAAAAATGAGTTACAAAATGATTATTTATGGTTCACTGGTAAAAGAAGTAAAAATTTTTAGAAGGTGATTTCAAAATACGTTTTTCTTTTGGAAAGAGGAGTAATGAAATGTTTATTTCACTTTGTTTGCTGATTTAGAATGTCATTAGAATTATATTTTTATATGTAATTTATAATTTTTGCTATGATTCTGCCAGTGATAAAAATAGAAGAGATTACATTAAGAGTCATTTTTAACATCCACAGAGGCTTACCATTCAATTTCACAGATACTATATCCTCTGGGGCTTTTTTAGAAGAAGAAGTAAAAAGAGATATATAGAACGGTGTTATATATGATATAATAGTAATTGGTTTTCACCAAGCCACCTGTAATCAAATAACCGTGTTTTGGTAAAGGCATAGAAATCTAGCAGCTTCTCTTCACTGAGATAATTTCATCACATAGATACTTAAAAGTTACGAGAGTTACACATGACTGGCTAGTGCCTGAAGAACAAGGTAGCATGCCTTAATTCATGAGAGTGTATATAGATCCCTCTCTGGGCCAAAATTTTTGTTAGTAAATTGAAAGCTCTTTGAAACCCAAATGACTGTATAAATGCAAGGTCTCACTAGTATTCTTTTACAATTTCACATCTAGGGATAGAGGGCAAATGAGGGAAAGTGAACCATCAGACGTAGTCTGTAATCCTGCTTTTAATAGCCGTTTTCTTAGCCACTGGAGACTCCTATAGGGAGAGCACTAGTCCTCCTACCTCGCCTTCAACAGATCAAGTTGTGTAATTTGTACACAGTTGTTGATGTTTGGGATATTTGTTTGGCAGATATGTAGGAAACTTACCCAATTCAGTATAACCTCCAAGTGGAACAATTAAAAAAAAAAAAGGTTAGCAATAATCTAGTGCTAGCCGAATCAGTGTTTTGTGTTGTCTCCTTGTATTGCTTTATTCTTCTTTGAGGTTCATTCAGTTGTTAACTATTTAAGCAGTATGGCGTGAGTAGGGTGTATATACTTAAGGATGTATAAATAGAATAGAAAGGATTCCTAATCCTCTTAAATCCTCCTATGTGCCTGTTTTTTTTTTTTTTCTTCCTGCGCCCTTTTTTCAGTTAGATCTTTATATGCATTTTGGCATCAAACACAGGCAAATTATTATTCCATGTAACTCTTTAATGCCTTTGCTTTTTTCCCCCCTATTTTGTGCTACCATTGGAATTTCAGCAGCAATATTAAAAGGTAAAATGATTCCAAGCTACATTATTAATAGTAGTAAGTATCCTTAATAAGCCTTAAATTATATATATGTATATGCATGTGGATATACATGTATATACACACGTGTGTGCATATATATATTGTTTCAGTGGCTACCATGATAATACATCATTTAAAGTAATTAGATTATTTTCATGTCTAGTCAGCTGTCCCATAATGATGATTCTTTATTGATCCTGTCATAACAAATTCTGTAAATTAAATAATAGGTGAATTCACTAGTCCATATCCATGCAAGAGTTACTCTAATGAAGACATTGTTGTATAGTATGTGTTACTTTTGGTCACTTTTTATTGGAATGCAGTATAAACTATTTAAAGTATCAACTTGTTTTTAAAACCCATATATCTGTAGGGAAATGTGTGAGGGTTAGGACTATGAGATTGTGGTAGAGCATGTGCTTCCTATATCAGAGATAGGATATGAAGAGAGATCAGTTATGCTATTTAAAAACAAAAGTCTGAACAGCATAAGAGTATTCCCTTGAGGACCTTGCAGTAAAAAGGCTTTATTTAAATTATGTATTTTTTAAAGTTTTGATAGTCCATTTTTTGACTGCGTTCTGTTATAGTGTGATATTTTGACAAAAAGCCTTGAAAAATTCCCCTTTTTGTATAGCTTTTTGAAGAACTGTAGGGCGTTATTAACTGTAAGCAATGAGTTATAGTATAATTGTTAATATTTATCAGTGTAACAAAAGTCAGTGATAATAGTTTTATTAAATCAACTGCTTTATTTACTTAGGATATTCCAGGTTAACCTCTGTAGTGGGCACCATTAATCTGTGCTGTTGCTGTATGCATCAGTGTTTCTCTTCTGCTTCAGAATTAGCTGATGTGGTAGGTAGAAGTGTAGATTCCTGAGGCCTACTCCAGAATATTGAATCAGACTCTCTGAAAGCAGGGGATCAGAATCTGAAATTTTACAAGCATTCCAGTTAATTGCACTCATCTATACTTTGAGAAACACTGAACAAGGCCATGAAGGCACCATCCTTTAAAAAAAAAAAAAAAATCTCCCAGCTCTCTATCTGGCCTTATTGTGCCATCAAGGGTACTCAGACATGACTGAAGCAACTTAGCACACAACACACACAAGGATACTAAGTAGGATTCTATAAGTACACCAAATAATAGCAGCCATAAAATCTGAATGATTTAAAATGTCCTCCAGATTGTTTTCTCTAAAGATCTCATTCCACAGATACATATTTCCCTTAAAAAGTCAGTTTTGATGGCGCCGGTCTTCCCACGTATCAATACAGAAAACAGAGACTCCAGAACAAGCCCCTACTCCCACCTTCTAATTCTGATAAATTCCAGCCATTGATAAGAGAAATATCTGCAACAGTCCTATATCCTAGCAAAAATGTCCAGATAAATATTATACATTTTTCTTCAGAGTAAAGCATTAGTAATTTATTAAGTAGAAATGCTGCTTTCCTCAGATTAAACCAGTCACACTTCTAAAAGTTAAGTTATCCACAGAAGTATTAATATTGTGTCTGTCATGTGTCTGGTTCCAGAATTTCTAGAATTTGTAAAGGTGCTGAATAATAATTCCCACCCTGTGTCCGCAAACAAAAGACAAGAGATCCAAACTGAAACAATTTACAATTAAGATTCAGTTGACTTTTCTCAGTATATTTCTCAAGAGGGGGGAAAAAAATCAGCATTTAAAAGTTTGAATACATTGTCATTTTGTAGTTTATAGCGTAGGCTTCCAGTGCCTTAAGAGCTGTGTGGACACACAGATTCAGAACTACTTTTATATTTGTGTCTGTCTGGTGAAGAGGCAGGCAGAACAGGGGAAACAAAAGAAAGGGCCAGTGGTTTGAACTGCCTAAGATTTAACTGTGGCAGTGTTCCTTTTCCTAAGATTATCCTTCACTGGATGTGATTGGGGTGAATCTGTCCTTCAGTTGATCTGTAGAGATTAGGTCTCTGTTGGAAAGGGTTTGGTTCTGAGGAGGTGAATCTAGTGTGTAAACAGATGGTGTCTTTGCTTGGAAAGGGGCAGCTGAAATGTTAATAGAATTAACACGGAAGGACTCCAGCCTCTCTTCCTCAGTCACCACGTGTTTTCTCTTGCACTTTTGCATTTGCACACCGTCCCTCTTTGCACAAGTGCCTCGTCTATCCCGATTCCACTCCCACAACCTTTTCCTCTTTAAAAACGTTTCGTCATTCTAAACACCAAGTTTAGTGCTATCCTCTCTATGAATTTTTCTCTTATTCTCATAGATAAAATGTATGGACATCTTCTTTAACAGTCTATACTCATTTAGTTTTGGCTGTGCTGGGTCTTTGTTGTGTGCGCAGGCATTCTCTAGTTACGACAAATAGGGTCTATGCTCTACTTGTGGTGCCACGGGCTTCTCATTGTCGTGGCTTCTCTTGTTACAGAGCACGGGGTTTGGAGTGTAGACTCAGTGCTTGTGGCACACAGGCTTAGTTGCTAGGTCTTCCTAGACCAGGGATTGAATCTGTGTCCCCTGCATTGGCAAGTAGATTCTTAACCACTGGGCCACCAGGGAAAGTCCCAACATCTTCGTAATATAGTTGTACTTTTGACATTTGTATTACATTGTACTTCTTTACCTGTGTCTCAGCTCTGTATTTCTTGTTGTCAGTAAATGCTGGTAGCATGGGTGAATGAATGGTTGTAGAACATCCAGTCTCGAAGTCTTTGCCAAGTTTCTTTGTTCTTTCATTATTGAAACTTTCTTTTCTTTCTCTCTTTTTTTTTGTATCTTGAGATTTTCTTCATTCGTTTTTGCTTCTGCAAGTCTGATTCACCATCCCTGAATTTAATGATGTAATCATTAGTACTATGATATTCCATACTGTGACAATAGGCCCCATAGAATGAAGGTTTGTAGTGGTGTGGTAGATTCTTCCTTTTTGTACTTATCCAGCTGTCGTTTTTATTTAGCTGATTGTTGCCACTTCGCTATGTATCACATATTCTCATATGTTTGATCTGTTTTTGGGTGACTTGCTCTTCTTTTACACTAATCTGTTTGCTTATTCCAGTGCCAATAATAAAATAGTTTGCTATTTTGAATACATTTTAATATCTCTTAATGCAGCTCCCATCTCACTAATTCTTTTCAGAATTTCTTGACTTCTCCGTGATGTATATTCTTCCATAGGAATTTAAAGATAATCCTATCCAGTCCAAAAAGGAAAGGAGTAGAATTGGGATTCATTTTGGAATTGTATAACTGCATATGTTACATATAAACAGGAAAGTTTTGTTAAATATTGACTTTCCATCCAGGTACATACAGGTACTTACCTGTAAATTGAATCAGATCTTATTTTTTCATTGAGATTTTATAATATTAAGCAATAAGATTTCATAATAAATTTAATTCTGTGTCTTGTAGATTTTGTTTTTAATTATAGAAAGGTTACTTAGTTTATTTCTAACCAGTTATTGCTACTACAGAGGGGTTATTTGTATTTGCCTACTTATTTTTACCCTGTATCAAATTCTTTAATCATCTTGCTAGTGTAGTTAAAAATTGAGTTACTTTGAGTTAAAGTGTAAAACAGAATCTCAAAATACAGACAACTTGATCTTTTTCTATATTTACACTATTCTTTTTAATTGAAGTGCAGTTGATGTGTTGTGTAAATGTCTGTTGTACAGCAAAGTAATTCAGTTACGTTCCTTTCCATTATGGTTTATCACAGCATATTGAATATAGTTCCCTGTGTTAAACAGTAGGACCTTGTTGTTTATCCACCCTGTATATTTGCTAATTTGGATATGTTAATCCCAAACTCCCAATCCTTCCCTCCATCACCTTTCCTCGCCCTTGGCAACCATAAGTCTGCTCTCTGTGAGTCTGTTTCTGTTTTGTAGATATGTTGATTTGTGTCGTATTTTAAATTCCACATATAAGTGATACCATATGGCACTTGTCTCGTTCAGACCACTTAGTGTGATAATCTCTAGGTCCATCCTTGCTGCTGCAAATGGCATTATTTCACTCTTTTTTATGGCTGACTCATATTCCATTGTATATGTGTACCATATCTTCTTTATCCATTCGTCTGTCAGCGGACATCTAGGTTGCGTCCGTGTCCTGGCTCTTGTGAACAGTGCTGCAGTAAGCATTGGGGTGCGTGTATCTTTTTGAATTATGGTTTATCACAGCGTACTGAATATAGTTCCCTGTGCTATGCAGTAGGACCTTGTTGTTTATCCAGCCTGTGTATACTGATTTGCATTTGTTAAGCCACTGAGGCAGCAACTGAGGTCTACTATCCTGGAGCCTGCATAGGTAGAGGCTGGTAGTGGAGAAAGGGGCTCCCTTTGTGTGCCGCTTAACAATGGTGCTTGACTTCTCTGGTGGCCTGGGTGCTTCTGCAAACACCCCCAGTTGCGGCCATGGCACACTCCGGCCCCCTTCAGGCCTTGTCCGCACAGCCAACAGCAGTCCCCCTCCTGTGGACTGCGCGCTCAGCCCTGAGATTCAGGCCCTGCCAGTACCAGCAGATGCATGCCTCAGGCCGGGGCGCGCGGGGCGGCAGTGCTCCAGTCTGTGCAGATGTCTCTCCTGCCGGCCGCGAATGGGGACTATGCTCTCCTCTGAGCCTCCCTTTCTGTCCCTGCTGCTGCGAGGGGGCTTCCCAGGATGCGGGAACCGCTCCTCTTTTTAGCTCCCTCCCAGGGGTGCATGTCCCGCCCCTCCATCCTCTTTTTTCCTCCTTCCTCCTGCCTGATAGAGATTTTTCTTGTCCTTTCAGGTGTTTGAGGTCTCCTGCTTGTGTCCAGTAGGTGTTCTGTGAGATTTGTTCTGTTTGTAGATGTATCTTTCCTGTTATTTGTGGGAGGAGGGGAGCTCCCCGTCCTACTCCACATCTCGATTGGAGCCTACCCCACTCTGTTTCCTTATCCTTAGCTAGGTTTCCAAAAGAATATTATGTATGTAACCCTAGAGTGATTCTTTGTCAAAAGCAGAGTCTTTATTGCTGTATAAAATAGCCCCACACCTTTTCGTATTCTAAACTAGATTAATGCAGTCTAGAAATGAAGGTTCTTTTTGGTTTTGCTCAAACTTAGGGTAGCCTAGCATAAATGAGCTCCAAGCTGCCAGACTGCTTTCTGTTCTTTAGTTTCCCTAAATGTCAAATTAAAATGTACCTTTTCCACAGCTGAGAGAACGTATGGGAACTCCTCCCCCTTGCCCACCTTCCCCCTGACACAGCCCCAGCACAAACTATCCAAAGCTTCCCACGTCGGGTAATCCTGCCTGGTCGGTGTATGCATACGTATCCTTCTGTCCCTCCCTGTGTGCCTTTATTTCCTTCCATTTTTCTGGTTTTATAATAAGTTCATCTTCTCTTTCTTCTTGGACTAATTCTGCTTATCTTTGAAATCTCAGTTCAAGTGTCACATTCTGAAAGTGAAAGTGAAGCCGCTCAGTCGTGTCCGACTGTTTGCGATCCCATGGACTGTAGCCTACCAGGTTTCTCCATCCATGGGATTTTCCAGGCAAGAGTACTGGAGAGGGTTGCTATTTCCTTTTCCAGGGGATCTCCCCAACCCAGGGATTGAACCCAGGTCTCTTGCATTGCAGGCAGACACTTTACCCTCTGAGCCACCAGGGAAGCACATTCTGAAAGAAGTCCTCAAATCTCATTATTCTTTCCTAACACCATAGCATGCATCACAGAGTCTTCTATTTATTTGTGTTTATTTGTAAACGTTTTCCTCAGCTGGACTGTAAGATTCAGAAGGGCAGGTTAAGTGTTTGTTTTCACCTAGTTTTATCCCTAGCACCTTGCACGGTGCCTGCCACACAGTAAGATGCTCAGGAGACCTTTACCTTCACCAACTGACTGCAGAGTCTGAGAATTGTGCATCCTGTGATTATAGATGCTGCTACCTCAGCACTTTCTTGTAGGAACCCTAAATAAAATGCCTCTAATGGTTTTACTGTATATTCATTACCAGAGGTTTAGCCTGCTTTTCCACCTTCCAGTGGATTTTATGATTATAATTCATAGACTTCCAGTAATGAAGTTTTGTAAATAGTCTGTCTTTGTATTTATGGAAATACTTAATCACATTAATACCCCTGAGTCACTTAATTTTGTATTATCTGCATTTTCATGGTTTACTGAGTGGGGATTTCACTTTTCAAAGAATATTAAAATTACAGCAGTGGCAAGCACTGTTTAAATTTTATTTGGTTTAATATGTTCTCACTTGTGGGCTTTCCTGAATTTAGGTGTTTAATAAATTTGAGACATATAAATTTTTATGCATTTTAATAGTATTTTTGTTTAGTGTATTTCTTGGCATTTATTGACACCCATTGACAGCAGTCTTTATTAGAGTCATCCTGCATTAACATGGTTTTCTTTTAACTCTCAGTTTTTTCCTTGAGTGCTAAAACCAGTATGGTTTTGAGAATATGATAGTACATGTTTTGAGGAGGAAAGTAGCATGAAGTTTGTTTCTTTCCTGTACAGATCCTGAGATGGAAAGTGAAGAACAACCATCCTCCGAAAATGACTCTCAGAGTGCTGAGCAGATTGCATCAAGGTCTCAGGAGATTGATCTGGTTGATCAAGAGTCTCCTGAGGAAAGTTCTGTGAACTCTCATCCAGAATCTTTATCTCCAGTAGATACAGACAGTGCTGCAAGCGTTTCTTCTTCTGAACAGGATTCTAACCCCGTGGAAAACCTCGAGACTACAAGTCTTGATGGTGAATGTACAGATTTAGATAACCAGCTTCAAGAACAGTCAGAAACTGAGGAGGATTCCAACCCTAATGTTAGCTGGGGTCAAAAGGCCCAGCCTATAGACTCCATATTAGCAGACTGGAATGAAGACATAGAAGCATTTGAAATGATGGATAAGGATGAGCTCTGACTCACAAAAGTCTACCTGGTGGTAGGTATTTCAAAAGAAAAGGTAAACTGTGGTTAATAGACGCCCTGATACTAAGCAGGCTCTCTTCATGGGAGGCTTTAAGTATGGTGATGAGCAACCACGTTCTGACTGGGAGAGTTAGTTATCATAGGAATCTGGAACATGCTGTGTTAGAACTGACCTTGTTTAAAACTGTCCCATCAAAAAATGCAAACTCACAGTCCTCCCCCACCCCCCAGGTGACAGGATTGTACCATCGTGCTGCACACCTTGGGCCAGGAAAAGATTACTGGGCATTCCTTGGAACCAGATTTCTGCAGTCTCTGGATAGTAGCTAAGAAACATATCCAGTTAACTATGAGGTGGGGAATACAGATTTGTACAGCTTTCTAATTAAAGGAAGCTCTCTGTTTTCTTGGTTTGGGGGTTAGAGGTTCTTTGGGGGAAATGCATAGGAGTTTTGTGGGCATTCTGGTTATGCTGCCTTCACGGAAACACTCAAAGTGACCTAAGTGGTTGTGAAGCAAATGCATTCATAGTGAAAACAGTCTTTGCTCATCATTTTCACTTGCTTCATTGTGTAACATGATCAAGATGACTTGATTTTTTTTCCCTCTTAATGGTGTCCTTTTCATTTAAACCAAAGCTGAAGCCAGTGTACTTTCTCAGTGAGTTCTTTGCGTAAAGACTAATCATTGGGACCAGGTAAAAAGGTCATATAATGTGGAAGTTGGTTACTTAATACTCTTGAAAAATGGAGCAAGGGAGAAACTATAATGTTGCAATATGAACTTGCCATTGGGCCTTCCATAAGGAAAGCTGTGACTACTCTGAAATGGAACTTAAGGTTATATCTTTGTAGGGTAAATTATAAATCTTTTCCAGTTCATTTCTTTGGAGGTGATTACCTCTAGCCATCAGCCTTACTCCATCCCATGTGTAGTATGCATTTTGAGCCACAAGACCTGTGTTGCCAATAGCTGAATACATTTTGTTCCATTTTTCTGTCTTAGCCATGATAAAACTGTGGTAGTGATCTAAAAATTCTGGAGTAACTACTATTTTTTCCTCCTTTGAAACTATATTTGCTAAAGTTGCACCTGAGGAATCTGTCACATTTTCTGTTGAATCATGGTTTTTAAGTTTTGTTTTGTTTTGTAATGAGTATTCCTTCCAATATGGACTTGAAAATTAGTCTATGGTAACCTGTGTAAAAAACACAGTAGCAACTAACATATAGCCATATAGCTTAATGGAACCTTTTCCCCTATATTTTTATTTTTTGTTGGTTTTTTTTTGGTGTGTGTGTGTGTGTGTGTGTGTGTGGCAGTCTGGTGCTGGCCACATTTAAGTTTTTAAAATTTTTTTGTTGATATCTGTAGACAGCCCTGTAATTGAAATCATGGCTTTACTCTATTTATTTTTTTAAACTTAACGTGAATCAGTTCTAAAGGAATATTTGAGACTTAATTTTCTTTTTCTTTACCGTGTCATTATATAATAACTTTTTTTTCTTAAAACACAGTTTTGGAGGTACTGATGGACTTAAACTGTATATGGAGCTGTTAAAAGAACAGCAGTGCTGTATTGTAGTTATGTATATTCATGTACAGTATGTCTTAGATCCCAGGTAAACATATCTTTTATAAGGGGATAAATAGCTGCTTTCAAAAATTCCAGCTAAAGTTAATTGGGTCAGTGAGTAATAAATCTAATAGAGAATTCACTTTGAGGGGGGAAAAAAAAAGAGTAGTATACAAGACTTTTATTGGCCCTTAATTAAACCTGACACCAAAATGGATATTTTTAGTCTCTCTGCATGTGAAATTTGGTGTAAGAAGATAGAACTATAATACATAGAGTATATGGAAGGATAGACATAGTGCTTTGTTCATTTTGATTGCAAAGCTGCCAAAATAGCTGAAGCATAATTACTTGACTTGCCTTGATTTATAGGACTGGGGCTTGGAGAAAAGGAGCAGATGTTCCTTTAAGACTTGGATTACAGAAGTCTTATATACGTTGATTTGGGTTTCTTTTTGTAGCTCAAAGCCATTGTTTTTTAAATCCAGCTTTTCTAATTTATCAAAACAACATAATTTTATTTCCAGCAGAGATCTTGTGGCATACACAGAAAAGCCAGCTTACTGCCACTTAACCTTTCTTTGGCCATTAGAGGGAGTTGTTGCCATTCATTGAGGTCTAGAAGCAACTTGGAGAAGGAAATGGCAACCCACTCCAGTATTCTTGCCTGGAGAATCCCATGGACAGAGGAGCCTGGCAGGCTACAGTGCACGGGGTCACAAGAGTCAGACACAACTTAGTGACTAAACCACCAGCTTGTTTAGAAAAATAAATACTTAAAGAAAAAAAATTTAACTATAAAATTAACAAACTATAAAGATTAATAGCAGAAGGAATTATACTTGATTTTTCCCTAAGAAAAGAAGGTATAATGTTCAGCTTCAAAACTCCAGCATTGTCACTGACTCTCTATTCTTAACTGACATACTGCCACGAAGTTGTTTTTGAGTTCATGAAAAGTTTCAACAGCATTAGACATTTTTTTTTAATGTTTTGTTTTTTAAGTACCTTTTATAGCATTTTATTTACTTCCTAAAGATTCAGGGAATCTGAATTTTAGATTCTGTGACCCTGAATTTTAGAAACATCTGGTCTACCTCAGTTAGATGTTGGCTGCATAGAGATAGAGCTGAAGTGATCACCACAGCCATAAAACTGATTGACTAAGAAGGATTTATACAATGTTTACAAACCTGGAATCAAGTATGGATTTTATCTGAAAGTTAAAAGTTAGATATTAGAGAAAGTATTTAATTCAGGTATTTTCAAGTTTTAAAACTTCACTTGTTTACCTACTAAAAATAGTTCTAGTTTTTCTGCTTAGGAAAGTCCATTAAAATGATATACCCTAATTTGCAGTGCTTTTCTCATAAAGTTTTGGGTGTGAAAGAATTGTAATTTACTAGATATGTTTGGGATGGGATATTTTGTTGGGTAGGTTTTCCTTTTTCTTTTTAACGTTTAACAAGAGTACAGTTGTTTCAGAACAAATTTTTTTAACATTATACTTTTCCCTTTCTCTTCACAGTGTTTAGAGAGTAAAATGAAAAACTGTGCACTCTGTGATTTTAACTTCTCTAATATACTCTTGAGATTTTTGCTTTAATTTAAATTGCCATCACATGGCCCTTTCATTAGTAAAACCAGCATTTGTTCCCTCACCAAACCCCATGCCAAATTCATCATAAAGAAAGCTCAGCATCCATAATTCTAGTAGTGCTTATCAATTTAGAGGAGGGGGCATTTAGTAAATATCCCAACTGGTCATTTTATGCACAAGGCTTCAGTCAGAACATAGAAAAAAAAACATTCTGTGAATGAAATATTGTATGTTCAGATTTTATAAAAGACATTTTTAAAAGCCCAATTTACAGCCGTATATTTTCTTATGATGTAATTTATGAAAAAGATGTCTGTACTAACAGGTGCTGTAACACTACTGTTGTTGGATTTTATTGTTTGGTGATAAATGTATACAATATTTCTAAGGGAAACTATGTACTGTGATGTAAAAGTCTGGGCAAAATGTATATAATCCTTGTATATAGTTGTGTATTTGATTATAATTACTGATTGTAAAGATTTAATAAAATATGTAAATATCCTGGTTTAGTTTTAATTCTTATTTTTAGCATACTTTGCATATCTTTATACTTTGATATCTCTAAATTTTTTTTCACCACTGTTTTCCCTTTCATTTTCATTTACCCTAGAAGAGTAGGTTTGGGGGATGCCTTAGAATATAGACATGCAAACACACATTGAACAGTTCCACAACTCAACTAGTATCCTCAAGGTAGAGCTAGAGTTATTAATTTACAACGTCAATATTGGTAGCATGTGTGTTTTGAGTTTTGTTGTGGTGGTGGTTTTGTCACTAAGTCATGTCTGACTCTTTTGGGACGCCATGGACTTCAGTCCACCAGGCTCCGCTGTCTAAGGAATTTCCCAGGCATGAATATTGGAGTGGATTGCCATTTCCTTCTGTAGGAGATCTTCCTGATTCAAGGGTTGAACCGGCATCGCCTGCATTGGCAGGAGGGTTCTTTAACAATGAGACACCAGGGAAGCCCATATGTTTTGAGTTTTCTAATATTTAATAAAATCAGTTATCCTTTTAATATTGTCATCAAAAGTAATACTGACCTCTCCTGTTAATTCCATTGAGACCATCTGTTTAACAGCCACTTTCAGATACTATGATACTATGCTTTTCATCTTTACTGTTATAGGGTTTGTGAACACAAGATATGTTGAAAGATCTGATAATATCACTATTATCTGTTGATATTAATAATCATTTTCTTTAAAGATAAGCAAACTGAAAGTTGAACGAGTTCTAAGCATCTTATGCTTAGGTGCCTGGTTCATGGAATGGGAGCCTTGGTTTATTTCCAGAGCTTGTGAATTCATAAAGAATGGACTCATCATCCCAGATGACTGTGGGAGAAATAGTTTAGAAGTCCTGTGGTGTGTTAGAGCACATTTCTACCCTTGTTTCAGCCCCACCTGTCTGAGAAGTAGTGCTGTCTTGAGACATAGCAGCTACAGGTAATACTGAAAAAATACTTTGGATGTAACAGTAGGATGGAATTTCATAGAGAATACTGAAAACCTTCCTCTGAGGGTTAAGGAGAGAACCAAAGTCCTTAAATAGGCCAGTCAGAGACAGAGGAACCTAACACCTGGGGCCTGGCTGTTCCCTTCCTACCACCGTCACCACCACCACCCTGCTGTTGGAGTTGCAGAAATTAGAGGCACAGCTTACACAGCAAACCCCTACTTTATCTGTTCCAAATTTCTGAGAAAAGCCATTGATCTTGGGTCAAGAGGCAGTCTGACAAACACTGCAAGCTAGCTTGTCCTAAAGGCCCTTTCCCTACTCTCCTATCCAGCTTTCTCCTTGTAGAGTAGGTGGCGTTCTCAAGGCAATCCCAGAGAGCTGCTATCTTTAGAAGAACTGATCTATTTAGTCGGCCACACTCTTGTCTTACCTGAGGTCTTATGCCAACTGAATCCCAGCTTTAACTGTCTTATTATATTAATAAAATAGGTAAATATTTTTAAAGCCCTATTATCTCATTCTCCAATCATTACTTTTAACTCAGTCTTGTCCATTCACTTGGGTGATTCTTCAGGACCTCCAGTCAATTGGTCCTTCTGCTTTCTTAGAATCCATCACCCTTCCCCATGGCCTCACTTCCCAATTTACCCACCATTAATGTCTCTTGCTCTTTTGAGCAAACTTGGCAAAACTTTAAATCTTATTAAGTCCAACTACTCATGATTTAGCACCTAAGTGTAAGTAGTTATTTAAAGTGCTCACTGGCACTTTAAATCATGAATACAAATCTAGGAAGGGAGAAAATGGAGAGAAGAGCCTGGAACTGGGCTATGGCGGATTCTGAGGATTCAAAGATGAGGATTGTGGGTCTTTCCAAAGATTCACAGCTTGCAGGATTTAGTAAGGATTTTAGACTTTGTTCTAAGGGTAATGAGAAATCACTAAAGGGTTTTAAATTAGCATAGTGAAGTGTAATGCTAAATGAATAAAAATCTAGAACAGCCCTATTCTATAATAATAATAACTCATTTATTCAACAAAAACTTACTGAGCATCTCCTGTATGCCAGGCATTATGGGGCTTGGAGGTTGCAACACTGGGTCAAACATAAACAAGATAGAAAATAAAACTATTAATAAATACAATAATAGGCTTATGAAAGAGAAGAACTTATGGTGAGAGGATAGTGATGGATATCAACAAAGAATTCTACTTTAAGTAACCAAAACATTAACAATGATTATCTCTGGATTACAGGCAATTTCTATTTATCTGTTTGGGTGTATTTCCAAAATGAGCATTATGATTTTAAAAATAGAAACAGCCTAGGTCAAAGGTGAAAGACATGCTGAGAACTATACAACATTAATAGAGGAAATTATGATTCAAAGAAATGGAAAGATATCCTCTTAGATTGAAAATAGTAATATTGTTAAAATGGCAATACTACCCAAAACAATTTACACATTTAATGCAATCCTTATCAAATTACCCATGGCATTTTTTCACAAAACTAGAACAAACAGTCCTGAAATTTATATGGAATTGTAAAAGACCCAGAATTGCCAGTGCAATCTTGAGGGAAAAGAACAAAGCAGGAAGTATATCCCTTCCAGACTTCAGACAATACTAGAAAGCTACAGTAATCCAAACGGCATGGTAAATAGACATATGGACCAATGGAACAGAATAAAAAGCCCAGAAATAAACCACTCAGGTATGGTCAATTAGTCTTCCACAAAGGAGGCAAGAAGATGCAATGGAGAGAAGACAGTGCACCACCGGCAAGTGGGGCAGGAGAGGGAGACAGCCATATGCAAGGCAGCAAAGCCAGACACACGCTTAGGCTGCAGGCAAAACAACTCGAAATGGCTTAAGACACGACAGCAGAGAGCTCCTTGAAGAGAATATAGAAAAAGCATAAATTGACATAAATGCCAAAGAAGGCTCAAACTACCACTCAGTTGCACTCATCTCACACGCTAGTAAAGTAATGCTCAAAGTTCTCCAAGCCAGGTTTCAGCAATACGTGAACCGTGAACTTCCAGATGTTCAAGCTGGTTTTAGATAAGGCAGAGGAACCAGAGATCAAATTGCCAACATCCACTGGATCATTGAAAAAGCAAGAGAGTTCCAGAAAAACATCTACTTCTGCTTTGTTGACTATGCCAAAGTCTTTGACTGTGTGGACTGCAATAAACTGGAAAATTCTGAAAGAGATGGGAATACCAGACCACCTGACCTGCCTCTTGAGAAACCTATATGCAGGTCAGAAAGCAGCAGTTATAACTGGACATGGAACAACAAACTGGTTCCAAATAGGAAAAGGAATATATCAAGGCTGTATATTGTTACCCTGCTTATCTAACTTATATGCAGAGTACATCATGAGAAACGCTGGACTGGAAGAAACAAGCTGGAATCAAGATTGCCGGGAGAAATATCAAACCTCAGATATGCAGATGACACCACCCTTATGGCAGAAAGTGAAGAGGAACTCAAAAGCCTCTTGATGAAAGTGAAAGAGGAGAGTGAAAAAGTTGGCTTCAAGCTCCACATTCAGAAAATGAAGATCATGGCATCTGGTCCCATCACTTCATGGCAAATAGATGGGGAAACAGTGGAACCAGTGTCAGACTTTATTTTTTGGGAGCTCCAAAATCACTGCAGATGGTGACTGCAGCCATGAAATTAAAAGACGCTTACTCCTTGGAAGGAAAGTTATGACTAACCTAGACAGCATATTCAAAAGCAGAGACATTACTTTGCCAACAAATGTCCATCTAGTCAAGGCTATGGTTTTTCCTGTGGTCATGTATGGATGTGAGAGTTGGACTGTGAAGAAAGCTGAGTGCCGAAGAATTGATGCTTTTGAACTGTGGTGTTGGAGAAGACTCTTGAGAGTCCCTTGGACTGCAAGGAGATCCAACCAGTCCATTCTGAGGGAGATCAGCCCTGGGATTTCTTTGAAAGGACTGATGCTAAAGCTGAAACTCCAATACTTTGGCCACCTCTTGTGAAGAGTTGACTCATTGGAAAAGATTCTGACTCTGGGAGGGATTGGGGGCAGGAGGAGAAGGGGATGACAGAGGATGAGATGGCTGGATGGCATCACTGACTCGATGGACATGAGTTTGAGTGAACTCTGGGAGTTGGTGATGGACAGGGAGGCCTGGCATGCTGCGGTTCATGGGGTTGCAAAGAGCAGGACATGACTGAGCGACTGAACTGTCTGACTGGCTGACTTATACCAGTATTTTAAGTAAATCTCCCAAAGCAATAGAAATAAAAGCAAAAATGAATGAGGTCTAATCAAACATACAAGGTTTTGTTCAGTAAAGGAAACCACAGCAAAATCAAATAACAGCTTACAGAATGGGAGAAAATATTTGCAAATAAAGCAACTACAAGGAACCAATTTCCAAAATGTACAAACAAATACAACTCAATAACAACAATAAACAACACAATCAAAAATGGGCAGAAGACCTAAATAGATATACCTCCAAAGAAGACATACATACAGATGACTGATAGGCACATGAAAAGATGCTCATCATTGCTAATTATTAGAGAAATGAAAATCAAAACTATAATGAGGTAGAAGATATTAAGAAGAGGTGGCGAGAATACACAGAAGAACTATACAAAAAGACCTCAATGACCCAGATAACCACGACAGTGTGATCACTCACCTAGAGCCAAACATCCTGGAATATGAATTCAAGTGGGCCTTAGGAAGCATCACTACAAATAAAACTAGTGAAGGTGATGGAATTCCAGTTGAACTATTTCAAATCCTAAAAGATAATGCTGTTAAAGTGCAGCACTCAGTATGCCAGCAAATTTGATTAACCCAGCAGTGAGTGGCCACAAGACTGGATATGGTCAGTTTTCATTCCAATCCCAAAGAAAGGCAATGCCAAAGAATGTTCAAACTACCACACAATTGCACTCATTTCACATGCTAGCAAAGTAATGCTCAAAATCCTTCAAGCTAGGCTTCAACAGTTTGTGAACCGAGAACTTCCAGATGTACAAACTGGATTTAGAAACGGCAGAAGAACCACAGATCAAATTGCCAGAATCCATTGTATCATAGAAAAGCTAGAGAATTTCAGAAAACATCTACTTATGCTTCATTGACTACGCTAAAGCCTTTGTGTGGATCACAACAAACTGTGGAAAATTCTTAGAGAGATGGGAATACAGACCACCTGACCGACCTCCTGTGAGACCTGTATGCAGGTCCAGAAGCAACAGTTAGAACTGAAACAACAGACTGGTTCCAAATTGGGAAAGGAATACGTCAAGGCTGTATATTGTCATCCAGCTTATTTAACTTATATGCAGAGTACATCATGAGAAATTCCAGTCTGGATGAAGCACAAGCTGGAATCAAGATCTCTGAGAGAAATATCAATAACCTCAGATATGCAGATGACACCACCCTTATGGCAGAAAGCAAAGAGGAATTAAAGAGTCTCTTGACGAAGGTGAAATAAGAGTGAAAAAGCTCAGCATTCAAAAAATATTCATCTGGGAGAAGCCAGCTGGATGGCAGGTGCGGGAGTGCGGTCACTAGCCAATAAGAACCTGAAACATCTTGTAGTTGTCTGAAGATTCTTCAATTACTGTGTCAAGCGACACAGATGTTTCTCTTTCCTCATATGATGAAGATCAGGGATGTTAGCTTATCCGAAAAGCTAAGAGAGGCACCATTTGTCCCCATTGGAATGGCAGGTTTTGCAGCAATTATGGAATATGGATTATATAGAGGAGAAATACTAAAAGTTCTGTTCCCCTGATCCACATGTGTGTGGCAGCCCAAGGCTTTGTTGTGGGAGCAGTGACTCTTGGTATGGGCTATTCCCTGTATCAAGAATTCTGGGCAAAACCTAAACCTTAGAAGAGGAGATGCCGTCTTGGTCTTGGTGGTGGTGCTTGCTTTAATTAGACATCTCATACTGAGGTTATATATTTATGCTGAAAATAAATTTTTTGGGTCAGACAAGAACATGGTAATTTGAATATTGGCTTATTTTCTTGCAGGCTTGATTTGCCTGCTGACCAAATTACTGGTGACTAGTTCACTAGCTAGGTCATTCGGGGGAGTCAGATTCAGATCAGCACAAAAGAAACGTGTCACTTTTAAATACATTTGATAGAGATACCTGTCCACCTTCTTAAACGCTTCTGTTGAAATTAGTTCTAAAGAAGACAACATGCCAATCCTGAAAATGCTCCCAGTTGCTGCAGAAAATCATATGCTTTTGATGTAAGGTAGGAGTCCTATTTACTGCTGTTAATTTAACTTTCTGACTGTCTTGTGGACTAAGTACTGTTTTAAGGGCTGGTGGGCTCTTGAGGAACCCTTTCAGAACAGTGCATGGAATACAACATTATAAACCTCCCTGCAAGTAAAAAGTTGGTAACAGAGCCACTTTGAAGTAGTATTTATTTTAGATCATAGTTGTAAACATGAGAATAACTTAACTGTATATCCCTGTTAGCTCTTTTGTAGTTGCAGAATTAGATTTTGCTGCTGTTATAATAGAATAATTTTAAATGTTATTTGGAAACAAATGTGTGTTTTAGGTGCTAATGCAAAGGTTTAAAAAAAACACTTTTTAAATGTGCACAGTATGTTTTTTTTCTCCAAAAGAATCATCAACTAAATAAAATGCCTATAATGGAAGTGATTGATGACCAAGCTGGTTTGGTCACATATTATACAAACTTTGGTATATCACAGAATGCTTTGCTATACTTGCGAAATTCTCTTGTGTAACCTGAATTCCATGGTGATAACATGGTAAATGTAGTGTTATTAAAGTAAGTGAACACACACAGAACAAAGGTCATGTCATGTGGTCCCATCACTTCATGGCAAATAGATGGGGAAACAATGGAAACAGTGACAGACTTTATTTTCCTGGGCTCCAAAATCACTGTGGACGGTGACTGCAGCCATGAAATTAAAAGATGCTTGCTCCTTGGAAGAAAAGCAATGACAAACCTCGACAGCATATTCAAAAACAGAGACATTACTTTGCTTACAAAGGTCTGTATAGTCAATGCTATAATTTTTCCAGTAGTAATGTATGGATGTGAGAGTTGGACAATAAAAAAGGCTGAGCACTGAAGAATTGATGCCTTCACACTGTGGTGCTGCAGAAGACTCTTGAGAGTCCTTTGGACAGCAAGGAGATCAAACCAGTAAATCCTAAAGGAAATCAATCCTGAATATTCATTGGAAGGACTGATGCTAAAGCTGACATACTTTGGTGAAGAGCCAAACTATGCGAAGAGCCGACTCATTGGAAAAGACCCTGATGCTGGGAAAGATTGAAGGCAGGAGGAGAAGGGGACGAAGGAGGATGAGATGGTTGGATGGCATCACCAACTCACTGGATGTGAGTTTGAACAAACTGTAGGAGACGGTGAAGGACAGGGAAGCCTGGCGTGCTGCAGTCCATGTGGTTGCAGAGTCAGACATGACTGAACAACAAGAACAATCTCACAACTGTCAGAATGGCCATCATTAAAAAGTCTACAAATAACAAATGCTGGAGTGGATGTGGAGAAAAGGAATCCTCCCACACTATTGGTGTGAATATAAACTGGTGAAGCCACTATGGAAAACACTATGGAGGTTACTCAAAGAACTAAGAAAGAATTGCTATATAATCCAGCGATCTTAAGCGAACTGAAGGTCGCTCAGTCGTGTCCGACTCTTTGCGACTCTATGGACTATACAGAATGAAGCAAGGCAAAGGCTAATAGAGTTTTGCCAAGAGAACATACTGGTCATAACAAACACCCTCTTCCAACAACACAAGAGAAGACTCTACACATGGACATCACCAGATGGTTAATACCAAAATCAGACTGATTATATTCTTTGCAGCCAAAGATGGAGAAGCTCTATACAGTCAGCAAAAACAAGACTGGGAGCTGACTGTGGCTCAGATCATGAACTCCTTATTGCCAAATTCAGACTTAAATTGAAGAAAGTAGGGAAAACCACTAGACCATTCAGGGATGACCTAAATCAAATCCCTTACGATTATACAGTGGAAGTGAGAAATAGATTCAAGGGATTAGATCTGATAGACAGAGTGCCTGAAGACCTATGGATGGAGGTTTGTGACATTGTACAGGAGGCAGTGATCAAGACCATCCCCAAGAAAAAGAAATGCAAAAAGGCAAAATAGTTGTCTGGGGAGTCCTTACAAATAGCTGTGAAAAGAAGAGAAGTGAATGCCAAAGGAGAAAAGGAAAGATATACCCATCTGAATGCAGAGTTCCAAAGAAGAGCAAGCAGAGATAAGAAAGCCTTCCTCTGAGAGCAATGCAAAAAATAGAGGAAAACAACAGAATGGGGAAGACTAGAAATCTCTTCAAGAAAATTAGAGATACCAAGGGAACATTTCATGCAAAGATGGGCTCGATAAAGGACAGAAATGGTAGGGACCTAACAGAAGCAGAAGATATTAAGAAGAGGTGGCAAGAATACACAGAAGAACTATACAAAAAAGATCTTCACGACCCAGATAATCATGATGATGTGATCACTCACCTAGAGCCAGACATCCTGGAATGTGAAGTCAAGTGGGCCTTAGAAAGCATCACTACGAACAAAGGAAGTGGAAGTGATGGAAGTCCAGTTGAGCTATTTCAAACCCTGAAAGATGATGCTGTGAAAGTCCTGCACTCATAATGCCAGCAAATTTAGAGAACTCAGCAGTGGCCGCAGGACTGGAAAAGGTCAGTTTTCATTCCAATCCCAAAAAAAGGCAATGCCAAAGAATGCTCAAACTACCGCACAGTTGCACTCATCTCACACGCTAGTAAAGTAATGCTCAAAATTCTCCAAGCCAGGCTTCAGCAATACGTGAACGGTGAACATTTAGAAGTTCAAGCTGGTTTTAGAAAAGGCAGAGGAACCAAAGGTCAAATTGCCAACATCCGCTGGATCATCAAAAAGGCAAGAGAGTTCCAGAAAAACATCTATTTCTGCTTTATTGACTATGCCAAAGTCTTTAACTGTGTGGGTCACAATAAACTGTGCAAAATTCTGAAAGAGATGGGAATACCAGACCACCTGACCTTCCTCTTGAGAAACGTATATGCAAGCCAGGAAGCAACAGTCAGAACTGGACATGGAACAACAAACTGGTTCTAAATAGGAAAAGGAGTACATCAAGGCTATATATTGTCACCCTGCTTATTTAACTTATATGCAGAGTATATCATGAGAAACGCTGGGCTGGAAGAAGCACAAGCTGGAATCAAGATTGCCAGGAGAAATATCAATAACCTCAGATATGCAGATGACACCACCCTTATGGCAGAAAGTGAAGAGGAACTAAAAAGCCTCTTGATGAAAGTGAAAGAGGAGAGTGAAAAAGTTGGCTTAAAGCTCCACATTCAGAAAATGAAGATCATGGCATCTGATCCTATCACATCATGGGAAATAGATGGGGAAACAGTGTCAGACTTTGTCTTTTTGGGCTCCAAAATCACTGCAGATGGTGACTGCAGCCATGAAATTAAAAGACGCTTACTCCTTGGAAGAAAAGTTATGACCAACCTAGATAGCATATTGAAAAGCAGAGACATTACTTTGCCAACAAAGGTCCATCTACTCAAGGCTATGGTTTTTCCAGTGGTCATGTATGGATGCGAGAGTTGGACTGTGAAGAAAGCTGAGCACAGAAGAATTGATGCTTTTGAACTGTGGTGTTGGAGAAGACTCTTGAGAGTCCCTTGGGCTGCAAGGAGATCCAACCAGTCCATTCTGAAGATCAGCCCTGGGATTTCTTCGGAAGGACTGATGCTAAAGCTGAAACTCCAGTACTTTGGCCACCTCATGCGAAGAGTTGACTCATTGGAAAAGACTCTGATGCTGGGAGGGATTAGGGGCAGGAGGAGAGGGGATGACAGAGGATGAGATGGCTGGATGGTATCACTGACTCGATGGATGTGAATCTGAGTGAACTCTGGGAGTTGGTGATGGACAGGGAGGCCTGGCGTGCTGCGATTCATGGGGTCACAAAGAGTTGGACACGACTGAGCGACTGAAATGAACTGAAGAAACAGTCAGGACTTAGCTGGTGGTCTAGGGATAAGAATCCACCTGCCAGTGCCGGGGACACAGGTTCGATCCCTGGTTGGGGAAGATTCCACATGCCACAGAGCAACCAAGCCTGTGCACCACAACCACTGAGCCTGCGTGCTGCAACTACTGAAGCCCATGGACCTAGAGCCTGCGCTCCGCAGCAAGAGAAACCACAATGAGAAGCCTGTGCACTGCAATGACGAGTAGCCCCCGCTCCCCGCAACTCGAGAAAGACTGCATGCAGCAACGAAGACCTAGTGCAACCAAGAATAAATTAATTAACTAAAAGAAAAGTCAGTGCAAGAACACCCTGACTCTCCTTTGTCCTCCTGAAAGCAGGAAATCAATCTCCCATGTCAAAGGTACCCTGCCTGTTCCAGGAGGCATCCTTATCACCAGGGACAGGCAATTTAGGGACATGGAAGGCTATATAAACAAACCTTGTTACTTCGCCACCCATTTGTTAACCCCAAGCCCAAACCCCTTTGTCTTGTCAATTCTTCACAAATTTATTGTTTCCTTGTCTGAAAGGTATAAAAGCTGTCTACTTTGGTAACTCTTTTGATTCTCACATTTTTATGAGCTCCCAACCTCATGCAAAGTGTTGAGTCATTGGGAAAGACCCTGATGCTGGGAGGGATTGGGGCCAGGAGAAGGGGATGACAGAGGATGAGATGGCTGGATGGCATCACCGACTCGATGCACATGAGTTTGGGTAAACTTCGGGAGTTGGTGATGGACAGGGAGGCCTGGCATGCTGCGATTCATGGGGTCGCAAAGAGTTGGACATGACTGAGCGACTGAACTGAACTGTACATATGAAATTAAATTTGTATTCTCTCCTGTTAATTTTTCTTGTGTCAGTTTAATTAATAGAGTAGCTAAAGAATCTAGAAGGGAAGAAGGGACAAGTTTTCCTTGCCTGTAGCATCATATAGCTGGGATTCAAAACCCTGGGAGGAGATGAGGTTTATTAAGAAAAGCATGTGGAGTACTTCCCTGGTGGTCCAGTGGTTAAGACTCTGCTTCCTCAGCAGGGAGTGATGGGTTTGATCCCTCTTCCAGGAACTAAGATTCCACAAGACACATGGCACACCAAAAAATTTTAAAAAGAAAGAAAAGAGAACGTGGACTGGGGAAAAGAGAAGAGGATGGAAAACAGAGCCCTGAGTTTGCTAGCATGTAAGGATTGGCAGAGGAGGAAGGGATTGATGGAATGGAAAAGTTGAAGAGGGCAGAGGAAGATGAGGACTGAGCAGTGTGATTAAAACCACAATAAATATCATTTCAAGGAAGGAGTTGTGAATAACCTGAAATCCCTAAAGAGCTGGTGTCAGTGTACCATTCTGTATCAGAATGCAGGTTAGGTATTTCTAACACTTGAGAAAAGTCAGAAATTCTGGTGAAATCTGATTTTAAACATGGTTCAAGTCAAAAAAGGTATAACAAAAGCCTCCAGTTTGCAACTTCAGAGCTGGCAGACTCTCAACAGGTAGAGGTTGAAAGAAGACTTCTTTATTTTCAAGGGACCATTTTCCAGTATCCTAGACCTATTACAGGCACCTAAGGCCTCCTGCTAGAAAGCATATTAAAAAGCAGAGACATTACTTTGCCAACAAAGGTCCTTCTAGTCAAGGCTATGGTTTTTCCAGTGGTCATGTGTGGATGTGAGAGTTGGACTGTGAAGAAAACTGAGCGCCGAAGAGCTGATGCTTTTGAACTGTGATGCTGGAGAAGACTCTTGAGAGTCCCTTGGACTGCCAGGAGATCCAACCAGTCAATCCTAGAGGAAATCAGTCCTGAATATTCATTGGAAGGACTGATACTGAAGCTGAAACTCCAATACTTTGGCCATCTGATGTGAAGAACTGACTCCTTGGCAAAGACCCTGATGCTGGGAAAGATTGAAGGCAGGAGGAGAAGGGGACAACAGAGGATGAGATGGCTGGATGGCATGACCGACTCGATGGACATGAGTTTGAGTAAACTCCGGGTGTTGGTGATGGACAGGGAGGCCTGGCGTGCTGCGATTCATGGGGTCACAAAGAGTCGGACACAACTGAGCGACTGAACTGAACTGAAGATCTCCTCCAACTGTTGAGACTTTCTGATGGCTTAACACCTCAGATGGTGATTATGTGGCTTTCCAAATAGAGATCCTTGGCTTAATCAAGTAGGTCAATGGAAAAACGTGCCTCATCCATTCACCTTCCTACAATTCTAATCTCAACCAGGAGACATCAGGTCAGACCTCGCCTCCATCAGCTGCTTTGGCCAGACTGCTGACTCAGTTTCACAACGTCTTCCTTCTTGGTTCCTGGCAGTTTGCGCTCTCCAAGAAGCCCTATCAAAGCCACACACCACCTAGGATACATTTACAAGCCTCTGCTCAGTTCAGTGGTGATTCCTTCAAGTTCTAGCAACACTCCCAAGAGGACTAGTCCAGGTCAGTTTTCCTCTCATAGGTAGTGTGATAACTCATGCCCTCTTTGCAGTGAAAGTGTGAAGTCACTCAGTTGTGTCCGACTCTTTGCAACCCCATGGACTGTAGCCTGCCAGGCTCTTCTGTCCATGGGATTCTCCAGGTGAGAATACTGGAGTGGGTTGCCATTTCCTTCTCCAGGGGATCTTCCCTACCCAGAGATCGAACCTGGATCTCCCGCACTGCAGGCAGACTCTTTACCATCTGGGACTCCCCTTTGCAGACCTGGTAATAAAAAGAACTGACACTTTTTGAATCATCGCTAGGTATTAACATATACTGGGAACTCTATATAGGTGATTCCTTATCCATTTGGCAACACTGTGAAATGTCTGTAATTTCATTTTATAGATAAGGGAATATATATTTCAACAAAGTTGAGGGACCTGCCCAAAGTCCCAAAGCTTGTTAGATGGATCTGGGACTTGGGCCTAAATGAATCAGATGTCTACTACACAAGCAGCCTTTCCTGTCTACGTACAGTTATCTGTTTGGGCCAAGTGTAATATGGCTGCCAAACAAAGCTGATTTAGAGATCCTAGTAAACAAAGTTTTACTGCCAGCCAGCCAGCCACCAAACGGATCCGGGAATTGAAGGTAATTTGTTTATAGAGTCGGGCCTTATGGCCTCTGAGCTAGAGGATATTTATCAGAAACCTTGAAAATGGTAGACATGTGTCAGAGAAATAGGTCTCTCTCTTTCTAAGGCACCTACTAGTTTTCTGATCACTGGGTCAAACATTTTATCTTCTCCAGCTAGAAAGGCCAGAACTAGGTGACTTCTATGAAGCACAAAAGAAATTCATCCAAATGTGTTTTACCAGCACAAGGGACTGGGAGCCCCTTGAGAAAACAGAAAAGTTTGGCTTATTCATCTTCGTCTCCCCCACATCAGTACCTGACTCTTGAAAGGCACTCATTAAACACTTATGGAGAACTAAATGAAATACCTCATCAATGAAAAATTAATCAGTTGATCTAAGAAAGAAATGGAAAAATTTTTTTTCAGCCCAATTGAAGATTATCTAAGCCAGGGAACAGCATCTCAGAAAGCTTGGAGAACTGTTCTGCCCATTAGAAGTCAAGCACAGTCACTGAAGTTTTTTGAGACAGAGGGCTATACATTAAGTGATGTATTATTGACAGCTTACACAATCTAGCAAGCAGTAGGTCAGGGGTCATTGTGGCCCCTTACTAGATTAAGAAGGAATGTTATCTTTTAAGGAGTTGTCTTGTTGATGCTGGGAAAATTTTGCTGTCTATAGTTGAACAGGAATTTCTGCCTGTGGGGAGGTTTGGTTGATGCACAAAAAGGGTACCCAGTGCACAGTGTGGGGAGAGAGGAGGCCAAAGGCAAAGTAATTTTTAAAAAAAATATTTATTTATTTGGCTGTTCTGGATCTTAGTCGTGGCATGTGGGATATAGTTCTCTGACCAGGGATTGAACCCAGGACCCCTGCATTGCGAGCCCAGAGTCTTATCCACTGGACTACAAGGGAAGTCCCCAGAGAAATTTTTTATGTTTAAATTTTTCTTGCTGTAAAATATGAATTTCATTGCACAGTCTGGTTCTGAACCAGGGGATGTTTTTGTTTGCTCACTTTTGTTTTTGTTAGGTCCAAAAGTCACATTTATCTAGAGAGAGTTAGGATGTGCAATCACTGAGAAACATCAAAGAAACGATGAAACTGAAGCTGTATAAAGATAATTCTAAAAATATTTTCTGCTGAAAGTAGTCATTGACGAGAACAAGAGGTGATCTCAGAGCTTTAGAGCTGAAAGATTTTTGTGATCATCACAGCCCTGAATCTTCTCATTGGACAGAACAGAAGCCACAGATGGGAAGTGACTTAACCAAGGTCACATATATCCAGTATTGACTATGCCCTTGGGATGCAGGAAGGTTCTGTTCCTCCTGTTTCAAAGACATTCCACCCAGTTTATAGCCTCAGTGTATTCATTCCTTTGCAAGTTGACATTCAGCTGGTAAGATAATTACTAACTCCAGCGCTGCCCCGGAGGTGCATTTGCAAAACTCCAGGGCTCCACTGAACACAGTTTGAAAACTACTGACTTAGATAACTTATTGCTCGTTACTTAAACTTCTAGCACATTCAAGCAAAAATGTCTTTTAATTCCCTGAAAACTGGGTATTCTCATTGGCAGCATTTATTCTTCTCTTCATTTCCTGATGAATAAACCCATTAATGAAAGAATGTGCTGTGTACTTTCCTTGGTGCTATTATTAATCTGAGTTAACATGTGCGTGGGCAGAGCTCAGGTGGTGAGACTGAGATCCTGTGCTGGGCGGGCCATCTTCAGGGTCTCAAACCCAAGGGTGCCCAAGCTTGCTTTGCAGTGATGTCAAAAATGGTGCTCTTGAGAACTGAATTGCTGAAACTGAAATTTCTAAGTCTGAAATTCTGAGTAAGATAGAAACTGCAGAAAAGAATGATAAACAACCTGCTTATTCTATACTGGTAGAGTATAGAGTAAAACTTCCTAATAGCTTGCAATAATAAGGATCATTTATTGGATATTTACCCCATGCTTCAGTTCAGTCAGTCATGTCCGACTCTTTGCGACCCCATGAATCGCAGCACGCCAGGCCTCCCTGTCCATCAGCAACTCCCGGAGTTCACTCAGACTCACGTCCATCAAGTCAGTCCATCCAGCCATCTCATCCACTGTCGTCCCCTTCTCCTCCTGCCCCCAGTCCCTCCCAGCATCAGAGTCTTTTCCAATGAGTCAACTCTTCGCATGAGGTGGCCAAAGTACTGGAGTTTCAGCTTTAGCATCATTCCCTCCAAAGAAATCCCAGGGCTGATCTCCCTCAGAATGGACTGGTTGGATCTCCTTGCAGTCCAAGGGACTCTCAAGAGTCTTCTCCAACACCACAGTTCAAAAGCATCAATTCATCGGTGCTCAGCTTTCTTCACAGTCCAACTCTCGCATCCATACATGACCACAGGAAAAACCATAGCCTTGACTAGACGGACCTTTGTTGGGAAAGTAATGTCTCTGCTTTTGAATATGCTGTCTAGGTTGGTCATAACTTTCCTTCCAAGGAGTAAGCGTCTTTTAATTTCATGGCTGCAGTCACCATCTGCAGTGATTTTTGAGCCCCCCAAAATAAAGTCTGACACTATTTCCAGTGTTTCCCCATCTATTTCCCATGAAGTGATGGGGCCAGATGCCACGATCTTCGTTTTCTGAATGTTGAGCTTTAGAACATACATAATCACATGAGACAGCTACCACCATTATTCCCATTTTACTGATGAGAAAATTAAGGCTTAGTAGTAAGGGTTCTTAACTCAAAGAAACTCCCTCTGGCCAAATAAAGTGGAGTTGGGATAAACAGATACTGGAGAGGAGAGATCTCTTGAAGGGTTTTAGTGGTGACACCAAGGGGAGCTGAGGGAGGGAAGATTTTCTCAGTCTTTAGTATGTAGGATGTGGAAGTAGAGTACAGACTCTGGAGCCAGGCTGCTGAGATTAGAATCCTGGCTCCACCCCTTACTCTAAGTGACCTTGCACTGGGTCTCTTGATTTGCCTATCTGTAACATGGGGATAATAATAGAACCTATCTCAAAGAATAGCTGTGTTTAAAAACAGCTCAGTGCCATAATCAAGGCGGGATCTCAGTAGAATAGCTATCATTAGCTAATGTATAAAGGGGTATATGCGGCACTAGTGGTAAAGAATCTGCCTCAATGCAGGAGAGAAGAGATGTGGGTTTGATTCCTGAGTCAGGAAGATCCCTTGAAGGAGGAAATGGCAGCCCAATCCAGCACTTTTGCCTGAAGAATCCCATGGACAGAGGAGCTTGGCGGGCTATAGTTCATTAGGGTCGCAAAGAGTCAGACACAACTGAACCGACTTAGCGTACACATGTATATACGTGTGGCTGATTCCTTTTGCTGTACAGTAGAAACTAACACAACATTGTAAAGCAACTCGACGCCAATAAAAGTTAATTTTTAAAAAAGAGATAATTAAATAAAGTGCTATGTAGATGTGCTTTCAAGTCCTCTCCTTGTGTGTGCTGCCCTTTTATCAAATTGGTGTCTTTGATTTTCACATAGAAACTCTAACTGAATTAATCAGTGCTGGTCACCATTAGTGCCAGCTGTGGTTCAGTTATATGCCGTTCAACCTCTTACTGGTCCAGACTGAGATGCAGGGGGAGTATCCCACCAATGGAGACAGACCTAATCATTTCAGTCTCTCAAAAAACAGCAGAAAGGATCCCAAGAAATCATAAGGAGTTTTCAAACACCAAGTATTTGAGGAGAAACAATAAGGAATGACCTGGATTGTTTTAAAAGATCTTGTGTGACTGGAGACCAGAGTGGGTAATAAACTGAATCCCAGGATGAAACACATAGGGAGGGTTTTTGTTTTCTGGGGCTTCCCAGGTGGCACAGTAGTAAAGAACCCACCTGCCAGTGCACGAGATGCAAGAGACGTGGGTTCAATCCCTGGGTCAAGAAGATCCCCTGGAGGAGGAAATGGCAACCCTCTCCAGTATTCCTGTCTGAAAAATTCCATGGATGGAGGAGCCTGATGGAGTATAGTCCATGGGGTCACAAAGAATCAGACATGACTGAACAACCTAGCAGGTAGTTACTATACCAAGAATCCCCAGGAGCAGGCCTGTCCAGTGGGGATTCTCACTAGCTCTCGAATGCATTCTCTAAAGCTGCCTCCTAATAAGGCTGGCAGAGAGAAGCAGGGTAATGGGCCCAGGCAGACACATCGTAGGGGAGAACCTCCACCATGGGGGGTGTGCCCACTGCCAAAGGGTCTGTGCTATGGAGTGCTGGCCTCTGCACAAATTCTAAAACCAGAGAAAGAGCCCAAACTTGTCAGAGAGCTATATGGGAACAGAGGAAGAAGAGATTTTTAAAAAATAGGTAATTGTTCCAATAAAGCATAAGCTTTACAAGGGGAAAAAAACAAAAATACTTTCCTGGGAATTCTAATCTCACCATCATATAAGGACTTTGCACAACTCATATTTCTGGAAACGATGGGGGAAGTCATTTCCCTGGCATAGCCTCAGGCCTTACAGATTCAAACTGGGACATCATTTTTACTTGATTCATGAGAACTGCCTCCTTTTTGTTTTTGCGCTTTTAAAAAATATATTTTTTCACTTATTTGCCTGTTCTGGGTCTTCATTGCTGTCCTCAGACTTTCTCTCTCATGGGGAGCAGGGGTTACTCTCGAGTTGCCCTGAGAAGGGGTTATTCTCTAGTTATGGCTAGCAGGGGTACTCTCTATTGGGATGCACAGGCTTCTTATTGGGGTGGCTTCTGTTGTGAGCCATGGGCTCAAGGGCACGTGGGCTTCAGTAGTTGTGGCCCCTGGGCTTAGCTGCTCCATGGAATGTGATCTTCCCGGGATCTTCCCGTGGGAAGATCAAACCTATATCACCTGCATTGGTAGGTGGACTCCTAACTACTGAACCACCAGGAAAGTCCTGTTTTTGTTCCTTTTGTGCTTCCACCACCAATAATATTTCATTATTACATATAATGTTAGCTATATGTTTTTAAGAGAGGCCCTTTTTCAGGTTGAGTAATTTCTCTCTATTCCTAATTTGCTGAGAATTGTGAATAGCTGTTGAATTTTGTCAAATGCTTGTAATGCCATTGGAATGATGTGGATTTTATTATTAATGGTGAATTAATTTTCAAATATTAAACCAATCTTGTATACCTGGGTTAAACCTGATATGATAATGATGTATTATTGTTTTTCAACTTGACTTACTAATATTTTGGTAAGAATTTATATGTCACTATTCATGAGAGATATGCTTTATTCTCTTTTTTGTATTTATCAAGCTTTTGTATTAGGATATTTTTGGCCTCAGAAAAGTTAGGAATATTTTCCCTCTTCTATTATTTTTGGAAAGAATTTAAGATTAGTGTTAAGTCTCCCTTAACTATTTGATAGAATTTACTAGTGAATCCATTTGGACCTGGAATCCTTTTTGTGGAAAAGTTTTGATAACAAATTTAGTTAAAATAACAGATACATGGATATTCAGTTTCCATTTTTTTCTCTTTTCATTTTTGGTGAGATGTTTTTCAGTGAATTTGTGCATTTTAAGTTGTTGAGTTTATTGATAGTTGTTCACAATAATCCCTTTTTTATTATCTGTAAGATCTGTAATGATGCTCCCTCTTTCATTCCCAATATCATAAATTGCTTTTTTTCCTTTAGTCTAGCTAGGGGCTTAGCCATTTTTTCAATAAAACAAATTTTGGGTTTTGTTACATTTTTCTACAGCTTGTTTTCTGTTCCAGTGATTTCTGTTCTTATTTTGGTCTCCTCTCTTCTACATCTTGTGAGTTTTTATTTTTCTAGTTCCTTAAGGTGGAAACTTAGGTTATTGGTTTTAACCATTTCCCTTTCAGTTTCTGCCTGCTTTTAGTTTTTCTCTGGAACCTTTAAAACAGCTATTGTCCATTGTTTATAAGTGTTATCTGCAGGACAGTCATTCAGCATAAGCCCTTCCACCATTGCTGAGACTAGAATTCAGTTTTAAGCTTCAAAATCTTGGGTAAGTACAGTAACCCATGTCAACTTCCTCATCTGTTATGCGGAGATAATTTAACGTATCTTAGACTGTTATGGAAAGCAAATGAGATGATGCATATGAAAATGTTTTTGAAAGAAAAAGCATGGCATATAAATTATATTTAGTATCATTAATGCAACATAAAGTTAATATAATTGTATACACCTATGTCACGTACTTGTACTGATATTTCCACCAAAACTTAAGATGCAATTCTAAGTCATCTAATTTTCATAGCCTGGTCGATGAGGAAGACATTCCTTTATCCTTTTCCAATATATTCTAGCTAACCTTATAATTATATGCAGCTTCATTGTCAACTGATATTGAATGTCTATCATGTATATATTAGGCATTTTTATGTGCAGTATTTTATTCACTTCATTTCTCACATAATAATGCCCTCCAATTTAGCAATATGTAACAATAACTAAAAAAATTTTCCCACCTTCTCTTAGAAGTCTTAATGAAATCAGAGAAAGCACCCAGATATTTGCAAATTGTTTATTTCACCCTAACCCACAACAAAAAAAAGTGAAACCAAAATAAATGTGTATAAAGGATTTGTTAAATGATGATGCATACATATAATGTAATACTATTCAGCTGTTAAAAACATTCAGACTGTTTCATCACATGGGAAAAGGTATATAATATTAAGTGTAAAGAATAAGATTACTGTTTAAACATCATGATTACAATTTTGTTCAAAATAGGAATCAGAAAAAAGTAGCTATAAGAAAATACACCTGAATGATCATCTCTAGAGTGAAAACAGTTAGGGATGGTTGTTTCTTCACATGCTTTGTCTGAGGCTCTAAATTGTCCACAATGAATGTATGATTTTTGCTTTCAGTTTCTTGTTTGGATCCAGAGACACTCTGAACTGGGTTGACCTTAACTCAGTAAATAGTCACCTCATTAGTCCACACATAGCCATTATTTATTAATTTGTTTATTAGAATGTAGTAAGTACTCATATGCCCAATGCTCAATATAAAAGCTCAGATTAAAATAAAAATTTGCATCTAGGCATGAATCCTCTCCTATCCCACGCATCACTTTTCTTTACTCGAGATAACCACCTTCCCAAATCTCATAATTCCTTTCTTTTCCTTTTAATAAAGTTGCATGTAATTGATACATGCTTTTATAAAGCTATCTGAACTATATATTTTTATCTTGGTGGCTTTAAATTTTTTAAGGTAGTATGCTATAAATTGTCTTCTAAGACTTCATTCACTTAATATTGCTGAGATTCATCTCTATTGGTGCATAGGCCATGGTAGCTTATTTTTATTACTATATAATATTCTATTGTGTGACCCATATTACTGTTGACTCTGTATTTTAGGCTATTTCCAGACATTTCCTGTTAAGAACAGTACTATAAATATTCTTGTACATAAATTCCCATTGTCCCTATATACCAATTTGGATATAAACTTGGGAGTGGAAAAGTTTGTCATAGGGTGAGTGAAAGTTTAAACAGCAGTGTGGAACTGTTTTTCCAAAGTGGTTGCCTCAGTCTATACATATTCTCACCAGCAGTGTATGAGATTCTGTGAATCTGTATCCTTACTAGCATTTGGTATTGCCAGGTATCTTGCTTTTTTCTTTTTAAACAATTGTATTTATTTATCTTGGTTTGGCTGAGTCTTCAGGGCTGCACGGGCATTTCTCTAATTGCAGTGAGCAGCGGTGACTCCTCGTTGCAGCGTGGGGGCTTCTCTCTGTGGCGACTTCTCTTGTTGCGGAGCAGGGGCTCTAAAGCACGTGGGCTTCAGGAGCTGTGGATTGTGGGCTCAGCGGTTGTGGCTCCCAGGCTCGAGAGCACAGGCTCAATAGTTGTGGTGTATGGGCTTAGCTGCTCCACTACATGTGGGATCTTCCTAACCCAGGGATTGAACCCAGGCCTCCTGCATTAGCAAGCAGATATCTTACCACTGAGCCACCAGGGAAGCCTGATGTATTGCTTTTATACTCAGGAAAAGAAGAATGTTTGTAAAACAAACCAAGAACAGAACCAAAACTTCCTTGCCCTCCTTTTCCCCAAACTCCAGGAAAGATTCAAGGCACAGGTGGTGATGCATAAAACTATTCCTCCCCCAGCAGCTTTGCAAAATCCTCTAGCTCTAGAAACCCTCTTCCAGCAATGAATTGGGAACAGCGCGGGGGTGTGAGAAGTAGGAAACCTGCAGAATTGTGTGTCATGGGGACTCTTTCCAGCAGAAGGTGAAACTATTCTGTAGGTTTGAACTAGAAGCCTCTTATTCTCGTTCTCTGTGTCTCTCCTTTCTCTCTGAAATACGAACACTGGACCAGATACATCATTTTTTATTCTCTGCACTATGTTCCTAAAATACTTTCCTTGCAATTCTCTTTGCAAATATCAGAGAACTGACCTGCTTATTGAATGCATTTTTTTTTCCTTGAGTAAAAAGCGGCCAGTTACACCAAGTGGGGTGAGGAGTTCCCTGAACAAGCAATGCAGAGAATGAGAAATTCAAAACCATAACAATTGGAGGGTGGAAGGGAGGCTCAACAGGGAGGGAATATATATTTATATATATTTACACACACACACACAAAGTTATGGCTGATTCATGTTGTTGTACAGCAGAAACCAACACAACTTTGTAAAGCAATTATCCTCCAATTATAAAAAAAGAATTGGACAGCCTGTTTCAACAGTGGCACCCTGGTTGCCTCTCCTTTCAAAACTGAGTCCTAGTTTCTATCACTGTCACTTTGTAGTAACCTATGTTGTGATGCAGAACACCAGACAGATGTGAGAATCTGTGATTTTGCACCTACAATAAATTAGCTTCTTCTCACTTACAGGTTCAAGGCTATAATCAGAGCACTTATCCAAAATGCAACTCAGAGAGCTTTTTAGAGATAGCTGAAATATTCCCCATTTTTGAAGAGGCAGAAATACAAACAAGACTCAGTGCACACAAATACCAGCATCCAAAGAAATGAACAAGTTCACACATCGGGTGAAAGTCCAACAGCTCTTTCCTCTCTCCAACAGAATACCTCACTCAAATACAGAACAAACTGGCTTATTCTAAAGCAAAAGCCCCAAACAGAGAGAAAAGAAAGTTTCCAGCTGTACACACTGGAGTGACTTACCCTTCTGCGTGGAGCACATTCGTTCCCAAATGTTGATTCTCTGATCCAACTGCCCAGTACTAGGGCAGGGGGTGCCACTTTGGGGAAATTTGAATGGCAGGTCCTCAGGACAAGTGGTCCTGACAGCTGCTAAAAACGTACCTGAAATTCTCCGAGTGGGGTCACATTTTTGGGTCACCAAAAATTGTACTGAGTCCAAGCTCATACTGCTCACCATACAACGTGCCAATAAATCGAGAGGCAGCATGTTGGGGCAAGGAATAGCGATTTTATTCGGAAAGCCAGCAGACCAAAAAGATGGTGACCTCACATCCCAGAGAACCATCTTGCCTGAGCTGGAGCTCAAGTTTCTTTAATACAAAACAGGAGGGAGTAAAGTCAAACACTTCTGGGTTCCCAGCAGCCTTTGGGGAGGATGTGTTAATTTCTTTCTGCCTGCAGTCACTCACAGGTGGGCCTTGTCAGGATGTTTTCTGTGAGCTAAACAGAGGTATTTTAGCTTAATGTTCATTACCTGGGAGGTAGAGTTCCCAGAGATCGGCCATTTATGTATAACTTAAGCTTATAGGCAACATCACTTTAGTGAGTAACTTGTAATAGAGTTGAAAGATTTTTCCTTGTGACAAAACAAACCTCTAAGAAATTGAATGAACTCACCTGATATCTGGAATTGTAAACAGATAAATCGTGTTTCTAAGAACATATGCCAAAAAATGATTTGGACTAAGCAGCAATTGATACTAAGCCATTCTTTCTTTTAAAAATTAATTAATTAACTTTTGGCTGTGCTGGGTCTTCGTTGCTGCTCAGGCCTTTCTCTAGCTGCAGTAAGCAGGAGCTATTCTTCATTGTGATATGCAGGCATTTTATTGCGGTGGCTTCTCGTTGCGGGACACAGGATCAAGGGTATGTGGGCTTCAGTAGTTGCACCTCCCAGGCTCTAAGGCACAGGCTCAATAGTTGTGGCACACGGGCCTAGTTGCTCCTTGGCATGTGGGATCCTCCCAGACCAGGGATTGAACCTGTGTCTCCTGCGTTGAGCAGGCATATTTTCTTACCACTGAGCTACTAGGGAAGCTCAATGCTAAGCCATTCTATCAGAAGGTAGAGAAGCAGAAGCTTCAGCTGGTCCCTGATCATCATCTGAAATCACCAGTGCTCGAGGGAACGTTCTCTTTTCTGCTCTCAACAGGTGGGAATGCAGGGATCCTTTGCCAGGATCAAAAAGGGGCCATGAATCACATATTTTTAACAAAGGGCATAAAACAAAATGTTGCTCTATTTGGCAATGCTCTTTGACTAAAAAAAGAAAATTGTGTGTATTTTCCGGAAACCATACTTAACTGACTCCAACTCTGAAGGCGGTATAACATGCTGGTTCATTATAAGGATCAGTTATCAAGCTTCTATTTTGAGTTCAAAAAGCTAAATCCCAAAATTGACTTCAAGATACAGAATGAAAGGTTGAGAAAAGTTCAACTTGGAGACAATAGACCATCTTACTACTGTTCATGAGAGATTCCTGCACAAGTTGATCAAGAAGGTATCAATTCTCCATGGGCCTGGAATCAGGCCAAGCAGCCTTGGAAATTTCAGCTGACTCTCACCAAGAAGGAAACAAGCACAGCATTTGGGTAACATATTTAGCAAACTGTTAGGGCACTAATTAGAAGGCAATAAACTCCCTTGGTTTACTAGCCAGTGGGTTCAGATTGGTGAGGAGGTGGCCTTGAACCCTACCCATCGGAGAAGACCCCAGTCTCAGAAGAAAAGTCTTTAATTATTTTTTTGAGGCTTTAAATAAACTAAATTATATGAGAAGACATGCTCAAAATCCAACCAGAGAGGTGCCTGTAATCTGCAAATTTTCAGACATTTGTTCTGAGGTCGAAGAGCTGCAAAAAAGAAAGGTGTCAGTCTCAATTTGCGCTTCCTTGTTTGTAAACTCAGCCAGTTCATGCCTGGTTGGTTACGTCCTCAGGTCTTCCCTCATTCGTGGTGGTAACTGCCAAATCCTGGGCCTCCCACAAAGATGTGAGGCTTCTGGAGAACATAACAAATTTATATAAGAATTGAAGTTGATAAATCCTGAAGTGACCTCTTCTAAATTCTCTTCATCCATGATTTCATCAGTTTAGCCAGTTTTGTGGTCGTTTCCCTCATGCCAACAAACCAGCAATGTGTGGGGACAAACTGCATCCCCTACCAACTTGAAACAGAACTTCTCATTCACTCTGTACCTAATTATGAGTCCCTAGTCTGTCCCAGGTACTCTTCTAGGTCCCGGGGAAGCAGCAGTGTACGAACTGAGGCTTTAACTCCCATGGTGCGTCCCTTCAAGTTTTTTAGTCAACAATTCACTGTGGAGACCAGAGAGAAGCAGAACACGTTTTGAGGGACTAGACATAGTTTTAGGAGACGGAAATGGCACCCCACTCCAGTACTCTTGCCTGGAAGATCCCATGCATGGAGGAGCCTGGTAGGCTGCAGTCCATGGGGTCGCTAAGACTTGGACACTGAGCGACTTCACTTTCACTTTTCCCTTTCATGCATTGGAGAAGGAAATGGCAACCCACTCCAGTGTTCTTGCCTGGAGAATCCCAGGGACGGGGGAGCCTGATGGGCTGCCATCTATGGGGTCGCACAGAGTCGAACATGACTGAAGCGACTTAGCAGCAGCAGCAGCAGCAGCAGACGTAGTTTTAAAACACCAGAGATGATGTTTAAATGACCTTCCTTCAGCAAAAAGTCACCTAGAAGATAAGCTCTTTCTCTAAGGACTTTCAGAAAGCCTCTTTCAGCATCTTGTTCTCCTTAACAAGTTCAATTATTAGCCCAGATAGGCCCCAGTGCAGCTTGGCAAAGGCAAACCAGAGGAAGACATTATATTTATTCTGACCCCAAATCTTCATTCTTAAGTTAGATAAGTAGAGATGGATTCATGATAATATAATGCTGAGACCAACTGTGTGATTAAATTTTTCCCTCAGAGAATCCCCATTTTCAGATTCTCTTCATTAATAGATGTTCTACAGAGGAGAAATTTTAGCTGCAGAAGTTGCCAATAAGCAAGACATTTCCCAGGGAGAGTTTTACATGCGCCTTATAAACACGAGGACTTGTTGACGGGTAGGTCATGAGAAATCTGAATCAGAGCATCAAGAGGCCAGAGAAAAGTTTCCAGCTAGTTAGTGGCTAACCATTCAAGTGGAGTAGAGAGATCAGATAAGATAAAGCATGGAAAGCACTTTTTGCACTTTAGCCAGAAGTTCACTTATGACATACGAAAGAATAGTTTCAGCCAAGAGGTGGAGAAAAGGCCTAGATGCGTGAGTGGAGGGGGAAACTGATAACGAGGCAGCCGGAGTGGGGGTAGACTCCATGAAGCATGATGGCACTCACCTCCTAATTTACGTCCTTGCTTCTCCTCCATCCTGCACACCTACACACTTGCTTCTCAAATGTACACACTCAGGCCCATAATCCTTCAATAGCACCCTTATAACCTGCACAATAAATGTCAAGCTTAGCATAGAACATCCCATCCTAGCCTAAACCTGGCTTACAGTTATTTACATAACTGCCAGTCTTTGTCACTGGGTTATTCTCTGACAGACTTGCCCCTTAAAGGAATGCACCATCTCTTATTTGGCATTTGATGCTCCCTGCCTCTACGCGTTACGAAACAGCACTCAACTCACATGGCTGAATGAATGGAAAAATAAGTAAGAGATGGAATGAATGAATGAATGATACCAGCACTGACTGTAGGAATGGGTTTCTGTGTCCCAGTATTGCAGGTGAAGATAATCTTTGCGAAATGATTGTCTTTCCCTTGTAAAAGTCTTGATGAGTTGGAAATAAAAATCTCTATAAATCCAACATCCTGCTGTTGCTCAGTCATTGTCAGAGTGTTTTAATTGGGTGATTGGAGTTACCTTGATGTCTCCTTATTATATCTAGACAAGTTCAACTGACATGAAGATCTCTGATTGGAATAGGATTCTCTCGGCGATATGACAAGTGTGTCTGGAAGCCCTACCGTTTAGCATGACACCAAGACACAACACATGCCCGGTTCTGTCAAACCTCTGGGTCGTGCATGTGGAATCAGTGGAATCACCGGGATGATAATCGACTTTGCTCTGTGATTCCCCTGTTGGCACATTTATTTTAGCTCTGCTGGCAGAGAGGGAGACTTGCTCTACTAATTCACTGTGACGTTGTTTCCTAATTAGGTGTCTTGACACAGCAGGCATTCCAGTCTTGAACATTTCTTTTGTTTCTTTAATGTGCCAGCAAGCTGTCTGACTTTTAGCAGCCTGATCTTTCAGAAAGGTTACCTGCAGTGTAAAATGAGATACCAGACGTAAGGCACCTTGCCCAGTGTTTGGCACCCGAGGAATCTCTGAGAATGTTCATTACGTCTCCCTGCTCATCTCTGCTTTCTGTCCTTCTGCTGCTTTTAGTTAGCCTTGGAGATGCAATGTTACCTGGGTAAGGCTTACGATTTTCTTCATCCCAGAAGAGAGTCCAGTAAATGTACAAACCGAGACGGCATGGATTGTGTAAATAAAATGGCCACAATTTATTGAGTGCCTTCTGCGTGCCAAGTGTTGCACATTTCATTACTTTTCATCCTCAGTGTAACGCTAAGAGGTAGACATTTTTCTTCTGCCTGCTTTTTAGGGGAAGAAACCTTAACCGAGAAGCCAAGCGGCTGAGGTTCCAGGGAGGGTCAGCAAAGGAGGTGGGGGAACAGCGCCTGTCTGCCTCCCTCCCAGTCTTCATCCTCAGCCCCTGCACACGCGGCCCTCCGCCCTGGTGATCTGAGTGGTCACGACAATCTCGAGGACTCTGCAGGACACAGAGATGGAGAAGCCAAAGCGCTGAAGGGTCCTAAAGGCCTTCTTCCTGGCTGAACAGATATGTGACTGCCCTGGGTGTGAGTGCTAACACCCCTCCCCTTCCCCTGCCATGCCTCCTTGGAAACCTCCCCGCCCACCCGCCCTGGGATGGGAGGAAGAACTTCCAGGCCCCTCCCTCCCTGCCACCTCCCCCCTTTGACCCCACCCCCACATCAGCCCAGAGTAGAGAGAATAGCAGGTGCTCCTACCGCCGCCCTCGGGTGTCCTGGGAGCCCTTGTCTGGTTTGGTTCAGTCTGGCCCAGTTCCCTTCTAGCCCCGGGCGTGTGGGGAGGGTACAAGCTAACTGGCAGGGGCTGCTCCAGAGACTACAGCGCACGGGAGCTGCCGGTTCGCCAGCGGGAGGGCCGTGTTCCCGGCCAGCGCACTGCCATTTTCTGGTGCCCGGGAGAGGCCACCTGCCTGAGGAAGGTGTAACTGGGAAAGGGTAAACATGGAAATTCAGGTCTTGACAACTCTGCAGACACCCCAGAGAAAGAGATGCAGCTGAAGCCAGCTGCTCAAGATGCTTGGTCAGCAAGGAGGAGACTCAACCTGGGGAGTGAACATAGTTCCTACCGGGAGAGAGAAAGACGATCCTCACCTCCATGCACCTGCCAGAATGAAAGAGCCTGGGAACCAGCTTCCTGGGAGCCCACTGGGCTGAAGAGAGGGCAGCTCCTTGCTGGCCCCAGCCCCAGTTCCCAGCCCCCAGTCCTTAGCTCCTGTCCCCGGGCCCCAGCTTCCCAGCCCCCCATGCCCAGCTCCAAGGCCCCAGATCCCAGCTCCTAAACCCTAGCCCCCAGCACCAGTCCCCCAGCTTCCAGCCCCCAGTCCCCCAGTCTCTCAGTTACCCAGCCCCAAACTCCCCAGTAACACCTTCAGTTCAGTTCAGTTCAGTCGCTCAGTCGTGTCCGACTCTTTGCGACCCCATGAACCGCAGCATGCCAGGCCTCCCTGTCCATCACCATCTCCCGGAGTTCACTCAAACTCAACGTCCATAGAGTCGGTGATGCCATCCAGCCATCTCATCCTCTGTTGTCCCCTTCTCCTCCTGCCCCTAATCCCTCCCAGCATCAGAGTCTTTTCCAATGAGTCAACTCTTCACATGAGGTGGCCAAAGTACTGGAGTGTCAGCTTTAGCATCAGTCCTTCCAATGAACACCCAGGACTGATCCTTTTGAATGGACCAGCTGGATCTCCTTGCAGTCCAAGGGACTCTCAAGAGTCTTCTTCCACACCACAGTTCAAAAGCATCAGTTCTTCAGTGCTCAGCCTTCTTCACAGTCCAGCTCTCGCATCCATACATGACCACAGGAAAAACCACAGCCTTGACTAGAAGGACCTTTGTTGGCAAAGTAATGTCTCTGCTTTTCAATATGCTAACTAGGTTGGTCATAACTTTTCTTCCAAGGAGTAAGCATCTTTTAATTTCATGGCTGCAATCACCATCTGCAGTGATTTTGGAGCCCAAAAAGATAAAGTCTGACACTGTTTCCACTGTTTCCCCATCTATTTCCCATGAAGTGATGGGACCAGATGCCATGATCTTCGTTTTCTGAATGTGGAGCTTTAAGCCAACTTTTTCTCTCTCCCCTTTCACTTTCATCAAGAGGCTTTTGAGTTCCTCTTCACTTTCTGCCATAAGGGTGGTGTCATCTGCATATCTGAGGTTATTGATATTTCTCCCGGCAATCTTGATTCCAGCTTGTGTTTCTTCCAGCCCAGCGTTTCTCATGATATACTCTGCATATAAGTTAAATAAGCAGGGTGACAATATACAGCCCTGACGTACTCCTTTTCCTATTTGGAACCAGTCTGTTGTTCCATGTCCAGTTCTAACTGTTGCTTCCTGACCTGCATATAGGTTTCTCAAGAGGAAGGTCAGGTGGCCTGGCATTCCCATCTCTTTCAGAATTTTCCACAGTTTCTTGTGATCCACACAGTCAAAGGCTTTGGCATAGTCAATAAAGCAGAAATAGATGTTTTTCTGGAACTCTCTTGCTTTTTCCATGATCCAGTGGGTGTTGGCAATTTGATCACTGTTTCCTCTGCCTTTTCTAAATCCAGCTTGAACATCTGGAAGTTTACAGTTCACGTATTGCTGAAGCCTGGCTTGGAGAATTTTGAGCATCACTTTACTAGCATGTGAGATGAGTGCAATTGTGTGGTAGTTTGAACATTATTTTGCATTGCCTTTCTTCGGGATTGGAATGAAAACTGACCTTTTCCAGTCCTGTGGCCACTGCTGAGTCTTCCAAATTTGCTGGCATATTGAGTGCAACACTTTCACAGCATCCTCTTTCAGGATTTGAAATAGCTCAACTGGAGTTCCATCACATCCACTAGCTTTGTTCATAGTAATGCTTTCTAAGGCCCACTTGACTTCACATTCCAGAATGTCTGGCTCTAGGTGAGTGATCATGCCATCGTGATTATCTGGGTTGTGAAGATCTTTTTTGTACAGTTCTTCTGTGTATTCTTGCCACCTCTTCTTAATATCTTCTGCTTCTGTTAGGTCCCTACCATTTCTGTCCTTTATTGAGCCCATCTTTGCATGAAATGTTCCCTTGGTATCTCTAATTTTCTTGAAGACCTAACTCATCTAACTCAGATGACCATTATATCTACTACTGTGGGCAGGAATCCCTTAGAAGAAATGGAGTAGCCATCATGGTCAACAAAAGAGTCCAAAATGCAGTACTTGGATGCAATCTCAAAACAACAGAATGATCTCTGTTCATTTCCAAGGAAAACCATTCAATATCACAGTAATCCAAGTCTATGCCCCAACCAGTAACGCTGAAGCTGAAGTTGAACGGTTCTATGAAGACCTACAAGACCTTTTAGAACTAACATCCCCAAAAGATGTTGTTTTCATTATAGGGGACTGGAATGCAAAAGTAGGAAGTCAAGAAACACCTGGAATAACAGGTAAATTTGGCCTTGGAATACGGAATGAAGCAGGGGAAGACTAATAGAATTTTGCCAAGAGAACGCACTGGTCATAGCAAACACCCCCTTCCAACAACACAAGAAAAGACTCTACACATGGACATCACCAGATGGTCAACACCGAAATCAGATTGATTATATTCTTTGCAGCCACAGATGGAGAAGCTCTATACAGTCAGCAAACACAAGACCGGGAGCTGACTGTGGCTCAGATCATGAACTCCTTATTGCCAAATTCAGACTTAAATTGAAGAAAGTAGGGAAAACCACTAGATCATTCAGGTATGACCTAAATCAAATTCCTTATGATTATACAGTGGAAGTGAGAAATAGATTTAAGGGAGTAGATCTGATAGGTAGAGTGCCTGATGAACTATAGATTGAGGTTCATGACATTGCACAGGAGACAGGGATCAAGACCATCCCCATGGAAAAGAAATGCAAAAAAGCAAAATGGCTGTCTGGGGAGGCCTTACAAATAGCTGTGAAAAGAAGAGAAGAAAAAGCAAAGGAGAAAAGGAAAGATATAAGCATCTGAATGCAGAGTTCCAAAGAATAGCAAAGAGAGATAAGAAAGCCTTCCTCAGTGATCAATGCAAAGTAACACCTTACCTTACATAAACTAAATTGGAGCCTGGTGACAGTTGGGGGCACTGTGCTAGATCTGAAGGCAGAGTTCCTTGAGCTGGAAGGAATAAAGGAAACCCTCACAGAGGAGAGGGCTTTCCTGGTGGCTCAGCTGGTAAAGAATCTACTTGCAATGCAGGAGACCTGGGTTCAATCCCTGGGTTGGGAAGATCCCCTGGAGAAGGGAAAGGCTACCCACTCCAGTACTCTGGCCTGGAGAATTCCATGGACTGTATAGTCCATGGGGTTGCAAAGAGTTGGACATGACTGAGCGACTTTTACTCACTCACAGAGGAGTCCTGGTGGAGAAGAGAAGTTTTGCAGAGTAGAGACAGTGTGAACTTTGTGACTAGATATATCTGTGTTTGAACCTTAGTGCTGCAGCAGCCTGTAGCTAACCTAGCTAAGCATCACGAAAGGGCTTTGAACGGTAGGCCTTTAATACTCACAACAACACTTTAAGGGAAATTATCTTTTTATTTTATGAGAAATGGAAACTTAGTTCAACTCCTTGCCCTTGGAGATGTACCTGAGAGGACCACTGCTGGGCCTAGTACTTGATGCTGCCTGGAGGGAGGCCATGCTCTTGACCGTTAAACTCCTACACGAAGATGCTTTCTGTGGGGACACGATATTTGAGACACCTGTCCTCATTGAGAATGAGTTTCTTAGTTTCATTATCTCTAACATGGAATTAACAATATGCATTTTTCAGGGTTTTTGTCAAAATTAGAGAGACTATAAAAAGGCACATGGTAGAGTTCCTTGAAGGTTAAGAGACCTCCTTCGACAAGAAAACTGCAGAGCCCATGCTTATTACTGCTATTTCTTTTAAATTAAATCTCTTAAAAAAACATTACCTCAAATCAGAATGGAACAATTTTCGAGTCAGAATAGAACAATTGTGGAGTCTGAATTCATTTCATTTTATATTTTTCCAAATTAAAATCACAGGTATTATAGTTCTCTCATTAAAGCTCTAATACATGTTGATGCATTAATTATGGAAAACAGAAACTATAAAAAAGTAGAAATATCTTTATTTCCCACTGCTCAGAGATGACTATTGTTTTCTTTTTTTTCCTTTATTTCCAGTATTTCCTTAATATATATTAAAAAAAAAATAGAACTGGTGTCATATTGTATGCTACTCTACTAGATAACATATTTAAAACACAATGTATCATGGACACTTTACCGTGACACCAAATAAATCTTAAAATATATGAGAATGAATATTTACTTTTCAATTTTCTTTACAAAGCAGTTCATTACTTTCATAATGAAAAAAAAATGCTTAAAATCACTCGCTATGTTAAAATATATTTTTGAGAGGGATGCACTGCTTTACCCAATGGGTTTAGTGTCCTGTATTTTGCATCTTGCTCAGGCCAATTGGAGGGGGATAATCCCCCAGCAGTAACCATGACGTATGAAATGGAGCTAGAGATAGTGGATTTTGTGAGGCTTAAATTAGATCAGTTATGCAATGTCCCCAGGAGAGTGTGGACCACAGTGAATGCTAGGTAATGACAGAATCGTGTCAGCCAATGACAATGCAAGATGGGCGTTCACAGGGGGTGCCATGAGAATTGGAGGGTAACCCTGCCAGGGATGTGCTGGAGCCAGCTCTTGCAGGCTCTGAAAAGCAACTGTTAAATACTCAAGAACTTTGCATACTGGTGGTAAAGGTTGTAGCTTGAAATCTGTCATAGTAGAAACATTTATACCACAGAAATTGGAAATCAGCAAAAGGTACAAATCAGGGCTATTTGTTTGTTTGTTTATGTATATATTTTCTCAACACACCACTGGTAGGAACAACCCAAAGACAAGCTTTGCTGCTTCTCCAAGTGGTGGAGTCCTGCAGAAAATGCTTCTGAGGTCTTGTGTAGCCTTAGTCGATTTTGCAGAAATGGAAACAGATGAGCAGGGGCTGAGATCCTGGGCTGATTTCTCCTGCTTTAGCTGGAAAGAGGAGTAGGGAAATAGAAGCAATGCAGAACCAAAAGGGCAAACACAAGAGTTTTGTTTGTGCTCCTAAAACAGAAATGACTGGATTAGAGGATTAAAGTGCAGGAGATGGGGGCGCTGCCACCTGGAGAGACTAGGACCTCTCAGTGGGAAGTGGATAAGAAATGCACAGTTGGAGAGAAATGCTTGCTCAAGGGGAAGGCTGTGGGAAGGAGTCGAAGAATGGATACACACAGCAGGCTCGCTTCCAACATGTCACCAGGATCAGAGGCATAGGGTCTGGGTGCTGGAAGAGTTCACAGATTCCTGGCTCCCCTCTAACCTCCGAGGAGACAGGGGCTGGGAATTGAATTAATCACTAATTGCCAATGATGTAATCAAGTGCGCATACGTAATAAAACTTCCATAAAAATTCTAAACAATGGAGTCCAGGGGAATTCCCTGACAGTCCAGTGGTTAGGATTTGATTTTCACTACAGGCGTCATGGGTTCAATCTATGGTTGGGGAACTAAGATCCCACAAACTGCATGGCACAGCAAAAACCAAAAACTGGGATTCAGAGAGCTTCTGGGTTGGAGACTGTATCCATACGCCAGGAGGGTGGTATAGTGCAAAATACTTGGGGTCAGAAGAAGCTCCTGTATTCTGGACACTTCCAGACCTTGCCTTCTGTATTTCTTCATTTGGATGTTCATTTGTATCCTTTATAATAAACTTGTAATAGTTAAGTAAAAGATTCCCCTGAGTTCTGAGAGCCATTTATTGATGGCAAATTTTCAGTCCTGAGAAGGAAGGGGTCATGGGAACCTGTGATTTGTAGCCAAGTCAGACAGAAGTGTGGGTAACCTGGGGACATACTAGTTGTGAGGCATTTAAGTGGGGGTAAGGGGAGTCTTGGGGGACTGAGACTTTAAACTCTGGGGTCTGTACTCACTCCAGGTAGGTAGTGTCAGAATTGAAGTAGATTGTAGGGTACCTGTTTGGTTTCCACAGAGAACTGGAGAATTGCCTGGTAGGGAAAACCCACACATTTGGTGTCAGAGTGTTATGTGTGGAAACAGATCCTCGTAGCATGAATGCTATTTTATTATTCATATATTAATATATGTGTGCATATATACATATATATGTGTATTATACATGTATATTACATAATATGATAAAGCTAGTTTCATTTGGGAAGGGAAATCCCAGCAAAAGCTCGCACTGAGTGCTTGTTGTGCCAGAAAAGTTCTGACAGAAAAGTCAGAAGTTGCCGAGAAGTGATGGCTCTTATTACCTAAATAATGCTGTGAATTTGAATAAATTTGAATAAATAAATAATTTGAATAAATCTATTTCATGTCTCTGGGCTCCAATTTCTCACATAAAGTGGAGTTTTCTGCAAATGATCTGAGGTTCCTTTCTGTTTCAGAATTTGATGTTCCTGAATTGTTAGCCTTGAGAAAGTCAGCGTGAGGTACAAAGGGAGGACGCAGGTCCTAGAATCAGACAGTGCTGGACTCAATACCAAGGCTGTTGTTACCATACAGCTTTGGGCTAAAGAGTTAAACTCTCTAAAAATGAGGTTTCCACTAGTTCCCATTTGGGAAATGGGAAAGTAAAAATGACATAATAAAAACATAAGAATTGATTGGAAAATAAACTTAAAGGACTAAGCATACCTACTAGCACTTTTTTATCTGATACTAATTAAGAGACAAACTTTTAATACACAAAATAACGTACTCCATATTAATTACAAAGCTCTGCTTCATCATTTTAAGGTGAAACCGTTTAAAAATAGGATATGAAACTCAGTGGGGTAAAATTAGCTGATGATGAAACAACAGACTATCTTTGCAGTTTTTTTTTTTTTTTCAGAGAGCTCATTTTTGAACAGTTTACTATGGGGACTATTTTATTTTGGAGAGATGTGTCCAAGTTCTTGCAAACAGGTTCTGCTGAATGAAATTTTTCTGGGTTCAGAAAAACTGAGAGGTTTTTATTCTCCCCTGTGCTAATGGATCACATTTTTCATAAAATTGAAAGGAAAAAAAGTTGTGAGCAGAATTTTATCAACCAGAACATTTTAGAAATACAGAACCTGGGCTTTTGATTTTACACCATAAATCTAGTAAAATGTAGGAAACCATCTTCTCGAAATGCTGCTGCCATCATTTTCTACCTGCAGGTACACATTTTGCCCTGGGAGGAGTGCGTGCATGCTAAGTCCCTTCAGTCATGTCCGACTCTTTGCAACCTCATGGACTGCAGTCCGCCAGGCTTCTCTGTTCACGGGGATTTCTTCAGGAGTGGGTTGCCGTGCCCTCCTCCAGGGGATCTTCCTGACCCAGGGATCAAACCTTCGTCAATTTTGTCTCGTTGGCAGGTGGGTTCTTTACTACTAGTGCCACCTGGGAAACCCCTGGGAGGAGAGCTACTTCATTTCTTAACAATCATAACGATTTCTCTGTGGAATCCCAGCTGCTGCTGAGGACCAGCCTGTCTGAGTATATCCTTCAATGTGAAGTCAGTGACTCGATCAGAACCTGAAATAGTCTTACAGAAAAAAATCAATTAGAAAGTTGCATTGTGCAGACTCGATATTGGATCTTCAGCTTCACTGTATCATTACAGAAACGATTAAAAAAAAAAACAAACTAAAAATGGTACAAATAGAAGGTACTATTTTAAATTGGCCAAAAGTCATGGTTTGAGTAAAGACCAAGAAGGAGAATAAACAAACAATGTGGAAGGATTTGGGATGTGATTATTTTCATGGCATAACTGTATATTTCACCAAGTACCAGCATGAGGTGTGAAAAAGCAACATTCTTTCTAACTGGGAAGAGATGTTCAGGAAAGCAGGACAATTTTTCCCCCCTTGAAGAACTGTGTCTTAGAACTGTCAGTGTTGGATTTGCTGTAGTGGAATTTGGCTCTCTGCAATGAATTTCTTCTCCATCAGAGTCTCCTGTGTCTCGCACTCTGTTTTTAATTTGACCACGAGCCTTTGGCATTGAATGAAAAGCCCCAAACTCATTCAACTAGAGGCTCACGGCATAGAAAAAATCATTTGTTTGTTTTTAATGTATTTCCTTTCCCAGCCCAAATACTAAATTGAAATAACACTGAAAGTATCAATCTGAAAAAGAAAGAGAAAGAAGTCAAGGGATTTGCCTTATTTAAAAAATGTATCTATAGAGCAGGCAGGGCTGTGGGAAACCAGTTCCCAGCAAATGACTAGGAGATAAAAGATTTTTCAGGTTCAAATTGTAATTTCGTTATTAATTTACACTAGTAATAGCTAATATAATTATGCCATGTCCAGTTTATAAATTGCCTTAGCATACATTGGTTTCCTAATTTGACCCTCAAAGCAGCATAATGATACAGACGCTAATATCATCCCCATTTCACAGATAAGAAGACTGAAACTCTGAGACACTGACATCATCCAGCTTTTTCAGTCAACGAGAGGCAATATTTGAAATCAAGCTTGTTCTAACTTCAAATTCCTTGTTCCTGCCAGGCCTTTTAAAGATCTAAAACCATGGGATTCTTGAGCTGAAAGGGAACTTAGAGATCTGCTGGCCAGCTTTTGCCTGATTCTGAAGGATGTTAAACACATTTCCACAAGACAACATTTGGGAAATGCCAAATTAAAGGTTGTTAAGTGGATCAAACTAGATAGCATATTAAAAAGCAGAGACATCACTTTGCCGACTAAGGTCCATCTAGTCAAGGCTATGGTTTTTCCAGTAGTCATGTATGGATGTGAGAGTTGGACTGTGAAGAAGGCTGAGCGCCAAAGAATTGATGCGTTTGAACTGTGGTGTTGGAGAAGACTCTTGAGAGTCCCTTGGACTGCAAGGAGATCCAACCAGTCCATTCTGAAGGAGATCAGCCCTGGGATTTCTTTGGAAGGAATGATGCTAAAGCCGAAACTCCAGTACTTTGGCCACCTCATGCGAAGAGCTGACTCATTGGAAAAGACTTTGATGCTGGGAGGGATTGGGGCAGGAGGAGAAGGGGACGACCGAGGATGAGATGGTTGGATGGCATCACTGACTCGATGGACATGAATCTGAGTGAACTCCGGGAGTTGGTGATGGACAGGGAGGCCTGGCGTGCTGCGATTCATGGGGTCACAAAGAGTCGGACACGACTGAGTGACTGAACTGAACTGAAGTGGATTTCTTGACCACAAAATGCCCCAGAGCTTTTATTTTGCTGCCTAATCTTGATGCTTTTTCTGAACTTATTTGGCAATGAATTTATCTTGGGGTCCATCTACCTAAGAGCCACATCATGTCAGGGATCTGGGATGAGCTGCCCTCTCTGCTTCTTTACAGAAATAAATCCTCACTTGTTCTGGACTTTTCTTGGAGTCACTCTTATGCCACCTCAAGTTGACCTGGAAGGAAGTGGAAGAACTGAACTTTTGTTATGCAACTGATTTACCATTGGAAACAGGAACTGGTAATGAAGTGGCAGATTTCTGCCCTCCTGATTCTTTGTGCAAACATTTATTAGTTGTGCTCCAGATTCCAGGGACTGGCTGGGGATCTGTGTGGAAAGATGGAGAGGAAAGTGGAAAGATGCCCTCAGTGTGTTGTTCCCTCATTCTCTAGTGTGTGTTAGTTGCTCAGTCGTGTCTGACTGTTTGCGACCCCATGGGCTGTAGCCAGCCAGGCTCCTCTATCCATGGGATTCTCTAGGCAAGAATACTGGAGTGGGTTGCCATTCCCTTCTCTCATACTCTAGAACAAGGTGCAAACCAATCTAGCAAATAATGACAAACACCTGATGAAAGGGGGCACTCAATGGAAGCCCAGAGAGGGTGGTAGCTTATCCTGGTGAAGACGGGTGCAGGGGGCAGGTTTGTGCTCAGGTGCCTGCTCTTCCTCTTGGAGGGACAAAGGTCGTATCAGCCCCTTCAGCTGCCCCAGGCGAGGAGGGTGGAGACTGTGTACCCAGCTGACAGAAGGTGTGGATGCCTTCTGGGACCCACCCCAGCCCCAGGGCATTGGCGTCTGTGCTCCATAGCTTTCCTGACAGAAAGAGAAAAAAAAAAAGGTTGAAAATGTCTCACCTCCACATGTCCTATTTTTAATTGATTTTTGTACAGACTCTTCAATCAGGGTATGAATATTTAATTGTCCTGTCAGGTCAGATCCTTCCTGGTCAGACAGTTAAAAATGACTTTGGACAGGGGAGGAAATGAGGTGGTGGAACGGCGTGAAATGAGGAAAGGGAGGCATTTGCTCACAGGGGATCAGATCTAAGGACCAAGGAAGGTCCCGAGAAGAAGGGCACCTTGCTTTCTTTGTCTCTGTCCCTCCACAACACACCTCGTAGCAATGCAGCCTTTGTCCAGAGGCCACAGGGAGTCATGTAAGAGCTTAGACAACACCTAGGCCTGAGGAGAAAGTAGGCGATTTCTTCAATGAGGAGGCGATTTCTTCAATGAGGACAAACCAAGAGTGTGGTCCCTGGGGAAGGGTCCAGAAGATGAAGTGTTCATGCTCCTGGTTTCCTAAGTTTGTGAGGACCTGATTGTTGTTTTGACTCCAGGCTTCACCCCAACCCGGGTGGAACCTGGCCGCACACACCTTTCTTTGAGAAATGGCATCTCTCTTGGCTGCCCAGCAGCACAGAAGCTGAGAAAATGGCCCAGGAACTATTTCAGGTGAACACACTCTCACAGGCAGTGAATAAACATCTCAATGTGACTTGTTCCAAGAGACTATTAATAGGCAGGCGATGAGAGGGATGGGAGAACTGAATTTCATTCCGTTTTGGACTCTCGTTTTGTGCATACCTCTTTTTCAAACACAGAAATGAAGCCCAGAGGCACAGGGAGAAGGTGGCCACCTCCCACTCCTCTCCCAGCAGCACACTCACCGAGGGTCCCATCACAATCCTTTCCGACCCCTGCTCAGGCCTTTGTTGAACACAAGCCTCCCAGGTCCAGACAGTCACAGAACAGCAAGAGGAGGTGACGCCTTGAGTCATATTCATATTCGCTTCAACATTGCCATTGCCTCTCTGTGCATCCATGTGGTTTGAAGAAGGGATTCTCATGCAGGAAACACCTGCTGAAAGGAGGGCTTTGGAAATGCCCAGGTGTGTTTGATTGTCTTAGCAGTGGGCTGGGGGTGATCTCAGCATTTATTGGGGATAGGGCAGAGATGCTAAACAGATTGAAATTCTCTGGCTGGTGTCCCCAACCAAGAACTGCCCCTGCCCTGCATGACTGCTGGGGGCCCTCTGTGCATTCTCCGTTGAGGATGTATTTGGAATGGTCTCACAGTACATCTGAATTCCATTTCACTCATCAGCACAAAGTATTTGTTTCAAGTTTTCAAACTTGAAGCATGACATTTTCTAGGAAAACTTGATTTTTAAAAAAATGTCTTTTATATTCACTCAGATATGTCTTTTATATTTACCATTTCCAATGCTCTTTAAAAATTTTATTTTTATTTATTTGGCCGTGTCGGGTCTTAATTGCTGCTTATGCAATCTTCAGTTGCGGCAGGTGGGATCTAGTTCCCTGATCAGGGACTGAACCCGGGCCTCCTGTATTGGGAGCACAGAGTCTTAGCCACTGGACCTCCCAGGGAGTCCCCTAGGAAAACTTGATTGTAACGGCTGTGGGAAATCAAGGAAAGACAGCATTTTGTTTTGTTTGGGGCTTTACCAAGAATTGTTCACCTTTACCAAGAGCTGTTCACCTCCTTTTGGAATCAGATCCCTGATGGCAGTGACACTTGTGGTGTTTGTTACCAAAACCACATACCCGTGGCAGTCTGCATCTGTAGCTGCCAGATTTCCCTGCCAGAGGATCTGAGTACTTCCTGTTGGCTCCTGACGGAATTGCACCAAACCTCTAAATACTGAAACACATGATGTTATTCTAAGTGACTCTGGTTTTATCTTGCCTTTGTATTACATTAGGGCATTATACTGGTTTTTAAAATGGTATGTAGTAGTAGTTTAATTAGTATCAAGTTTAATTATTAATTTTTATCATTAATTAGTTGATTACTATTTAATTTAACATTAGTTTAACTTCAGGAATGTAGAGGGGATATTGCAGAATATTTGTTGTGGGGAAGACATTGGGTCTGCTCCAGGTCCTAAACCTGGGGTGAAATGTCTGATTTAGGCTTTAAAACAGGACAGACTTCTGAGAGACAAGCCAGGCAGACGGATCATCAGCCATGGGACTTCCTGAATCTTGTGTTCTTTTTGGAGGCTAAAATGCTTCTGCAAACGAAAGTGCCTGCAAGGATCGGGCAGTTGATGGGAAAGAGTAAAGAAGCAGAAAAACAAGAGTTCAAGGGCCTTGGCAGGGGCACTGGCTCCTGGCACTGGCAGGGACACTCGGGGTCTGTGCCTACTGACTGTGGCCCCACAGGGTTGCAGGCTTAGTGTTACTAGATTTTCCATGTTTGCAGTGGAAGCTAGAAACCTGACGTGCTGTCCGTCATATAAAGGCTAGGTAAGACTGGGTTGCTCTAACAAAGAAAGCCAACCACACAATGGCTTAAGGGACCTGGATGTGGATTTCTTCTGCAGGTCATGATCAAAGCAGAGCGACAGTCTTGTGTGGCAGGAGCAGAGGGACAAGGGCATGGAGGAGAATATGAGCAGCAACATGAAGACCCAGATCTGGAAGGCCCAACTCCTCCTCTGTTCCACGTGTATATGACCTCTGCTTGGTGGGGAAAAGTCATTTTTAGCTGGGCAGCTATTGCATGGCTGTACCACTGACCATCTCTGCCAGTGTACTTACCCCAGGCACTTAAAGTATGACACATAGATTAGTCCCCTGCAGACCATGATGCTGAACTTGACTTGAAGACTGCCAGCCCGGCCCTGCTGGAATTCCCTGTTTAGCTGTAGATTTAAGTTAAACAGCTGGGGAAACCATTCAGACTAGAGGAGAAAGAGGAAGACAGGTGGGCCAAGGTGTTGAAGTTGGTGGAGGGGTGGCATCCTCAGAGCAGACACACATAGTGGGGACAGCTTGGAGGACAGAAGCCCACAGACCTTGAATGCAGGCACGGGAGGTTTCATCCAGGTTATCTGTCTTACTTCCACTTGCCTGGCACACGCCTCTCAGGCCAGCCTAAGTGCTCCTCTCCTACATGCCTGGCACAACGCCGATTGCACCTGTTTATTTTCCTCATCTATTTTTGTCTTCCCATCTAGACTGCAATTCTGTTTTGCTCACTTTTATATCCCCAGGGTCTTGCAGAGTAATTATTAATAGTAGAGTAGGTGCTCAACAAATCCTTGATGAATGACTGAAAAAAATCCTGTGATCAGTGGATAATTAATGCATCCTTCTGAGTCAGTGCTAGGAACCATCAGGGTGGTTTGTTAAGAAGACTAATCTGGCCCTGGAGGAAGGTATGGCAACCCACTCCAGTGTCCTTGCCTGGAAAACCCTAGGAAAAGGAACGGGCAACCGTTCACAGGTTCGCAAAGGAGTCAGACATGACTTAGGGACTCAACAACAACAACAAGAACAAGAGGACTAATCTGGGACTTCCCTGGTGGTTCAGTGGCTAAGACTCCATTCCTCCACTGCAGAGGGGCATGGGTTTGATCCCTGGTCCCCCAGCTGGAGACGTTCCACATGCAGTGGAACCAAAGAGAAAAAGCAGACTAGTCTTGTTATCACGTTCAGAAGGCCAGAATCAGCAGCCCAAAGACATGGGTTTCACGGGGAAGTGCTCTGTGATGGAGGGCAGAGATGGCCTGTGGGAAGGGATGGGCTTCAAAAGGCTGATGGGTTGGAGGTGTCTGCACAGGGAGTGGAGAACTGGAAACTCCCGCTTCTGAATTTCTGTTTCTTTCCTAGTCTAGAGTTAACAGGCTTAGCTGAAGTGCCTGTCACTAACGCAGGGCCTGAGTGGAGGAGACAGCAGTGAGCAGCAAACCCTTCAGGGTTCTGTGTCCTATGAAATTGAATTAAAATAGAAATTCTAGGGGAGGCTTCCTGGATGAGGGAGCATTTACGATGGGCTTTGAGATAATCAGAAAATGAAGGTTCTGAAAATGCATGTGAGCTTTGTTAATTTGCTAAGAACCTAGCAAGAGTCAATAAATGTTTTTATGAATGAAAATTAAGAAATGGGCAGATAGCTATGGTTTGTACTAGTCTTTCCGGAAGAATGACTAGGGGTTCTTCTCAAGTTGGGAAGCTTTTGTTGCTGTATCATGCCTTGACCACTCAAGCCCATTGAAGGAAGCCCATTGATCTTTGAGGAATAAGATTCTGTTGTGTCATGTAGTCTGTGCATGAGCTGTAAAGGAATTTCCAGACATGAAGCAGAACGAGAGGAAAATAGAGTTTATCAGAGTGGGAGACGCTGCTAGAACGGTGGGCCAGTTCAAAGGAGAGCTGTCCCCTCTTGAGGCCTAGTAGCCAATTTTTATAGCCTCATGACAGAAAATTTCTACTGGAAGGGTGGCATTAGGTGATTGGTAAGGATGCTATAGGGTGGGTAATTGGGCAGGTATTTTACTTAATATAGGGTGGGGGAACCGGCTGGTTTAGATCAGGAGGCTCATGGTAACAGTTGCTATGGGGCCTGGTTAATTCCAGAAATTTTTGTCCTGTGACCTTGGTCTAAGGCTCCACACCTGTGACCTTGGTCTAAGGCTCCACACCTGTGACCTTGGTGTAAGTTTCTGCACCTGTGACCTTGGTCTAAGGCTCCGCACCTGTGACCTTGGTACAGGGCTCCACATGCTGGTATGAGGGGTGGGAGTTCCAGGAGAAGTCAAGTCAGCCCTTCTCTGGACCAGTGATCAAGAAAACACCAAGCAGGTGGCAGGCCCTGTGGCCCAGGATTGACCTGGCTGCTGACCTTGCCAGTCACCCTTGCCAGCCTGGGGAGACTCCCACAGCCCCCAGGGACTGGCAGGCGGCCCCAGCATCCACTGTCACATCCCCAGGGCTGTGAAAGAAAGACACAGGTCTTCCATTGTGTGCAGGGGAGTGCGGCTGTGGGTGGGGAGCCTCAGACAGAGCATGTGGTGGGGGAGAGTCTCCCTAATGAAACAAAGGCTCGGCTGTTAGAAGATCCCTTGCCGAGTCAGGCATTTGGATTGTGAGGCTTGGGTTAAGGAAAGGGCTTTCTCTGCAAGCACAACAGATGCCTGGAAGTGACGTGCCCGCTCCAGATACTTGTGGGAGGCAAGACTGAAAGGCCCAGCATGGCTGGTGGTCAGGGCCACAGCGCTGCCAAGCAGGTATTGGGAGCTGGGGATGAGGAAGGGTTGGGCTTGGTTTCAGGGCTTAGAGAAGGAGGCTTTGAAGGTGGCTGGAGGTGAAGGGGACACAGAGGAAGATCCTGTTGAAGGAGAACTAGAGGGGAGCTCAGCTCTGTCCTCTGTGATGGCCTGGGGGGTGAGATGGGGAGTGGGAGGGCGGGGTTATATGCATACATACAGCTGATTCACGTTGCTGTACAGCAGAAACTAATACAACGTTGTAAAGCAATTATTCTCCAATTAAAAACATTCAAGTATTGCCATCTAGCCCTTGACCTTGCCTAAGACGTTTTCCTCCTTTGTGTCCTCTTTTCTGCACCTGTGCTGCGCTGGCCCAGGGTGGGTGGGGGTGGGGTGGGGGTGGGGCAGGTGGTCATGCTTCAAGAGGCACAGAGTCCCACACCCACTGAAGGGCTAAGTGTCAGTGATTCGGATTTCCTTGCACTTCATAAGTATATCATGGATACTCAACAGACACAGCACAGTAACAATTTCTGGCTCAGAGATTCCCCCTTCTGGAATTCTATTCTCTACCAAGGTCAAGGGGTCCCCAAATAACCTAAGGGAGTAATGATTTCCCTTTCCACAGCTTCTTGGATAGATTAGAAATAATAAAAGGCTTGGGCCTAAGAATTAAAAATTGGGATGGATCTAAAATACTCTGCTCCCAAATATCTTATTCTTTCAAAGACGATGATTCCAATAATTGAGATTCTGAGTGAGACTGAAAAATGTTCTATGGGAAAAAGATAAGATTTCTTTGCAGAACAATAGATTAAGTGTTTTTAAAATGAATGACAACTAGAAAGTTAAAAATTCCAAAACTACCTCTTAAATTAATCAACCAAGGAAGCTGACATTTCCATTATTATGATGATAGCAAGACTTGTAAGCATGAATATCTCAGAAATACTAGAATGTCATATTTTCAAGGAACTTTTTTTCTTTTTTGGTCAAGCCATAAGCCTGGTAAGATCTTAGTTCCCTGACCAGAGATTGAACCCATGCCCTCAGCAGTGAAAAGGCAGAGTTCTGACCACTGGATTACCAGGGAATTCCCACAAGAGACTTTTAAAGGTGAACTTAGCCCAACATACACACTTGACAGGTAAGAAACCAAATCCCAGAAGAGAGGCTACAGTAAGACACGAAAAATGTGTATTCAAAGTTTACCTTCTCCTGTGCTGACTGCAGATGTGATGTCAGCATGTCCATACCTGGCACCTGGCTGCCTGGGACACCTGCAAGGCTGCCGTGGGGTGATGTGTGGTTTGATTTTCCTCTGCATCTCTTCCTTTGGGAGGACACTCTTCTTCTTCTAGATCTGGCAGGCAAGGTGCTGTTCATCGTGGGAAGGCCCTTGATTCGGGCTGGTCAACAGTGACAGAGATTGCTCTGGAGTGGGCATGTGATCCAAAGCAGAACTCATGAAAGTCTTTTCTTGGGATTTTTATATGGATTGACCCAAAGCTGCAGAGGCCATGTAAGCAAGCTTCCCTGACTGCAAAGAGGAAGTATATGAGGTAGGAGAGAATAAGGTTACTCTGGGAGGAAGAAAACCTAAAATTAGATAGACAGATGGTTGATAGATGATAGATACATACCTAAGTGTATACACACACACACACACACACACACACACACACAGAGAAACCTAGAAAGAACCAGCTCCTGCCCTTGATAGTTCTTTTGCTTGAGCTAGTTTGTTATTATTGTTATTATTTATTTTGGCCATGCTACCTGGTTTGCAGGACCTTAGTTCCCAGACCAGGGATAGAACCTGTAACCCCTGTAGTGAAAGCACAGAGTCCTAACCACTGGACCACAGGGGAATTCCCTACTTGAGCTCATTTACATTAAGCTTCTGTCACATGCAAACAAAAATCTTGTAATCAATACAGTAGAAACACACAGCCCTGTGACTTTTTGAAAAAAATTATTTATTTTTTAATTGAAGGATAATTTGCTTTACAGAATTTTGTTGTTTTCTGTCAAACATCAGCATGAATCAGCTGGCCCTGTGACTTCATCTCGTCCTCTGTCATCTCCTTCTCCTCCTACCTTCAATCTTTCCCAGCATCAGGGTCTTTTCCAATGAATTGGCTCTTCACATCAGGCGGCTAAAATATTGGAGCTTCAATTTCAGTATCAGTCCTTCCAATGAATATTCAGGGCTAATTTCATTTAGGATTGAATGTTTTGATCTCCTTGTGGATTAAGGGACTCTAAAGAGTCTTCTCCAACACCACAGTTCAAAAGCATCAGTTCTCAGCTGCCTTTGTCCAACTCTCACATTCATACATGACTTTGACTAGATGGACCTTCGTTGGCAAAGTAATGTCTCTGCTTTTTAACATGCTGTCCAGGTTTGTCATAGCTTTTCTTCCAAGGAGCAAGTGTCTTTTAATTTCATGGCTGCAGTCACCATCCACAGTGATTTTGGAGCCCAAGAAATGTAAATAGAATCCCTTTCCTCACCTAGAATGTCTTCCCTGGGACTTGGCACTAGAAGACTGGGGGCCTTTACTGTTGACCACATCCTTCTTTTGTCTATTTAAAAACATTGACAAGACAATCTATTAAAAATATATAAACATTTTGAAAAGTTACAGAATCCAGCAGCCAAATGCAACTGTTGATTTGGCCACAAGACAGTGATGATGCATAGGCTTTATTGCGTTCTGCTGCTCACTTTATGCATTATTTAGAAACACGAAAAATGGCCATCTTCATAACGGCTGTACAACACTCGTCCATGTTATATGGCAGTTTATTAAATGTTCAATATTTTAAAAAAAGAACACCTAGGTGGTCTTCTGCTTTTTTGTTGTTTAGTTGCTAAGTCGTGTCGCCTCTTTGAGACCTCGTGGACAGTAGCCTGCCAGGCTCCTCTGTCCATGGGATTCTCCATGGCAAGTATATTGCAGTAGGTTGCCATTTCCCTCTCCAGGATCAAAGCTGTATCTCCTCCACTGGTAGGTGGATTCTTGACCACTGAGCCACAAGGGAAACCGTCTTCTGCTGCTTTTCTGCAAACTTTCGTTTAAATTTATTTTCAGGTAAAATGTTGGGCTCCTTCCAACAAGTTCCCCAAAAACTGCACATCTGTGCTTGCCTTTGTCAGTGTCATCCTTTCTGCCCCTGGAATCTCCTGCCCTTTTCCTTTTCAGTCCTTTTTTGGTTAACTCGCTTATGCTTTAAAGCCCTGCTCTGACACTCTCTTGTTCATTTGTTCTTTTATCAAGAATTTACTGAACCAAGTGCTATGCTGGGAGCTGGGGCTGTGACAAGGAACGTGACTTTCATTCATTCATTCACCCAGCAGGGATTTCTCGAAGGTCTACGATGCGCGAGTGGCAGTGTTAGGTGCAGGAAATCCAGTGGTGAGTAAGATGAGGTCCCTGCCCTTGCGGAGCTTAGATTATACTGGGAGATAAAAGGCAGAATTCATTAAGGAGTGGGAAGTGTTCTCCAGTCATTTATTTCCGTCCGTCTCAATAGCTCTTTCTTACCTGTGTTTCCGACTAGACTGAGGAATGTGAGGAGAGAGGCTGTGTCCTTCACTTCGTGGCTCTGCTGGGCAGCGGTGCACTACTGTGCTGAGGTGGGCACCTCTGGTGGCAAAAAAACACCCAGAGTGTATTTTGTCCTTTAGAGGAAAGGCCGTTTCCTCCTTCAGGAGAACTGTGTCTATGTCTGTGATAGCTGAAAACCTCACAAGTCAAACCCAAGAGAAGCTGTTTCAGGTATTCCCAGATAGTCACCTTTCCTTCCTTTGTCAAGAGCAAAGCTCATCTGATTTAGGAAAAGTGGTCTCATTCATGGCCCAAGCACACCACAGGCCCCAGGAGGAGCATGTTCGGGGAAGGGCCCAGAAAAAGCCAGGGAGAGGCTTTCTGGAAGCACTGCCCCCACTAGTAGGGGGTCTTCTAGATGGAATATCCAGAGTGGGGGCCACGACTGCCATGCAGCCAGCTTCCCTGGGACCACCCTTGGAACACCAGCCCATCAGCTGCCGCATTGTGGCCATTTCTTTACACTGTGAATTGTTAGCAGTTTCTAAATAGACCATTCAGTTTTCCTTTTAGCACAGAAGGGTCTCAGAACTCCAAATACCACGAGGGGCCTGAATGTTTCAACTCAAAACATTCCCCAAACCGCAGCCCTTGGGTGAGACGCAGAGCTAGCCAAGGCTTTGGAGGAAAAACAACCGCCCACCAGCCTGGAAACCACTGGGTACATGGGCAGCTGGGCCGGCTTGCTCCCAGAGGCTGGGAGACAGCGTTTTTACCAGTCGGAGTTAATCTGATAAAACCACCTTCCCTTGACTTCCCCTCTGCCGGAGGAAACAAACCCGTCTGGGGGCTGGATGCTGTGTGTGGGGCATGGGGTGTGGGGCATGGGACCAGGCTGCCCAGGGTACCTGGAGAACCCAAGCCACTGCTGCCTGGTGTCTTCCTCCCCAACTGTGGGAGGGGAAAAAAGAAAAAAAAGGGGGAGAGAGAGTGAGAAGAGCTTTTGTAACATTCTCACAGCAGCATTTGATTCAGAGAGAAGGCTAATAGCGCCAAACTGCTGCTCAGACCCTGTGTAGTCGGAGGAACAGCTCCCAGGAACACAAGAGAGGTGGCGCTGCAGGGAGGCTGGCTGGGGCACCAGCCCACCAGGGAAAGACTGGATCCTTGGAGTTGAGGCTCCCAAGGCCCTTACAGACATCCAGCGGGCAAAAGAGATCCCAGAAGGCCTAGTGGACCCATGCAGTGGGCCACACATTCTCCCAGGCTGCTTTCTGGGGGAAGAGCAGCTTCGCCAAGTGCTTTGGCATCTCTGTCTTGATGAAGACCCCAAGGAGGCATTTGCAAGCAAGATCTACCCAAGTCGCTGCAGCTCAGGCCGCACCAGAGGGTGACGATGACCTGGGAGAGGTCTATTCACTGCCCTTTGCCTGCCAGCACGTAGTCTGAGGCTTCCACAGCTTTTTTGAGGATGTGAACTTCATGTTGGTCGTGTTGGGGCTCTGCTGCTGGAGATCTCTCTTGGATCCACAACAGTGGAGGAAATCCACGAGCCAGGACAAGACCCGCTGCTACCTGCAGCAGATAGTCCTTGACTGCACCCAAACCGGGTTGTTCACCAGGATCTCAAGCTGGGCAGAGTCTTCCTGAATGAGGATCTGGAGGTGAAAATAGGAGATCTGGACCAAAGAGGAATATGTTGGGGAGCAGAAGAGCCTATCTAAACACCTAGTGCTTCCCTAGCAGCTCCCTGGTAAAGAATTTGCCTCCCAATGCAGGAGACCTGAGTTTGATCCCTGGGTTGGGCAGATCCCCTGGAGAAGGAAATGGCAACCTACTCCAGCATTCTTCCCTGGGAAATCCCATGGACAGAGGAGCCAAAGAGTAAGATGCTGCTTAGTGACTAAACAACAACAAGCGATTCCTGAGGTGTTAAGCAACAAAAGGCAGTGTTTCCAGATGCTCGTGGGCTCCACTGGGTGCATCATGGATGCAGCTCACCTTTGAGATCTCTTGCCTAAAACTTACTGACTTCTGCATCAAGAAGAATGAATGCGATATTCCCAAGCACATAACTGCCTCTTCCAGAAGATGCTGTAGACAGACCCCACTGCTCACCTGACAGTTCATGAGCAGCTCAAGATCAGTTTTTCTGGCTACGTCCCAGCCCATCCCCCATTACCTGCCCCACTATTCCATGAAGATTTTCAATCGCTTCCAGCAGACTGGATCCCGGGAACAGGAAACCTCTCAGAGTCCTCAATAAAGGCCTGGAGAACCCTATGCCTAAGACTCTCTGGGAAAAAGAGGAACCAGTGGTCCAGGAGATCAGAGAAGCAGTCAAGTGCCACCTTGGTGACATGTTGTATTGGCCGTGTAATGTGAACGCCTCCAAGCCCTCTGAGAGGTCAGGCAGGAGGAGGCTGAGGATTCTGCCAGCATCACCATCTTCTGAGTCAGCAAAGTGGGGGGACTACTTGGACAAGTGCAGCCTTGGGAGTCAGCTGTGTGGCCGAGTGTGGGGGTGTTCTCCAATGACAGGACTCATCTCGTCCTCCAGCCTGTTGGTATCTGTCTGCAGTAAATAGAGTGTGATGGCGCAGTGCTCCACCACACCGTTGAGTTCCCATCCCAACTCCTCCATGAAGACCATGCTCCACATATTTCCAGAACGCCATGAGTGGACACTTGCTGAAGGTGGGCACCGTTGGGAAGGTGTTGGACTAGTCCAGCTACCCGTGTACCTGATTTTGTGCACACAGCACCATCATCCTGCACTCAGTAATGGCTGGGTGCAAATTGGCATCTCCCAGGACCATAGCAAACTCATCCTGTGTCCAGCGTGGCAGCTGTCACTACAGCAACTAGAAGCTGGGTTTCCCAAGAACTGCTTGAACCTCCTGGAGTAGCACAGCTGCTCCAAGGGTCTGACTGGTCAGCTCCACCATGTCCTTCCATGGTGGACAAGCTACTGAGCTCTGGCTTGGCCTCTAACCGCCTCAGGACCTCCTCACAGCTCCTCCCCTGGGACTTGTGCCCCTCCTCGCCCTCACCTGCACCTTGGGCCCCTATGGGTTAGCTCCATTGTGCTGGTTCTGTGTGTGTGTGTGTGTGTGTGTGTGTGTGTGTGTGTGTGTGTGTGTGTGTGTGTGTGATAGTCCCCCAATCCCCAAACCTGGCAGCTAAAAAGAGAGTATGTCGTGCTTACAAGCGGGATTTGCTATATGCATTATTTTTGTACATGCTGAGTTGTAGGTTCTATGGCCATATGAATTGTATGGAATACTGCTATAGAATTCAGGACTGTTTTTCTTTGGCTTTATACATGTTAAACATGTGTGAATCTTTCAAAAAAGCTATGGGGAGTGCTGATTGGCTACTAGTTTTCACGTGCACTCAGCGGCTGCCTGAGTCAGCCAGTTGGCAGCAAGGATTGATTACTTCTGAGGTGACCCGTGGAGGTGGCTGTGTGGGTAGATGGGAGGTCCGTCTTCACTGGGTCTTAGCCCAGTATGTCAAGTAACGATGGTAAACAAATTCAGGGACAACACATTATGAGTAAGTTCTTAAAGTGCCTCCTGCTGAGAGCAGCAGGGCCCCCTCTGCTGGTAGGGCCTGAGAATGCTGGGCTGACCCTGTCACGAGGACAGGTCTCTCAGGACTGGTCTTGGGGGAAGATTATGGAACTCGTGCGAACTCCTTTGAATGAGCTGCTGACTCCAGATTATCTATCCCAGCATGCAGGGAAGGTAAGTGGAAAGCTTGGAAAGGCAGAGAAGGGGAGAAGGAGACAGGGCGAGAGAGGGAGGGGGAGAGAAGAAAGGAGGGAGAAAAGAAAAGTAAGGAACCCCCAGGGGTAGGTGCTGTGCAGGAAGGGCTGCCTGGGGTCCCTTCCAAGTCTCACAGCAGCCTATGTGTATGAGGAGTACATGGTGGGTTTGGTTGAGGAGGGACACATTTAGGGGAGCTGTTTCAACTGGAGGAAGGGAAGATGAGACGGCAGGAAGGATAAGAATACTGGAGGGAAGCTGGAGAAGGTGGCTCAGAGGTGGCCCAGGCAAAGAATGTGATCAAGCAGAGAGGACGTGGCGTGCTGACCCAAGGCACACATGTGAGTGGCCCTAAGGCTGAGTGGTTACAAGCTAGGCCTCTGAGTCAGATGACCTAATCCTGGGTCTGCATGCATGCACTGTGACCTTGGGCAAGTTACTCAATCTCTCTGTGGCTCAGTCTCCCCAACTATAAAGCTTCATAGGGGTTATCTGAAGGATTATGTGAGAGAACATTTCGTCTCTGTTTGGTATGTGGCAGTGACTGTTATGAGGATGGACCAGTTGGGGACCAGTTGATGGCCTTGATGTCACACTGTCCCCCAGTGACTGTCAGTGTTTGGTAGACTCGGCTTCTGCTAAGAAGTCCATTTCACCTGGGACCTGAGGATGCAAATCAGCTCTGATCGTGACCAAGAGACTTCAGTTTACCTGGGTCTTCCTCTTTAATACCAATGACCCTGTTTACTTTCAGTTTGGAAAATCTTCAAGCTTTTTCCTTCCAATTTTGTGTGGGGGAGGAGGGGTGGGAATGAGGAGATGTTTGTGGCCCCTGGCAGGAGTCAGAGGGGACCCCGGGGCACCAGAATTCCAGAGTCCCTAGGAGCACAAATCCTGAAGATTATGTCAAGGATAAAAGAGGATTTAGGGTGATGATTTAAAGCTTCCTTTCTCCTTTTTCGGCCAAGGGCCTGGGAAGAGGGGGTGGGAGCTGAAAACAGACAGAGCCTTGTTAGTGACTTGAATTTTCACATGTAGAATGATGGAGCTTCGGAAGGGAGTTTCTGCTCTGCGTGGCCCGCCCATCCCACGCCATCTAACCTGATCTTTAAATCGGCAACTCCATTTGTATTCCAGTCTGACCATGGGAGACTCATATCCCTGTGGGCCCCAGCCTTGGTTTGTAGCTGATGAGAAGTGTTCAGGGGAGGCTTCAGCCAACACAAAAGGACTGTGGGGAAACTAGCCAGCCCCAGGCTCACCCCACAGCTGGGGCCCTGGGAAGCAGGGAGGAGGCAGACCAGTCTTTACAACTGCTTTTTATAGGATACTGTCTGTCTTGGTTATATTCAAGGCTCTCAGTCCCAGATAGGAGAGCAAACCATGAGAACCCAGTGTCAGGTCAATGACCAAGTGCCGAGCATACCAATGACCACAGCTCTGGGAACAATTGGAGCAAGTGCTTGAAATTCCAGCCGCGAGCCTGGCTGCCCCACGTGAGGGGATGCTTATGTCTCGGGTAACAACCCAGCTGGCAATTCCCGAACTCACCAGGAGTTCAACCACAGCAGCCCCAGTTATAACCATCATAACCCCCACCCCACACTTTGGCTCTGCTCCGGACAAGGTCCTGTTCTGTGTGTTCAGTTGAGAGATGCTGCAGGAAGATGAGCAGCCACTGCTCCCAGCCCCCTTGCCAAGGGGACCCAGCTCTCTTGGGGGTGGGAGCTGCCTTCCCTGAGGTTTGTCAATTTGATGGGAAGAGGCTCCTTTCCGAGATGCTGTGTGTTAGCCTGAACGTATCTCCCAGGGCCAGGGGCATCCTGAGAGCTGACGAGCAGTGGGGTGAGGAACACTGCTAGCAGGAGTAGGCTTAGGCTGCGGCTTGAGGTCAGCGATAACCTGGGGTCAGTGATGAGGGGTAAGTCTCCCGTTCAGGATGGGGGAGTTCACGAAATTCTCTTCCTTCAGAATGGCTTAAGCAAAATCCTGCCTGGACACCCGATGAACCCTGAGGCCTTTCGCTAGCCTGAGCTCTTCATCTTCTGGGGGTTGATTCATTCTCTTGTCCACCACCAAGAGGGACTCACCTTCATGTGTCACCCGGAGTCCTCCTCATTCCTCACCTTTCCCGGTTCATTCTTATCATCACGATTGGTAGCAGAGTTGGGGTTTCCTTTTCCAGGCTCTTACAGCCCCTTGGAGTGTGTGGACGGTCCAGCACGCACTACTGTTCCATAGCTCCCTGGGGGCGGGGTTCATTCTGTCCATCTTTGTTTGCTGGTGACCATCTCAGTGGCATACTGGGTGCACAAGTGGCCTGGGGACCCTCCCTGTGCCTCACAGTGGCCTGGGGAGATACCTAAAAATACCCAGCCCTGCTCCTGGAGATCCTGACTTGAGTGACCTGAGGTCTGGACGTTGGTTGTGGTCTGAAAACCTCCCCATGTGACCTAACCTGCAGCCATGGTTGAGAACCGTTCCCCCAGAGTAGACCGTTAATGAAAGCTTGTCTTAGGATGAACCAACGAGCTTTGTCTAAGTGACACCTTCTCTTTTATTGTGTGTGTGTATGTGTGTGATTCTCAAGCCCTACTCACCCCTAGCATTTATTCACTCTTAACGCCATTAGTTTGAGCCATACCACTCTTGGGGTTGGTGTTTATACCCTCTCGTGTGTAGAATGGATGGCTAGTGGGAAGCTGCTATACAGCAGAGGAAGCTCAGCTCAGGGCTCCTTGATGACCTAGAGGTGGTGGGAGGGAAGCTCAAGAGGGAGGGGGTATGTTTCTACATAAGCTGATTCACTTCATTGTGTAGCAGCAACTACACAACATTGTGAAGCAATTGTGCTCCAATTAAAAAAAAAAAGTTCTGGAAGGAGAGCTACTGGCAGGCATTTCAACTCTGATGTTTAAAACAGCATTGAACAGCTCACTAAGTCTTAGGAAGTTCCTTCTCTAGCAAGTGGAATTCTCTCTCATTCTCCAGCATCACTCCACATCTGCCAAGCCTCTTCCTTAACGTTTCCTCGATGGGAGACCATGTTTCTGAGCCGTGTGGAAAGTAGTCTTGGGCAGGTCTGAGGGGCCACGTGTGAGCCCCCAGGTGGGGTGAGCAGCCTGCAGGGAGATGCATGTGGACAGGGTGTGTTATGCCAAATGGGAACACACATGAGGTGATTGAGTTTCATTCACAGCAAAAATGAGAGAAGTCAGATCACAAAACATTTGCTGAAATACCATATGATATTGCTTACATGTGGCATCTAAACCACCACACAAATGAACCTATCTACGCAAGATAATCAGACTCACAGACTCAGAGAACAGACTTGTGTTTGTCGGTGGGGGGTGGGGGAGGGAAGGATTGGGCATTTGGGATTAGCAGATGCAAATTATTACATACATGATGGATAAACAATAAAGTCCTACTGTGTATACAAGGAACTAAATTCAATAATGATAAACCCTGATGGAAAAGAATATGAAAAAGAATGCATATACATATAACTGAATCATTTTACTGTAACAGCAGATATTAGCACAACTTTCACTAAGTTAAAAAAAGAGTTTGCTGAGTCCAGTTCTGTGTGCAGCTCACTGCTAGGCGCTGTGGGACTTCAGGGTACCTACCCTCTGTGTGGGAAAACGAGAGAAGAGGACCTCAAAATATGAGCTGAAGCACAGATTTCCAAAGCTCCCAGAGCTCCAAAAGGGGTGATGTCCATTCCCTGTCAGAGCTTTGGTGTCTCAGCTGTGGCTGACAACAGCCTCTGAGCCTAAATCAGCTGCAGCTGGTCCCTGGGACGAGGTCTCTTTTTGAACATACGAAAAGAACACAGGGAATATATTGCAAATTCACAGGTACCGTATTTCCCATATTTGCTCCAGTTACTTAAAAAAAATTTTTTTTGCTATGTGCCAGATCTTGGTTGCAGCATGCAGGCTCTCTAGTTGTGGGGTGCAGGCTTAGTTGCTCTGCAGAGGCAACGTGGGATCTTAGTTCCCTGACCAAGGATTGAACCACATCCCCCTGCATTGAAAGTGTGAGTCTTAACCACTGGACTACCAGGGATGTCCTTGCTCGAGTTAATTTTTTTAAACACTGAAACATTGTTAACTCACCCCTGTGCCATCTCCCCTTCCCCCCTCCTTTTTTAAGAATGAGCTTCTATAATTTACATCTTATGTATGCCTAATCATTTTTTAAAATTCATTTTTAATATTTATTTGGCTGTGTGGGGTGTTAGTTGTGGCATGCAAATTCTTAGTTACAGCAGGTGGAATCTAGTGCCTTGACCAAAACTGAACCTGGGGTGACCTGCATTGGGAATGCAGAATCTCAGCCACTGGACCACCAGGGATGTCCCCCTCCCTCCTTTCTTGAAATTGGTATTTGTCTTTCCCAAGTATGTTTCCCTATGCATATTACTATACACATGGGCGTCCACCCACAGTACATGATACGGTGTTACCAGCTTTCAAACTTTATATAAATGGCGTCACACTGCACCCTCTGCATGATGTTCGCTCACTTCCCTGTTTTTGAGCTTTACCCATGCTCACCCAGGATTAATGAAACTACTATTTATTCATCCATTCTCTTTCTGATGGGCTTTGAGAGTGCATTCCATTTTTACCGGTTAGAAATAATGCTACAACCTTGTTTGTAATGTGTATTTTGGCACACATATCCGTTTCTTTTCCTTCTTCCCTGCCTTCCTTCTCTTCCTTTTGAAGTACAGTTCATTCACAATATTATATTAGTTCCAGGTGTACAGCATAGTGATTCAATAGTTTTACAGATTACGCTCCGTTGTAGGTTATCACAGGATAATGGGCATAATTCCCCATGCTGCACACTGTCTTCTTGTTGCTGATTTATTTCACGCCTCTCCTTGCACACAGATGCTTCGCGCTCTCCTTAAATGCTGCCTCTATGACCATCACAGCTTTCAGACCTGTGAGCAGCCTGCACAGGGCTCTGCCATGGGCTCAACCTTCTTTAGTACTGGCAACTTGGCCCTTAGTGAGACTCTGAACTTGACCTGGTTTCTGGGCTCCAGCTTGCACTTGGAGACCTAGTCCGACACCAGAACTCTCTGTGCCTCAAGCCTCTCAGGGCTTTTGCCCCCCACCCCCACCTGGCCCCTGCTGAAAGGGACGTTCTTTGGCAGGAAAGCTTGGCATATCTTGGATCCTAAGATGAGATCTCATACACGTGGTCAGCTTTAACTGGACCTCAAAAGAAGTGCAATTTTCTGTAATAAGAAAAGGGAGCGTTTCCTGAGGACAGTCAGGAGCCGGAGTAGGAAAATAAACACGGCAGAGCAGTGCAGGCGCGCGCGCTCACGCTCAGTCCCTTCAGTCGCGTCCGACTCTGCGACCCCGTGGACGGCAGCCCTCCAGGCTCCTCTGTCCATGGCATTCTCCAGGCAAGCATACTGCAGTGGGTTGTTGTGCCCTCTTCAGGGGATCTTCCTGACCCAGGGACTGAACCTGCATCTCTTATGTCTCCTGTGCTGGCAGGCGGGTTCTTTACTGTTAGCGCCCCCTGGGACGTATAGCGTGAGGACTGGGCTAAGAGCAGTGGCTGATGGAAGCTGGGTTCTGTCAGAGAGTGGGTAACATGACATGAATCTAGAAAGGTAAAGCTTCGTGCTCCCCACCAGATGACTTTGAGCTTTGGGATGGGAAGGGTGAGTGGGCAGTGACAGGTGATTATGGCTGGGAGACCATGTCACGAGGAGAAACGTTATCCCCTAGGGCCATCCCCGGGCTAGGCTTGAGTGTACGCAGCGCTCACAGCTGGGACTCGTGGTCTCATTTCCCTCCAAATTGCTGAGCGCTGAGGCACTATCAAATTAGTCTTCCTCTCCCCTCCATCACTCACATGGCACTTCCTGCCTCTCCTGCTTCCAAGCAGGCAAACTCCAGGCAAACCACGCACAGGCTTCAGTCCAGCTGTGACCGGCAGGCTAGGCCCTGACGTCACCTACAAGAGCCTGGGGGAGCAGATGCGAGGGGTGGTCCAGCGTCTTCTCTGCAGCTTGATGCCTCTGTGGCTTGAGCTTATTGGAAGCTCCCAAAGTTCCCCATCAAGGGTACCGGGAACCAGCAGGTATATGTGTGTGGGGTGCAGTGGGGATGGGGATGAGGTTAGGAAGCCCCTCAAGCTTGGAAAAGACCTTGATGCTGGGAAAGATGGAGGGCAGGAGGAGAAGGGGGGTGACAGAGGATGAGACGGTTGAGATGGGAGAGACAGGCTGATTGTTTTTGAAAGAACAAGCTTGGGTCCCAGGTTTACTCTAGGCAGAAGCTTGGGCTTTTGTGGTGTTTGACAGCCTGTAAAACTCAGCAGTGAATCTGAGCTCCCAGCCCCACCTGCTGTCAGGAGAAGGTCTGGTATAGTTATTAACTCCTTCCCCTTGGCTGGCAGACCCCCACTCCCTCTCCTTTCACCATTCCCACCCTTATTCTCACCACCAAACCATCAGGAAATCGTGGAGAAAATCTGTTCTCTAGAGCCAGGGAGAAGCGTGGAGAGAGGCTGGCAGGGCTGGCTGACCAGATCAGTGCTTGTCAGGCTGATGCCACAGGGAAGACAGAGCCAAGTAAAACTGTGGCTTCACACTTTGAGACTGTGTGTACATCTACATTTCTCTCTGGTAGATCCTGGAAGGTGAGCGTATGGGAGAATCAATTGTTTTAGCCTCCAGAATGTGCTAGATAGCCATGGAGTTTGAGAGTGGGCCACGAGAGAGACTCACACCTCATTTTCATACTGTTCCTTACATCTTCCCATCTCTGTTCTCTTCTTGGGTGACCCCAGAGCCTGGCATACATAATGTAAATGGCAGATATCAGCTGAATAAGTGCCTTCAGAAAGTGAATGGTTGTTTACTAAGCATTTACTATGCGATCTCAGATCAAACCTATGAGAAAACTGTAAGGTAAGCATGTTCAGGAAGGTTAAGTAACTTGTCCAAGGTCTCACATCTAGGAGTGTGTGTGTGGTGGAGGGGGAGTGACGCACAAGAGATTTGAAAGGCTCATGGCATCATTTTTTATCCTTGTTCATTTTCACAGCCTCATCAAATCTATGCCATTCTGAATTTGCAGAAGCTGAGGGGACAGCGAGGCCCTGAATCTGCAGAAGCTGACTGTCCCTGAAAGCTGAAAGTGATGGAAACAAGGTTGGGGGCTTTCCAAGTGGGTGCTTGGCGTGGCACGTTCCCTGTAAAACAGAAGCACCTGAACTTCTGTGCATACAATAGGGAAGAAGACAGAAGAGTGGAGGGACAGGACCCCGAGCTCTTTGGCAGACCACAGCCTTGTCCCTGAGATCCAGGAAAACAGAAAGGCGCGGAAAAGAACCGAGTCAGGTCAACTGTTAAAAATTATTTAATAGAAAGTCCAATGTCAAAATGTAACAATAACCAAAAATACACATGTATAAATATGTATATATAATTAGACCTGTACACTTTCTCAGACCCTTTTCAAATGAAACAGAATCATCATCACATCTGTGTGGTCAAATCAAAAATAATATTCAAGCGACGTGGACCCACTGGCGCTGTGGGGAATAATAGTACTGCTGAAGCACTTGGAGGGGTCAAAGAATGTCAGTCATGAGCGAGTTGGGGATATTGCCAAATGTCCTTTTCTGGAGACCCAGAGAGGGAAGATGAGCAACCCCACTGCTCTGTACAGTGTATCTGATCTTCTTTTAGCACCTACAGCCACTACTGTCTAGGAACAGCTTTCCTATTGGATGGGGTTTTGAACTCTCGAAGCTTCTGTGGTTTGAGAGCTTGCTTGCCCTATCTCCCAGACTAGAAGCTCCTGGGTGGGGGTGGGGGAGGTTGCTTCAAGACCTTCCTATTCTGCAGGCCGAGTACCAGCACAGGGTTTGGGAAAGCATGCCATCAAGGTGTGCTGATTTGCTCTTAAAATAGTGGTGTTGAAAGTGGCTGTGCACCTACGAGGGGGCACCCAAACCCTCAGGGGTTCAGAGAGAAAATACTAGAACCTCTTGTCTATAGTATTTTTCATCTTATTCTTTAAAAATTTCTATGCTGTGTACTTTCAAAAAAATGTGCCTAATAGTAGAGGAGTATATGAATATATACTTTAAATAAATTGATAAACCTATAGAGGGGTACATCTTGCAAGGTTTTTTGCTGATAGGCATGTGTGGCCCAAAGAGATGGGCACCCACTGCTGCACAGAATCCGTGTGCACGTGGAGCCCTGGGGAGGCTGCCCTGCTGGGCGCTCAAGCCCCTCTGAGAAGCTTTTGCAGGTGCTCAGAAAAGCAAAGCCTCAAGATTACCTCCCAGACCTGAATAAGAGCTGAGGCCTCCTGGTCCCGCTGCTCGATTTCCCTTAAATGTTAAGGCCTTATCCTCAAGAAAACACACATGCCCCTGGGAAGAGCACAGACACAGCCTTTGACCCTGACAAGGAAGCCTTTTGATCTCTTCCTGGTGATGGAGAGGGAGCTGGACCAGGGCAGACAATGGGGAGATGCTGCCCGAAGGCAGTCCTGGCCAGATTCCATGACCACACCCCTGCTTGGTGACCTTCTAGGCCTTCACTTTAAAGCAGGTGTATTTGAGGCCACATACTCTGTCAGTTTCCAGCGTCGTGATGACCACAGGCTGAATTCTCATCAAAAAGCCTAGGCGGCTGTGAAATTCGCGTGGGAACCACAAGACACAGAATTAGAAAATTCCTCTGCAAGGAGCCAGAGGAATATCTGGGAAAAAGAGTAGGTGTGTGAGCTACAGTCTTTCTGAGTCCAGAAGGCTGGTGAACATGCCAGCCTGCAGCCAGGATGGCAGCTGTGGGGTTTGTGCGAAGAAGGTGAGTCCTAAGCAGCCCTCGGGGCTCTTGGGGATCCCCGGGCAGAAGACCTGAGCCACTCAGCTGGGAAAACTGCTTTCAGCCCCCAACGCCTTCAGCTTCTCAAGGAAATGATGCTACCTGCTGTGACCTTTTCTTGAGTTTCTAGAAACCATGCACTCTCACAGCTAGTGTTTGGATGCATCTAATTCTTTTTCTTCTCCTTCTAACAATTTATCTGGCGGGGGCAAGGGGAAGAGAAACCCAATGCTCTGAGCTCCGAAGAAGTTTTTGGAAAGCCTAAAAGGCACCTGGAGTTGTCTGCACAGAGAGATCCTGCTGTCTCCGAGCCCCCGGGGGGCCTCCCTGTCCCCACGAGGCTCAGCCGCTGTCCAGGCTGGCAGGAGTTTTCCACGTGCATACAGTCCATCTGCGCTTTTGTATTTTGTTTGAATTTCCCTTTCTTTGGCAGGACACAGGTGCACACCACAGACAGAGCGGAGGCTCGGCCACCAGGTGGGACCCAACCCAGGGAAAGGCTGTCCAAGGGAGGCTGCCTGTGGGTAGAATGAGTGAAGGCCTCATACCCAGGGTGGGGAAATCCTTGGCGGCTTCCCACGTATTTATCTTTGGGTCCTCATCCCGAGCTCTAGGCCAGCCAGTTCCCAGGAGGTATTTTTAGTCTGGGTGGCTCTACAGACAGGTCAGGGTGACCCAGAGCTGTCCCCTGTATGTCTCTAAATCCAGCCTGGGGTAAAGCCCTTGAGAGCAAACAGCTCTGGGGGAGAGGACCAGGAGCTGGGGCACGGGTGGAGGATACACAGGAACAAACCGTCTCAGGAAGCATCTGTGCCCTTCCATGGTGAGGACGGGACTCCTGGTCCCGACGGGGACCACACTTACCTCTCTGGAGGCCTCAGAAGTGGGCTTCAGGGAGCCGAGCACCCACAGCCCCCTTATGCGCCGGGGCGGGTCCCTGGCTGCCTTGCCTGCATCTCTTCTCCTCCCTCAGCTCCCACTCCAGCCGCTTCTGTGCCTGCGGCCCTGCCACCCATGCTGACCCTTCTTTCACCTGTGTCCCATGCTGTCCCCTCAGCCTGAAGGCCCTCTGCGTTGCTTTCCCTCAGGCCTCTGACACACTCGGGCTTTGAAGTCCCCTCTTTTGGGAAGCCCCCAGTTTACAAAGCTGGGCGGCTGCCCCCCTGAGATTCTCCCTCGGCACCCCGAAGGAATTTCCTGCAGCACCGCTTCCCACATTGTCTTCCCCGCTAACAGTGGGCTCCTCGCGGGCGGGAGCTAGGTTTGGGTCATCTGTGTACTGCTGGCCGTTAGCTCAGTGCCTGGAGCTAATAACAAGATGCACCAAATGATCTGTTAAATAACTGAGTCCTAGACACTAGGGAGTGAGTGAGTGAAAGTCGCTCAGTCGTGTCTGACTTTTTGAGACCCCCTCGGACTATACAGTCCATGGAATTCTCTAGGCCAGAATACTGGAGTGGGTAGCCTTTCCCTTCTCCAGGGGATCTTCTCAACCCAAGGATCGAACCCAGGTCTCCCCCAGGGCAGGAGGATTCTTTACCAGCTAAGCCACCAGGGAAGCCCATCGGGGAATGCAATGCTAAAAATGCTACATCTGGGCCAACCTGGATGAAGGGGCCCAACCCCACTCCCTAGGGCTGTTGTGTCCCAGTAGAGCTGGTGAAATGCTGCAATTGGGACCACACTGGCTGAGTGGGAGAGTGTGAGAAGTGCTGGGGGGTACGCCTGGACCTGGCTTGTGTCCTATATTGCCGAAAGTTGGAAAGATTGCTAACCACAGAGTCCAGGTGGGGGAGCCCAGGTGAGTGAAAGATGCTAATGGCAGGCATCTGGGCACAGAGTGGGTGCGAGGCCAGACGACCAGCAGATTTCCATCCTCCTATTTGGGTCTCACTCAGACTTTGGAGAACGTGATCACTAGCTTTTCCTAGTTTGGTATTATTATAATTACACTCATGATTTCTTAGACGTTGTCTTAAAGATTATACAAAGCAAAATGCAGCTCTTCTTGAACTACTTACATGATAAAGTATGTTTTTTCTCCATGTATCTTTCTGTGGTGTGTTGGAAATTGATCCAAATTTAGAGTCCTAATAAAGCAGCTGCCTGGTTCTGCTCCAGGAAAATCGATACAAAAATTCAAAAATGAATTTGCATCTTGCTCTGAATGGAAAAGCTGGCTTGCAATCTACCTCAAAATTTCCCTTGCTCATTTCACTGTCAAGGGAGAAGGGTCTCTGAAGATCTGGACTGAAAAGGCAGAAACCAGGGGCTGTTCAATCACTTTTGGGTCCAAGCCCAGCGGTCTCCAATATTCTAGAGCTATTTTCTAACCTGAGGGACCCTAAGGCAGTTTTGGCCAAGTTCGAGTTTGTGGCGTTCATTTTTACTGCCTCTAAGTCTTACTCAATCAGATGCAAAGGCTTGGGCTAAAAATAACCCCTGGAAAGCAAAGAAGGGAGCATTCAGAGAAGAGAGGGAAGACAGTATTAGAATGGGGCCTTGGTTTAGAGGTGAATCTTGCTAAATTAAAGCAATTTTTCTCTGGCTTCCAAGAGATAAGAGTCAGTTCCAACACCATCTTAAAGGATTTTGACAGCTACCATGTTAGAAAGAAGCAGGGATCTTGGGGACAGTTTTCATGAGAAAACTGGACATAGCACCCCCTTGACACAAGGAAACTCTTTCGATTCTTTCATGCTAAGAAAGTGAGGGTGGAGGCAGGTCCCCTCTAGGCAGCACCTTTAACAGTTGCTATGGAGACATGAATCATCTTCTTCAGAGGTTGTTGTGCCTTAGAAGCAAGGAGAGGAACTCTGGGGAATTCTCAGACTCTTTTGACCTTCGAACAAATTATTTAAATGCCTACCCAAGTCACTACATGACCATCTAAAACATTTAAGGTCTTGAAAGAGATTTGCATCTAGTTTCAATGCTTACACTAGCCTGGGAAACACAGAGCCCCCAGTCCAAAGATCAAAAAGAGACGCCAAACCCTAGCCCACAAGAAGGAACTTCAAGTTAATGGTCTAGGCATTGCCCTTCCTCCACCTTTGGAGATCAGGTTCTCTTAAACTTCTCAGAAGGTTAAGGCTTTTCACTTTCCTCAAAGGATGCATTCTGGGATGAAACAAGACTTGGGACCCAGGAAAGAAATCAGAGCACTCAAAAGCCCATTCTGGCCATGTTGGATGCCTAACTGTAGACGGCAGCCTTCTTTTCCAGATGCTGAAAGTATTCCAAGGAGAGAGAGATGTGTCTAAACCCCAAAGCCTTTTCCTTCCAGGCACTAACACCCTGCTAGCCTCTCCTGGTTTGTGCGTCGCTCATCAGATATGGGAAGGCCAAGAAAACACTCCCCATGGGGAAACCATGCTGGTGATGAGCCCAGGAGACTCTGGAAGAGGGAGATGCCCCCAAAGGGTTGTTCTCACAGTGTTACGTTGCAAAGGGCATAATAATAATAATAATTTTTGAAAAGCACTTGAATGACATCTTTCCTTCTTTCAACATGGGCATTTATGTTGGATAGATGCATTCTACACTTAAGATACACTAGTCAGAACATGGGGCTAACTGATTGACTTCCCAGGATTATTGTGACAAGACAGTTATAAAAATGCCTAGCGTAGTATCTGGCACAGAGTGAGTTTAAATAATAAAAGTTAGCTCCTTTTCCTTTTTCCCTAAGATTAGATTAGATCCCAGGTAAGGTACAAGAGCCTCCTGAAAAGCACGGCATAACTAGTGAGCCCATCCTAAGGTCTCTCACAAAAGTAAATCTATTTACCCACAAACCTCATATTCTTCCATGGCACTTGACTCTCTTCCAGAGACATACAAAAAAGTGACTGAAGTCAAGGGCATTTCCCCCCCTTGGAAAAACATGTCCATTCATTGGCAAAGGCAATTCGTACACCTCATCCATGAGATTCCAAAGGTCGATGGCAGGGACTTGAGCTGTGTGGAAGCTGACTGCCTCACCCGGCTTCACACAAGCACCTGGGGTAGAGAGCAGGGCAGGGAGGCGTGTTCAGTCATCCACCTGTGCCACTGAGAAGCCACCTTCCAGCTTTGAGCCACCTTTTCATTATGCCTTTAAATAAATCTCCCCTCTCCCTGACCAGGCCTTATTCTTCTACTAGGATTTTAAGCAACTTAGCAAAAAGTTTAATTTCTGAGAGATACAAAGAAAGAAAGCTCTGAGCACAGCTTCCAGGGGAAAGCAGATTTTATGTAAAATTATACATTGTAATCTGATACTTTTTTTTTTTCATGATGGAGTTGGGAGGAGGAAGGAGAGAGCCAATTGTTTCGCCTTTCATAAAAAATTTATGAGTCCCAGAGTCCAAGATTTAGAGTCAGTATTTTCCTAGATTAGGAATTTGATAATTTTTCTTCCCATCAAACTGACATACTTAACTGAGTTTCTTTTCTAAAGCCAGTAGACGTGGAAATGCTCTTTTAAATTCTTGCCGATGTCTAAGCAGGGCTTGCCATCAATATGCCAAGGGGCCTCATAGGCTACTGATGTAAACTGCATAAGAGGTATAATTTCTGCTCTTAGCAGGCTTAGGGGAGAGGCTGGCCCTAAGAGGCAAGTCTCAGTGAAATTGGGAGGACAAAGTTATAACAAACTGTTACCGAAAGGGGGCGCCATCATCCCTGGGCCTGCTCCTGTCGCAGCCCTGGAGCCTGGGGGAGCCTCCGACACCGAGGCGGAGGAGGCTGGCACCGCACAGAGGACTGAAGAACCCGAGGTTCCTCCTCAGTCTGGGCATCAGAGCCCGACCTCAGACCCTGGGCGCTGCAGACGCCGAGAGAGAGACCTGTCTCCCAGCAGGCCAGGGGACGGCCGCTGCTGTGTCTGAGGGCTGACCTAGTTTTCTGTCCCCAGACTTTGTACCTTCTTTGTCCCTAAATAGACCATAACACCGCCCTGCGCTCCAGCCCGGGGCTTGGAGGCATCACTGAGGTTAAAAAGCCTCTTTTTAAGCTTCTCAGCCAGTAACAAACACGCATTCAATTATGACAGCAGTACTCCGTGATCCCGAATCTCCGCCAACCAAAAGAAAGCTACGCACAGACTGCTGAACTTTTATAATTCGACAACTCAGCGCACAAGGCGTGAGTAATCGCGCAGTAAATCTTGCCCTGCCCGCTGGCCGCTAAGCAGCTGGATCCCGCATCTCACCCGGCCCACGGCCATTCCCTCGACCTGCTCTGTCCTGAATGCTCCTGGGTCCATCTCTCCTCCTGTTTCTACCTCCCTCCGCCAGGCCCTTTCCCTCCCTCCCTCCTTCCATCTCCCTGAGGCCTCAGAGATAACAGCCAGCAGAAGCACCAGCTTCAGATTATTTTTTCATTGTATCTGAGACAGTGTGCTTAAAGTTCACATACACGGGGCAGGGGGGAGAAAGGCAACAGGTTTTTGCGTTATTTTCAGAAGGCATAAAAAAATCAAATACAAACACAAATCACTTGACAATTTTATGATTAAAACCGACAAATGGAAAACAGACAGTTTTGAGTGTTGCTAACATAATCAAGCATTTCGTGCCAACCGGCTCGGCCACCCCGTTTCTCAGGTCTAAGTGTACCACGCGTGTCTGCAGGTGAAATGACTTTTGCACATCAGCGAGGTAGCCAGTGTTAAACCCAGAGGACAGAACCCAGGTGAAAAGCCACTGGTTCACAGAAACGACACTTGAAACCCTCAAAAATCAGATTCCAAGGGACATGTGGTTCTGTGTATGTGTATCATGTCAAAATGTTAAACATGACCGTAAGAAAAACGATGTGAGCATGTTTTATCTCGGTTGAAGGTGGTGGTTTTCTGGGAAGACGCTATCTGAGACACCACATGGAAGGTGTTCAGTGTCTGCTTCATTCTTGCTTGATAAGAGCAAGGGATCTCGGGAAAAGGTCATTCCTGGAACAGTGAACAAGTCTGAGGTGGGGCACAAGTCTGAGGTGGGGCTCAGCAGTCCGTTTACAGTTGAGGAAAACTATTTTAGTCACTTGGCCAAAAAAACCATACAAAGGGAGGGGATGTAAAACCCTAGGCGACTTGAACTCTCCCTGCATTTTTTTCTGCTTGAAGCAGGATAAAGAGCATGAAATTTTGGCTGCGTCTCTGTTTATGTAACAACCACAGCTGCTCCCCAAAATAGCTGCCGCTGCCGGCTGAAAGAAGGAAGGGCTTTTGTTGCTAACGTTTGAGTCCGTTTTCTCTAGTGCCTGACTGAGTTTCCTTCCCCTCATGTTTGGGGTGTGCTGCTGGGTCCAAAAGGAGAGAAGGAATTTCTCCCCGGACACATTAGTGGTGCCATCAGCTATATGGATGGATTTTCAAGTCAAGGCTCGTCTTCGCAGCAAGACTACACTAAGCTTCCTAGTCTATTCGGTGGCAGGTAACCTCTTGACCACCTAGAACGTATTAACTACCCACCTTCGGAGGGCAGTAGAGTGGCTGATAGTGAGGCCTTTTGTGTTCATAACCCCACAAAGAGAAACATACAGTGCTTTTCCTGTGTTTTATTTGTGTGTGTGTGTGTGTGTGTGTGTGTGTGTGGAACAAATCCAATCCTGGACTGCTGGCGTGGCATTGAACAGGGTGCCCTCCCCCAAAAGTAACGAAGAGAACTCTCGTCAAAGCTGTTGGATGTGTTAAAAAAATACAAAAGTTATTTTCTCCTTTTGATTGCTATTTACTTGTGACAACATATGTTAAAAATATTACTTCTGTCTTTGAGAAGAGATCATTCTCTTCATAGAATATGGAAAAATAAACTCTACCAAACCCACAGTTCACGTTCCCCACTACGGCCCGGGGCTTTGGCTTTCGCATCTCTGGAAATCATCACCAGTGTCAATGGAATACTACATTTTCCAGGCGGCAAACGCTTTTCACAGCACCATCCAGTGCTGCCAACGAGAGAATGGAAGTGGCAAGGCTCACGTGACATCTTGAAGGGAGAGGATTAGGAAGTAGGGTGGTTTATTTGCTGACAAAGTGAAAGGTAACGGGGTGGTTTCAGGCCCTCCTAACAAGCTGTGGGGTGTCCCCCTCATCACCTCTGACCACTGCCAGCACTGAGCTTGCGTGGTGGGTTGTACATGGGATGGTAGGGAGCCATGAAGGTGCCATTGCTAGGAGGACTCAGCTTCCGCACCCAGGATCATCATGAAACACTGAGCTGGATGAATGGGAGAAGACAAGGATACATAAAAACAGTAAAATGTTTATTTTCTTAGAAAAAAAAGTGGGCAAGAGGGATTCAAAATGATTGTGATCACACTTCCGTCTGCATCTGAGCAAAACTGATGTTGCAAGCTTGATCTTTGATTAAGAGACCCAGGAAATGAAACCACCTGCTGCTCGCTCCTATGTCACTTCCAGGAGTCATGTCACGACATGCTTGGAATTGATAATAGCGTCTCTACTTCTTCTTAGCAGAGAAACTAGGCTTGCCATAGCAACCATCCCATCTCCAAAGCGCAACACTGCCAGTGAGAAGCAAGGCTCTGGACTGCTGGGGGAGGCAGGGAGGAGGGAGGGGGAAGGAGGCGCTTGTCTTAGAAGCGGAACCAGTCTAGAATAGAAGTTGGACATCTGAGTTCACCACTACCTCATCTTTTAGAAAATAGGTTGGAGAGCATCTGTAAAACCAACAGTATCTTTAAGGTGAAATTGCAGAATTTTGCTGCAGACCTGGACACTGAGAGAAGTGAAAAGTTGCAACAAGTTTTAACTAGCAGCAACAAAGAAAGTTCGATAACAGTTTTTGTTTGTTTTTAGCAATATTCCTTTGCAAGTTCATTAAGAAACACTGTAATTTAATGGGGCATACGATATGGAACGATCTTCTTTTGCTATAGTGCTGTTCGCCGAAGAGAACCAACCTTTGCAAAGATTTCAACTGGGGTGTAACCTATTTACACAGTAGTAGCTCCCGGTTTGACTGGTAGGATTGGTGCTATGTGATATCTTCTTCTTCCGAACAATAATCTCGACCCTTGAGAGGAAAAGAAAAGAATAAGATGTGAATGAGAAATTCAAAGTAGAGCTTGAAATAGTTATCTGCAATCCATCTTCTCAGTTTATGTCTCCCTGCAGTGAAACCCAGGCTCCATCAGTGACTGCTGGGCATCAGGTATGTAAGTCATAAATACACACTGACCAACTTGTAAACTGTATATACATCGTCGCTTCGAAGTTTTACCAAACTTCTAATAAGCCTTTGTTTTGTATTGGTAGGGCTTCCCTGATAGCTCAGTTGGTAAAGAATCCACCTGCAATGCAGGAGACCCTGGTTCGATTCCTGGGTTGGGAAGATCCCCTGGAGAAGGGATAGGATAACCACTCCAGTATTCTGGCCTGGAGGATTCTGTGGACTGTATAGTCCATGGGGTTGCAAAGAGTTGGACATGACTGAGCCACTTTCACTCACTTCACTTTGTATTGGTAAGGATTTATATTATTCTAGGCACAGATAAGACTCAGCCTTTCAGCACATAATCACCAAATGGATGATCCATGCAGGAGACCAGTTTGTCATGAACAGGAGAAAACACAGAGAACAGTGAGCAAGAGCCTTTCTCCCAGGGCCAGGGCTGCTAGCATTCCACAGCTGCATCTCCGAGCCCAGAACTTATACAAAACAGGTTACTTGAAGGCTTAAGAACGACATCCAGTTGCTGCTTTTGAACATACATCGTCCTCTCTCCAGCAGGGTATATAGTCTATGAAGGCACAGTTAGGTCTGGGATTTAAGTTCCACATGTCCCATCACTGAGTGTCTTGGTCAAAGCACACAGTTCTGTGATCTGTAATCCCTCACAGAGCATGGGAACAAGTCTCTGCCCTGCCTGTCTCACAGTGTCACAGATAAGGGTTTTGAATAAAGTCACGTATCCATACTATTTATATCTTTGACCACTTCCTTTCTTTCTTTAAGAAAAAAAAAAAAAAGACGAATGTATTGGAAAGATACAAGGGTATCCGAAGAACAAGAGGCTCAGTAACCGAGGTTGGGAAAGGTACATGCAGGATGACAGGGGCCTTGCCTCCTGAGGGAGGCTAATGTGACCGAGTTCCAGTTACTTTCAGTCTGTGTCTGTTTGTTGTTTCTGATTTCCTGGAGTGACAATCACACTGACTCAACAGGACTTAGCCCTTGACCCCTGGATCACAGAGCTGTGAACAGTGACCATCAGGCGATGCTCAAGTTTGGTGAGTACGTGTTGGGTACCATGTTTAGCGCTTTTCAAGTACTATTGTGGCGGCTTATTCTGCCACCACAGCCCTAGGTGTCATGCACGGTCCCATCTCCCATTTCTCAGATGAGAAAAGCAAAGCCCAGAGAGTCCCAGAAGTTTTCTAAAGTCATAAAGCTTTTACACAACATCCAGTCTTTGGCAGGTCATGCACACATCTTTAACTTTCTTATGGGTGGTATCTGGGGTTTGGTCTTTGCAAATATCCTGTGCTAATATCTTAGGGTTTTGTATAAGTGACCATAGGCCACGTCTTCTTCTCAACAGAAGTGGGAGCCATGTCCTGACTGTCTAAAGTGCTTCTCATCCAAGTCTCCCCATGACCTAGACAAGGATGGGAGAAACGTATGGGGAGGGGCTTGACCATGGCTAGGGGCAGGGCAAAAACAACTGGCTTAGCAGCAGTGGGGAGAGATGGAGCTCTTTAATTAAATTAAATTACTATTATTATTTTGGCTGTACTGTGTGGTATATATGATCTTAGTTCCCTAACTAAGGATCAAACCCACGCCCCCTGCATTGGGAACTCAGAATCTTAACCACTGGACCATCAGGGAAGTCCCAACCTCTTTCTTTTTAAATATACACTACATTTTTCAATTTGTGGGGGAAACAAGTTCCTTTAAAAATGAAACTTTCTAAATACCTAAAAAAAAAAAAATTTTCTAAATTTTCTAAAAAATTAGAAAATTTTCTAAATACTTATTTCTAAATAAGTCTAAATAAATAGGCTTATTCCTAAACATATCTAAAACATACAGAAAATAATAAGTTGGCATACAACTATTTCTCAAATGCGTGGTTTGTTTCTTCGTCACAATACTGTTCAGGAAGTAGCTCACATTCTCTTAATATTTCAGCATGATCATAGTGCATGGCTGTACCACTTGGCTGGGTGGTCATCCTGGCTTTGTGACATTAACTCTGAGTACGTTATCTCCCTGCATCTCACTTTCCTCATTTGTAAAACAAAGATAACAATGGTACCAACTTCACCTGGCTGCTAAAGATTAAATGAGTTAATAATAGAGTGATTCGGTCCTGCCTGGCACATAACTTTATACATGTTGTACGTGTCACACACAAATACATGTGTGTTTGATAAGTAACATGTTGCCACATGATGAAGTCTTCAGGGCCTGTGAAAGCATGAGGGTGGCCTGTCCCCATGCTAACTGGCCCCAGATGGCTTGTTCTCGTTGGATGAGTCACCACTGAGCATGCTTCTGGCTTCTTCTATCACACTACCAATTCTCACCCTTGCTCCTGGCAGAGTTTTTGAACCTGGTGTCATCTCTAGGCTTGCTCCACTTGTTGTATGAAAATGTCTCCTGGGCAGGGTGACCAATCCTGACAAAAGAAGCGTGCACTCAGCAGTCTTCTTCCCGACCCCTCCCTGGTGACGCTGCCCCAGCAGATGCCAGCTGTTGTTGGCCTTGACCACCCCGGAGACACTCCCTGAGCCACACAATGGGGAGCTAGGGGGTCCTCATGGACCTGGAGCGTGGGAGGTTTAGTCTCCATTGTGGGAAATGGGACACACCCATAGCTATCAGAAACAACTCACTGGGCACAGAGAGCAGGCCTATGGGTGGGTGCTGGGTGGGTGGAGGGGAAAGTGGACTCGCAGCGTTTCCATGGAGGTTTTCTGAGGAAAGGAAAGATGACTCTCCCCACGTGTATGTGGACACGCACGCTGTTATGTGACACTGGGCACATCGCTGGACCTCGACACCCTGGGGATAATCATGGTCTCTGTCTCACTGGGTTGTGATCAGGATCAAAGGGGAAAAATATAGTATCTAGCAGGTGGTCAATAACTATCAGCTGCTTCTGTTATTACTACTGTTGCTGCTGAACCCCGTGTTTGTTCAGGCCGTGGCAGGAGATTAGGGACCACCTTCCCTGTGGCTGATGGGGGGTGTGAACTGTCATCACAAATGGTAATCTGCCAGGTGTCGGGGAACCCTTCCTCCCACCTCAGCCTTGCACCCCAGATGGACCAGAACTCATGTGCTCCAATAAAGCTTCTATGGCAGACACCTAGGTCCGTTCCCTTCTTATGAAGCCTCAATCAGAGCAAAGGCCCAGCTGGCCAATGTGGGGTTCAGAGGGCACCTCATCCACAAGGAAGGACTTGGATGCAATGATAGGCAGACAGACAGACAGACAGACACACACACACATGAACTAGTGTACTCAATGATAAAGCAGTCTCCAGCTCTGTAAATGAGTTACAGGGTTATGCAGACGGAGTGTTTCAGACCCTCCAAGAATACTGTTACCATAAGAAAGTGCCCTCTTTTAAGGGGTAGAGGGAAAAAAGGATTATTATGACATTACATGAAATCATGTATGTGAAATTTTGAAAATTGTAAAGCACTTTAGAATTTAAAGAATCTATCATTCTATGCAAAAAAGAATGTGCCCCCTTTTGAGGGACAAATCTCTGTAAACCCTCTGTGTCAACCCCGAGCAGCAACTTTCATTTTCCTAGCATTTGCTCCTCTGAAATTATTATTATGACTATGAGAAGGAGAAAGAAAATGGCATTAGCTGCTTTGCAGACACTATTTCATTGGTGATTCACACCAACCCTGCAAAGTAGGTAGGAGTCCTGCACGCTGTTACTTGTGGGGAACTCAGCGAAGCCCAGAATCCTTGCCTCTTTCGTTAATGACTGTAGTGAGCGGATGACTCAGTTAAATTCAAATCAGTTTTATTTTTGTTATTTTCACCTGTCAGCAGTTCTGAGAACCAATTATTTTATGAATAGAAAAACTTGGAAATCAAAAACATGGAGAGTAAGCGCTCCCATATGGCCAAGTGTCATTTTAAGGGGAACCTGAGAAAACTTACGGAGGCAGCCCCATCTCAGCTTCACATGGGACCCCACCTGCACACTGGCTCTACTGGGCAAGATAGGGAGCTTGTTACTGTAACGTGACTTCACATCTCACTTAAAGTTTTAAAGAACTGTGCTAAAAAGAGAACCTTAAAACCTTCAGCTGTTGAAGACAGGAAGCAAGAGTGAGCTGGGTGTATGAGCTACACAGCAATTCTCTCAGCCCAAAGCATGCCCTTTCCCCTCAAAGGGACGACAAAATGGAAGTCTTTGTAGAGACGCTTTATGCAGCCAGAATTAGGGGCTGGTAGACACAATTCTGCCCTTGTGCAAAGGATACAGTGAAAGCTACAGAGTCAGGTCCCCACGAGGCCCCCACAGCGTAGAGAATGGAAGCTCACGATGATGCTGACAAGGAGGGGTTGTTTGAAAAAGCAGAGGGGCATGTGGTGCAGATTCAAAAAAATCTTAAGGAGGTTTTGCCTACCATGGCTCAGATGGTAAAGAATCTGCCTTCAGTGCAGGAGACCCAGGTTCGATCCCTGGGTCGGGAGGATCCCGTGCAGAAGGGGATGACTACCCACTGCAGTATTCTTGCCTGCAGAATTCCATGGGCAGAGGAGCCTGGTGGGCTACAGTCCACAGGGTTGCAGAGTCAGACACGACTGAGCAACTAACACTTTCCCTGACCACACCCTTACTCTGTGTATTTTCCATGTCCTCTTCAATTGTCTGCATGATTTTCTTGGAAACTGGAAGTTTATGTCAACTCCTACATTTCTAAGGTTCTAGGATAAGGATTTTCTACTTGTTGAAAGGTCTAGGCTTTCAATTAGCAACATTACAGTGTAGTGAAGGAAAGGGCATTGTCATGATGTTATATTCTGCTAGTTTAAAGAGGACCAGCTCAGAGACTGACTTCAAATAAAGGAATTATTCCTCCTAAGTGTCTACTGTACTTTTTCTCCTCAAGTTAAGTAGGCAAATAGGCTAGGGCTGGCTGTCAAGTTTCCAGTATGAGTTTATCCCAGAAGTCTCTAGTTCTCTATAGACGTGTGTGCATTTGGCCTAATCCGTACACACTGAGCATGTAACAGATAGCTGTGAACTGAGTATTTCCCCAGTGGGGCAGTCTGGACCAAGATGAAAGTTCCCAAGAGGAAGCAGTGAGCTCGTTTTCCCATCTGTAAAATGGGGACAGGAGGACCTAGCTTGCAGTGCTGTTGTGAGACTTAGCAGTCATTACACACAGGTGATCAGCAAAGCTTGGCACATGGGAATTAATAAATTATAGCTCTTATGATGATACTGAAAAATGAGATCAGCAGATCCAACTGTTAATAAACTGAGTATGTGAGAAACTGGGCTTACTGCTGGATTGCTTCTCGGCATTCAGGGCCTCACACAAGTGGCGCCTCAGGGCCTGGGTGCTATTCCTTCCTTCTCCTTTCTGGCTGATTCCTCCTGCCCTCAGACCCCATCCGTTACTTTGCTTTGTTTAGTGAAAGTTGCTCGGTGGTGTCCGACTCTTTGCGACCCCATGGACTGTATAGTCCATGGAATTCTCCAGGCCAGAATACTGGAGTGGGTAGCCTTTCCCTTTTCCAGGGGATCTTCCCAACCCAGGGATCAAACCCAGGTCTCCCACATTACAGGCAGATTCTTTACCAGCTGAGCCACAAGGGAAGCCCAAGAATACTGGAGTGGGTAGCCTATCCCTTCTCCAGTGGATCTTCCTGACCCAGGAATTGAACCGGTGTCTCCTGCATTACAGGCAGATTCTTTACCAACTGAGCTATCAGAGAAGCCCCTGCTTTGTTTAGACCTCTGCTCAAATGTCACCTCATTGTCTTCACTGAGCTCGTAACATAAAACAGCTCTTCTTACTCTGCTTCATTTCTACTTATATTACCTATCTTTACCTGACATTAGGAATAAATGAATTTGTTTCTTTACTGACTGTCTTCCCCTTGAAGAGAAGTATCTGTTTTCTGCCCTGCTGCATCTCCAGGGCTTAGATAAGCGCCAGTGACATATTAGATGCTCAATAAATATTTGTTGAATAAATGAAAGCAGGAACAGTATCTAGAGAGATCTGAGATTCTGGAGTTGGAAGAGGACCTGGAGGTCTTCCTCTCTGACCTCGCACCTAACATGGAACAGACCTCCATTGACCACATTATGGGCAGGGAGCCTCCTCTTTTTCACTGGAATATGTCAGATACTTTCCCAAGCTGCCCATGAAAGTGTTCAAGAGCTGAGCCCAAACGCTGCCTCCCTGTAACTCCCACAGAATGGCGGACTCGGGGCCTTAGCAACGGGAGGCTGGGTCCTCCCAGACTGAGAGCATCCCCTGGTCCATTACCAGCGAGTAACAAGGTCTCCTCCCAGGTCTCCCTCTCCTGTGTATGTGTCAGCTTTCTCTTTCTCTTAGTGCACCCATCAAAGAAACCACTGGCCCAGAATCAGATATCCTAGTAATATAGCCTAAAACAGGTAAGAATTAAGCATTTGACAAAGGAGGTCACCAGAAGTGACAGATTCCAAGAGAATGTGTTAATTCTGAACAAGACAAAACAGAACATGAAACTGAACTTCTGTCAAAGCTCTTGAGAGGGAAATAACTCTCAGCCTCAAAGGCATGGACAAAGATCACAAAGAAAAACAAAAAGATGGACATATTTGATCATATAAAAACGAACCTTTGCATATATCAAAAAAGAATAAAATAAAAAGGCAAACCGCAGTGGGGAAAATACCAGCAGCATACAATATGTAAATGACAAGTTATATGAGAAGCTCATACCAATAAAAAATTAACCTAAGAGGATCTCAGTAAGAGGGAAGGGCACAAAGTGGAAATCCATTCAGAACAAATTAAGTCCGTAAACACACAAATAAAAGAATGGTCTGTTTCTGTCATCAATAAATACAAAGGAAAACGTAGATAGATAGATACTATTTAAAAATTCTTGAGAGCGCACAATGAAATGCAACTCTATAGCCTTGTAAAATGGTATGGCTGCTTTGGAAAGTAGTTTGTAATATGTGTTATGATTCATAAAATTATTCAAACCCTTATTACAGCAATCATTGCTATTGTTGATTAATAGCAATGATAAAACCTAGATACATTAAAAAATATATATATACAGATTGGTTCCCTGGGGCTGGAGGTAGGACAGAGGACTGGCTGTAAGCAGGCAGGAGGGATCTTACTGATGTGAAGGAAATGTTCTAAAACTGAGTTGTACTGATGGTCACACAGTTTAGTAACTTTACTAAAAGTCAAAGGGCTTCCCTGGCAGCTCGGACGGTAGTCTGCCTGCAGTTTGGGAGACCTGGGTTCAATCCCTCGGTTGGGAAGGTCCCCTGGGGGACGGCATGGCAACCCATTCCAGTATTCTTGTCTGGAGAATCCCCATGGACAAAGAAGCCTGATGGGCTGCAGTCCATGTGGTCGCAGAGTCGACACGACTGAGCAACTAAGCACAGCACAGCAAGAGAAGGCTGAGGAGGAGGGAGTATGAGAGAGAAGCCCCCGCCTTCACTTAGTAGCTACTTAGTCTTACGATCATGTTCCAACATCATCAAATAAGAGCTCTAGGGAGACTTGGTCTTTTCCCCTCTCGGTGGTCCTTCCATCCTACCACCACGCCTTATAGTAATTGTAGCCCAAATGTTTGTTTCCCTTACTACAGGCTGCAGAACAGTGCATGTCCCTTATTCATCTTTGATTTTTATCTTGCTGATAAAGTAACAGACTTCACTGGGAAGCGGCGCCTGGGGAGAGCAGCAGAATATGGGAACCTAGGAGAACTGCACTCTCATCTTCGTCCTTTTGAACAGTTCACGGAATCCTCGTGCAGTTCAGAGGAGTCTGCTTTAACAAGGCTCAGTTTTGTGTAGAAACATGCGTTGTTAGGGCTTCCCTGGTAGCTCCTATGGTAAAGAATCCGCCCGCAGAGCAGGAAACCCTGGTTTGATTCTTGGGTTGGGAAGATCCCCTGGAGGAGGGCATGGCAGCCCACTCCAGTATGCCTGCCTGGAGAATCCCATGGACAGAGGAGCCTGGCGGGCTACAGTCCACGGAGAATCCCATGGAGAGAGGAGCCTGGCAGGCTACAGTCCATGGGGTCACAAAGAGTTGGACATGATTGTAGCAACTTGGCATAGCACAGCACATGCGTTGCTGAGCTCATCATGAAGCAGGCTACCTGACAAAGGAAGAATTCCTCCTCCTCTCCCCACACCTCTCTGAAGGACACTGGGAACCTCTGTAGGTTTCTGGCCTATGCATTATGTTAACTCTCTTACCTCCTGCCTGCTCCCTTTACGTGATTCATCTTCCTCCTCTCTCTTCCTAATCGTGGGCTTACTGAGTTTCTGTGCCTTGACTCAGTCATCCTTCTTTGGAAGCCTTCTACCCTGCACTGGGGGATGGTCTGGCTTTCTGGGCACTAAAGAATGTCTTGATTAATGAAACACAATTGCCCCAGCTGTATTGTGGTGCAGAATTTAATGGGCCATCCTGATTCTCTGTCCATCAAATACCTTTTCCCATCAACATTTTCCCATGTATCACCATCTAGCAGCAACTTTGAATCTAAGTTTCTGTGGGAATCTTGACATCTAAGCTCCGTCCTTGAACCAATGCAGGGCCATGAAAGCTGCATTCCACAGCTTGAGCATCTGTGAACTACCAGCCAGAATCCAGAACAAAGATGATGTGGAGGAGACGGGAAAAGGGTGGAAAAGTGAAACGCGGGCCACCCCCAGGGGCTGCTGTTCACGCCTCCTCCTGTAGGGCTGTGGGCCAGGAGCAGATGCCCCCACAACCCCCCACCTCTTTCTTGGGGCTGCAAGTGTCAGAGCCTCTTCAACCAGGGAGTGTTTCAGCAGCATTTTCGTTTACAGCCCAACAGCAATTTATAACAAGTTTTGAGGTAATGCCGAAGAAAAGCAGACATAATTAGCTGCGCTGTTCAAGTCTCCTCCCCCGGCTTATTTCATTAGAAAAATCAATCGAGGCATTAATGGCCATGCCTGTCTCTAATGAGCTTTATTCTAATTAGACTTGCGCGTTATTATTTCAGTTGGAAAAAGATCTCGTTAGTAATGAATGGGAGGAGTATGACAGCCTCTGACTGCTTCTTTGACCATATATAGGAATGATTACCATGATAACAAGCACAGTGACAAGAATCCTAGCAGACTGACCTTTTCATTTCCAATAGAGAATGTATTAACTAAACAGCTTTAAAACCCCCATGAAGTGTTTATTGGGCTTGCCAAGAGGCTCAGTGGTAAAGAATCCACCTGCCAATGCAGAAGTCTCAGGAGACTTGGGTTTGATCCCTGGGTCAGGAAGGTCCCCTGAAATGGCAACCCACTCCAGAATTCCTGTCTGGGAAATCCTAGGATCAGAGGAGCCTGGTGGGTTACAGTCCACGGAGTCACGAAGAGTTGGACACGACTGAGCGACTGAGCAAGCACACGTGAAGTGTTTCTTAAACCCAGATCTTCATTCTACTGGCAAAAAGGAGGATATTTTAGAAACTGTAAGGGACCTATTTCTCAAGTTTTGTTGGATGTTGGCACTCAGGTGATGTCAATGATGTTCCTTCCCCATGAGGAGGTGAGCAAGACTGAGGACAGAGAAAAGCAAGGATACAGGACTCGGGATGCCATGTGCCTGGGCCATGTCTTAAGCCAGGGATTGGAGACTTTCTCTGTGAAGGGCCAAACAGTAAATACTCTAGGCTTTGCATCCAAAGGGCCTCTGATGCAACTCTACAGCAGCTATAAGCATGAAGGCAGCCATAAACACAAAAGAAGATAAAAGTAAAAGAAACAGCATGGTTGTGTTCCAATAAAACTTTATTTGTAGACACTGAAGTTGGAACTTCATATAATGTTTCACATATCAGAAAACATTATTCTGCATTTTGTTCCCCTCAACCATTTAAACACATAAAAGTCATGCTTGTCTGGTGGGCTAGATTTGGCCCATAGGCTGTATTCTGCCCACTCTTGTCACAGAAAATACAATTATCATCAGTGGGTTCAGAGGCCCTCTTCTTAAAAGCTCAAACAGCAGATATGACTTTCATTTTAAGAAAGATTTCTCTCCAGATGGGGCCAGACTTCTCCAAAAGGCCATTTTATAAAATTGTTCTTATTTTATAAGAAAACCATCAATCAAAATTGAAATTAAATTAAAAAATTTTCTTGGAAACCTATCTTCCTAATAAATCAGAACGCCTTAAAAGTTTCACTTAAATCTCTGACCATATGTGTGCCATTTTTATATAGTTTCAGTCCTATGATAAGACACAACTAAAATTTTTTTTCACTTAATATTATAACAATTTCCCCGGTTATACTTGATTCCTCACAATGATAAAAAGAAACACTATAAAAATTTGTGGTATTTTTGCAGAAGATTTCCAGGTCACTTGATGGATTTAATTCAAAGAGATGTCTTCAATTAGTTTATTCTCAGTATTCTTGCCTAGAGAATCCCAGGGATGGGGGCCTGGTGGGCTGCTGTCTAAGGGGTCGCACAGAGTCGGACATGGCTGCTGTGACTTAGCAGCAGCAGGTATTAAGAGTTAAGATTTCAATACCACCCCCTTGCCCCTCACCAGGAGAAGGTACTTGGTGGACTGGAGCCTCATGGGTTCCCCCTAGGATTCACTTCCTGTAGGACACAAAGCCTCATACATCTCCTTTAAGACTCACTTCCTTCAGGACAATGGCTTTAGCAAGTCTGGGATTTCAACCCATATGCCTTACATTTTTTTAAATTTTATTTATTTGACTGTACTGGGTCTTAGCTGCAGCACATGGGGTCTTCTATCTTCGTTGAGGCATGCAGAATCTTTGGTTGTGGCATGGCATGTGGAATCTAGTTCCTGACCAGGGATAGAACCTCCCTGCATTGGGAGCAGAGCCTTAGCCATTGGGCCCCGATATATCTCTTGAAAAACATGTGCCTTCCAGACAAACTTTAGAGCTCTTTGTTCTGAAAAAATTGCTCATACCCTAGAATTTGTTTTGAACATGGCTAGAGGTTTGGGGAGCTAAGCATACACCTTTCCTTACAGTTTTTAACTGAGAGCAGTTGGTCAATGAGAATCAGAGTTCTTGCTGGATTAGAGAACCCAGCAACCTCTCCTTGTCCCCTCGCCTACCTCCCATCCCCCACCGAGGCCTAATGGATGGTGACTGGCCCACCCAGTCACAGATGGAGAGAGTGGAGAATGTCGGGTTTGACCCTCTTCCTGCTCCATGGGCTAGCCAAGCAGAGACAGGAGAGTGTGATAAGCTGGTTCCTTTCCTTCCTCCCTACACAGAGGGGTGAGGAAAGGCATAGAAAGCGCATGCATTTGGCCAGGAAGAGGACTGCAGCTACGAATGGGAGGTCCTTGCCCGCAGGAGGCACAGGGCAGTGAACGAGCCAGATACGAGGGAGAGAAGGCCCAGAGCACAGCGAGGAGTGCGTGTCCCGGGCCCACGGCTGGGGAGAACATGTTCTAACCTTCTGCTAGGCCTTCTGCTAGGTTTGAGGGAAACAAAGATGAACAAGGTCCAGTGTTCATCCTTAGGGTACCATCTATGTAATGCTTTGAGTCCTTTTCGAGATTCTTAAATAAAACATCAGCAGTTACAGAGGTTGGCACTCTCCTCTCTCTGTCCCCAAGTGTTCTCTGCGTGGTGAAAGCAATGTCCCCTGGCTGCTAAAGGTGAAGAGTGGAAAAGCCATGGGGAGGAAGGGAAACAGATAGCCGAGGAAGAGGATGGGAAGGAGAAGCCAAAAGGGAACAAGGCAAGAAAATGACTCAAGCCTGCGTCACTGTCTCCCTGCTGAGTGGCTTCTCGGGCGGTCTTCCCTTGCACGCCCAGCAAAATGGCACCATCCACCAGCTGTGCCCCATGTCGCCGCTGAGTTCAGAGCACCGTCAGCCTCACCGCATTCATAAGAAAGGCATGGGCTTTGTCTGCATCCTTGTACTCCCTTGTTCTGGAGCCTGCACTCATCTCTCCTTTGCTACTCCCTCAGGTTTCAGGCTGATAGAACCTCGAGAAGTCTCTGAAAATCAAGCCCTCCAGAAAAAAAGAGAGAGAGTGGAGACTGGTTGTGCCGTATTTCTTCTAGGCTCGCTGCCCGCTTTATTTTCCTTGGCTGCGTCCCCCATGACTAGTAGCTACCTGGGATGCTGGGGAACAAGGGGGTCCTCAAAGCCCACGGTGTGTATACACATCACCAGTGGTTCCTGCGCCATGTTACCACCGTGACTAAGCGGATGGCGTGAGTGGTAAAGGACCTGCTGCCAGTGCAGGAGATGGAAGAGACGCAGGTTCGATCCCGGGGTGGGGAAGATCCCCTGGAGGAGGAAATGGCAACCCACTCGAGAACTCTTGCCTGGAGAATCCCACGGACAGAGGAGCCTGGCGGGCTATAGTCCATGGGGTCGCAAAGAGTCAGACACGACTGAAGTGACAGGACACAGGCACGTAGGTGGTACATTTCAACTTGAATTCAAGTAAGAAGTCACCTGCATAAAGCTATGCAGTAGGGAGAGAAACAAAACAGGGCTGAGTCACGTCCTTACCGTTGTAGTTACAGCTTTAATTTGGCCGATGAATGAGGCAAGATGCATACAGGGCAGAGAGTAGGCGAGGCGGGGGATGAAGGGAAAGGAGACATAGGAATGGTTTGGTAATTAGCAAAAGCAGGGCCCTGTTGTGTTTCCTGTGGAGCAAGGAACTGTTTAATGCAACGATATCGATAGCCCAGCCCACTTCCAAAATACTCAGGCCGCCAAGAGCATCTCTTTGCCAGTGCTGAAGGTCCGGGTTGTTACCAAAATTGGCAAGCTGGGTGGGAGGGACAAGCTATGACTTCATCTGTACACATGGGCCAGGCCGGGTGACATTGTTCAGGATTTGATAAAACAGTCCCAATGTTTCTCATCACTGTTGGCCCTGAGGAAACCTTTAAATGCACCAGCTGAAAGTAAAACCTATCATCACCTGCAGGTGCCAGGCATTATCTTCGATCTATAGCAGCTCTGAGGTTAAACTCTCTACTACAGGGAGAGTTTATACATAGAACCCCAAATCACAGTTCATAATTACACACAAGTCAGTCTCTTCACCAGATGGAAAGCAAACACCTTTTGATCTGCGACACACTGATTCATAACGGAGTTCTGGCATATTAAGAAAAGGAGCCCTTGAAATAAATTTAGAAATGCAGACTTATCATGATCTTTCTCACCAACTAGTTCTGGGGTCAAGGCACTCAGGCCATTTCCGGAACCCAAACATTTTCTGAGTATAAATGATTTTGCAATAGATGTAGAGGTCTACAGATAAACATCTTTAAAAATCAGCTGATTTAAAATCCACCCGCTGCTCTTTCCCAGACATTTCCTCAAAATGTCACATTGAATAATTCTGGTCAACAGAGGCAGAGTCTTAAAATTGTACGGGAATATGTGAAGTACAGTGGCATGCGGATGGCTCCCGCATGGGCGGGGGTGGTGAAGTACTATGAGCTATTTTCAAAGAGAAGGGAGATGAGAGAGGAAGCAGACAGGGTTGTGTTGGAGTTGATCTGTGCTTGGTTTCCTACTTTTAAGTCAGAGATACACATGAATAAGACAGGATGCTGATGAGACTCATGGGTGCTCATGGGTGTCATCGGGCCTTGGATCTGAGCAAAGCATACCAGTAAAATGCACAGATTTTTTGCTTGGGGACCAAGGACAGGCTCCAGTGAGGTATAAACTCTAAAGTTTTACTTCAGAATGTTGTGTATATGATAGCATGTGCCTTTTTATAGGGAGTGTTTTTATAACTTTAACAAAATTCCCAAAAGATGCCCATGATGCAAAGCTTAAGATGCCTTGCATGCGGAAAACTAACGAGATGGAAACAGCTCTGTGCCGAGGAGACATTCTTTATTTAATATTCAGGGTTCTCTTTCAGAAGGCAAAAGATTTCCCAGTCATTGGCTGCTGTTCTTAAATCTTCCTAAAGCAAAATATAAATCCCTGTGTTTGCCTGGAAAAGATACTCTTAAGGCAGATACTTTAAAAATGTATTTACTTTTTCTTCTTCTTACAAGTACATTTAAATGTATTTTAGAAAGCGTATATTAAAATCTGATGTGATCTGTCTTTGGTATCATATTCAAAATCTCCTCCACAGGGCCACGTTTTAATAATCTAGATCTCTTCTTTCTCCTCTGATTATACTGAAAGACAAGTTTAAAATCATTATCTTCCTCTGCAGTGAACCGTTATTTTCTTTAAGATGCAATGCTAGGCAAATGTCATCACTTTACATAAGATTCAGGAGCCTGCGAATTGTCAGGCACAACTACAGCTTGTCACAGAATAACAGGTAAGTACTTGTAAAAAATAATGAGGTAAAGATAAATGAGGTGCTCTCATTTTTCACAGGATTGTTGCTTTCCAAAAGGAAAAGGAACTGTAGATCAGAGGTTATAATGCTCCTGTGAACTCTCAATGCAGAAGGCAATGGCACCCCACTCCAGTACTCTTGCCTGAAGATCCCATGGATGGAGGAGCCTGGTAGGCTGCAGTCCATGGGGTCGCCAAGAGTCGGACACGACTGAGCGACTTCACTTTCACTTTTCACTGTCATGCATTGGAGAAGGAAATGGCGCCCCGCTCCAGTGTTCTTGCCTGGAGAATCCCAGGGACGGGGGAGCCTGGTGGGCTGCCGTCTCTGGGGTCGCACAGAGTCGGACATGACTGAAGCGACTTAGCAGCAGCAGAACTCTCATTGCTCCCCTGATAAAAATCTGTCCCGTGGTCATCTTCAGATGCAGCTCAGTGCCTTCGCTTTCCTCATGTCAGCAGAGTGAAATGGTGTCAAGTGGCCAAAGATGTCCCAACTGCCTGCTTCACAGACCTCAAGTTTCAGCACTTGACTCCTGAAACGTTTGCATTCAATAAAGGAACATCTGACTCATGGTGATACTGGAGGTGGGGCTGCTGGATGAAGGACTCCTCCATGGTTAAAATAATTACCGTTTCAAAGACATTTGCTTTTAGAACTGAGCTCCTCAAGGCAAGGGACTGTTTCCTACTTATTTTGTATCCCCCATTTCCTGTTTTTCTATCCTGAGTCATCGCGTAATGCCTGGTACTCATAAGTGCTAAATAATTAATTCATTTTTGCTACTTGCTTTTCTTTGCCACCCATAACTTCTTACAACACTGCTTGCCCAGTTGGGGTGCAAAAGTAAACTGCAGCTCGGCACCATGATTCTTTCTGAAGTAGTGTGTGTGTGTGTTTGTGCGTGTGTGTTTGTGCGTGCGCACGCGCGCTCAGTTGTGTCCGACTCTTTGTGACCCCATGTAGCCTGCCAGGGTCCTTGTCCATGGGATTTTCTGGGCGAGAATACTGGAGTGGGTTGCCATTTCCTCCTCCAGGGCATCTGCCTGATCCACGTCTCTTGCACCTCCTGCATTGGCAGGTGGATTCTTTACCACTATGCCACTCGGGAAGTAGAGTCATTCATACTAAATTTCACAATAAATATCATCTTATATCAATGGTACTTTTGCATATACCTTGAGGAGACAGAGCAGAGATTTCTTCTGGTATGGAGAGGAGAGCTCAAAGGTATCATGCCCTGGAGACATTCAATAAATACAAAGGATGAATCAAGGAAGGGCAGGTTTAAATCACTACAGATTCACTCAGCTTTGCTTCTTAATAATTTAAGGAAGAAAAAAGGAATCCAGAGAAAAATTAAGTCTCAAAAATCAAGCCCTTTCAGAATGACTCCAATTTTCAGCATGAGTTTAATTTTTTAAGTCAACCCTATAAAACAAACAAAGGTAGTGCTAGTGAAGATGATGGAATTCCAGCTGAACTATTTAAAATCCTAAAAGATGATGCGGTTAAAGTGCTGCACTCAATATGTCAGCAAATTTGGAAAACTCAGCAGGGACCACAGGACTGGAAAAGGTCAGTTTTCATTCCAATCTCAAAGAAGGGCAATGACAAAGAATGTTCAAACTACTGGATAATTGCACTCATTTCCCATGCTAGTAAGGTTATGCTCAAAATCCTTCAAGCTAGGCTTCAATACTATGTGAACTGAGAACTCCCAAATGTACAAGCTGGATTTAGCAAAGGCAGAGGAACCAAAGATCAAATTGCCAACATTTATTGGATCATAGAGAAAGCAAGGGAATTCCAGAAAAACATCTACTTCTGCTTCATTGACTACACTAAAATCTTTGACTATGTAGATCACAACAAACTGTGGAAAATTCTTAAAGTGATGGGAATACTAGACCACCTTACCTGTCTCCTGAGAAACCTGTATGCGTGTCAAGAAGCAACAGTTAGAACTGGACATAGAACAACTGACTGGTTCAAAACTGGGAAAGGAGTACCTCAAAGTGGAATATTGTCACCCTGTTTATTTAACTTCTATGCAGAATACATCGTGTGAAATGCTGGGCTGGATGAATCACAAGCTGGAATCAAGATTGCCGGGAGAAATATCAACAACCTTAGATATGAAGATAACACCACTCTAATGGCAGAAAGTGAAGAGGAACTGAACTGAACAGCATCTTGATGAGGGTGAAAGAGGTGAGTGAAAAAGCTGGCTAGAAAATCAATATTCAAAAAACTAAGATCATGGCATCTGGGCCCATCACTTCTGGGCAAATAAATTTGGAAAAAGTGCAAGCAATGACAAGTTTTATTTTCTTGGGCTCCAAAATCACTGCGGATGGTGACAGCAGACTTGAAATTACAAGACGCTTGCTCCTTGGAGGAAAAGCCATGGCAAACCTAGATAATGTATTAAAAAGCAGAGACATTACTTTGCTGACAAGGTCCATCTCATCAAAGCTATGGTTTTTCCAGTGGTCATGTATGGATGTGAGAGTTGGACCATAAAGAAGACTGAGTGCGGAAGAATTGATGCTTTTGAACTGTGGTGCTGGAGAAGACTCTTTAGAGTCCCTTGGACTGCAAGGAGATCCAACCAGTCAATCCTAAAGGAAATCAACCCTGAATATTTATTAGAAGGACCATGGCTACAGCTGAGGCTCCAATGCTTTGGCCATCTGATGAGCTGAGCTGATTTACTGGAAAAGAGCCTGATGCTGGGAAAGATTCAAGGCAAAAGGAGAAGGGAGTGACAGAGGATGAGATGGTTGGATGGTATCACCGACTCAACGGACATGAGTCTGAGCAAATGCTGGGAGATAGTGAAGGACAGGGACGCGGAAGTTCATGGGGTTGCAAAGAACTGAATACAACTTAGTGACTGAACACCACCACAAAACCTAAAGAATAGTTTTGAATTGCATTTATGGTTGTCCACATGCTAGTTGGAGCAAAGAAATATTCAGCAATGGTAAAGAGTCAGCAAAATAGTTCACAAGAATGTAATTTCCAATTTTGGTTATATAAACTATTGTGAAGATTATATTAAGCCAAACATATACATTATGATGAAAAATTTTAATTTGAGGGAGGCTTAATGTTTATATGATACAAAGGATAGCATATTTACAAAATTCAGAAGGATGAACTTTAGGTAAGGGAGGAGAAACAGGAAAGTTTGGCTCAGAGTTGATAGAAAACTCCCTTAGAATCCTATAACTGGGCAATTATCACAGATTATATAACAGCTCCTTTTTTGAATATGAATGTGTTCAATATATAGTGGGAACACTGTTTATGCTGAATCGACAAATGCTCCTTTGTCCAAGGAAAGTTGCACCAAACAAATGATCAAGCTATAAACTTCGCTTTTGTTGCACTAAACACATGATTGTTTACACCTTAGATGCAAAGTAAGACAGGAAATCGAATTCCAGATGAGAACAATGAATTTCAGTTTTGAGTAACAAGAGGTAGAATTTCAATTATGGAGACACACTGGAAAGAGATTAGATCATTTTCAACACTTTGTCAGGGTTTGTAAATGTTGCTTAAAAAGATAACTTACAATTCAGGTTTCAATTTTTGCAGATTACCTCTAACTAATAAGCATATATTTTTATTGCCAAAATGTTAGTGCAGGAGAAATAATCCAAACAGAGAAAAAAAAAATCTTCACCATTAGAGTGGGAACAAAATATTTCTTTTTAGGTTTCTCTTTACTGAAAACAAAATGTTATTGGCAAGTTAGTCAGCTTTTGAATCAATATGTAAAAATTGCTAATTATTCTTAGATGATGTTTTCAATCTAAAAAGTCATGCATAAGCTAAAATTTCACTAAAAGTAAAAAAGAAAAATATATACTCAAATAAGTATGTGAGCACAGCCAATGAACACTATAGATTAAATTATTATTTTAATTCATTACCCATTTTTAGTTTTTACATTGGTAATATATGCTGGTCTTTTAATGGTGCATTAGAAAATTTTATAATGATTCTTTTGGGGCAGGGGTCTACCTCAGAGTGGAGTCTGCTACTGAAATACAGATGAATTTAAAACCTTCTTCACTCTCTTCCACTGACTGATATATACAGAACCTAGGAATTCATGAAGAAATACTCAAGGACTACAAACCATAAAAAAGAAATAAAAATTAAAATGGAAAACATTTCAAAAGTAAACTTGGTCGGTGATGCCTTAACCATAGTTGGGATCTGTTCTGAATTTAGAATTTAACTCTTCTTTAGAATAAGGCTTTCAAATTACAGTTCTCAAATGTATGACTTTAGCATTTAAAATTCACTCCCTGCAGTGATAAACTGAAATTCTATGAGCATGCAAACCTTTAATGATTACCATACTCTACTCTTCATTCAGTTGATTTGCATACGGCACTCTGAGAGCGTAAATATGGGTTAAATTTCCACATGGATCAACTTTGAATCTTCACGTCATTATAAAATCCACACCCGTATGGAGAAGTGACTTGGAGGTTCTGCTTTGGAGTCAGACAGACATGGGCTGGAATTCTAACTCTACCGCTATTAGCTTTGCAAACCTGGCTAAGTTATACTCAGGCATTCTAAGCCTCAGTTTCTTTGTCTGTAAAATGCACGTGTTACTTGTCTCATGGCCAGCTCCCTCAAGCAGGTATTGACTGCAACATATTTGTGACGTTTGTAAAGAAGTCAGAGAAGCACTGGGCGTGTAGTAAGCAGGCACTAAGGACCTCCTGGCCTGCAACCTGAGAACGGAGCAGGGGATCGGGGTGGACAATACACAATGATAGCAACACTGTTTAGGCAAAGGCTCTCGCCAGTCTCACTGAGTTTCCACGCTTCAGTGAAACATCAGCGGTAGCCCAGGATCCTGGCAAGCTCAGTCATACATTGACCCTTCTCACAGCCACCTTCCGAGTTGTGTGTGTGGGGTGACTGCTGTTAATTCTAACCACCCCCTTGCAAGAACAGCTTTGTGCCACAGACACCAGAACATTGTTACTCTTAACTCATGAGGCAACATTCCCCTTGAAATATGCAGTTGCTTCACTTCTTACCTTTTCAATTTTTTCATCCAGCATTCTGAAGAATTCTTGTTGGCTTTCAGAGATGTGCATGCTGAAAAACAAAGAGTAGTTAAGTGCATATTTTCAGTGCTTCCCAGTTCCCTCAGGTGAAAAATGCCGAGCGTCTGAACTTTGGGGCAGTCTTTTATTTTTTGCAGACTTTTCCACTGAAGTGCTCTGAAATCATACTAAGGCTAAATGTCACGAGAGTAATCCTACAGATGTGTTTCATAATAGCCTATCAGTTTCTACAACTTAAGGAACACAATTTCCTTTCAGTGTACATATTATTTACTGGGAGGTATGTGCCCACTGTTTTTCCTTCGGATACACATCTATAATTAAAACAAAAAGCACAGGTAAGCAGCACATGGCACATTTCAATGCTGCGTGTAAGTATAACAAGAATATATATCCTGGGATTTCATTGGCAGTCCAGTGGTTAAGAATCCGCCTTCCAATGCAGGGGACGTGGGTTCGATCCCTGGTCGGGGAACTAAGATCCCATATGCCGTGGGGCAACTAAGTCTGTGCTCCACAAGGAAGAGCCCGCTTGCCACAGCTAAGACCCAGTGCAGCCAAAAATAAAATAAATAAATATTTTTTAGAAGTTTCTTTAAAAAATATATCCTAATTATGATATTAAAATGTATATTTTACAAAGGTGTGGGCATGGTATTCAGCTGACTGTATGGCTGTGTGCTGGCTGTAGACGAGCCAAGAACTTGACCTTGCCCCTAAACATCTTTGATACTGGTAACAGCAAATGTGACTTTTTGGAACTGAAATTCCACTGTAATGTGGACTAAGTGGGGAGGCATGTCTGAGCAGCCCTTGCCCTGATTCCCTATTATTTGCTATTTAACCGTATCCTCAGCGAGATGGGTGTGGTTTGTGGGGCAAAACTAAGAAGGTAAGGAGAGCAGAGAAGATCATGGATGTGAGGGGAAGGACTTGGGGGCAATGTGGTCTTAATGACAATAGTTTCTACCTGGCAAAGAGTTGTGGGTGTTCCCAGGCGGTTCAGGATGCTGGGGTAAGAGACACATGATCCAGAATTTCTCTCACTTGACATTAGTGCCTACTGGTTTAGTGGCTGGGGGCGGGGGTGGGGGGAGTGGCTCTGGAAGAGCCTCTTCCGCTCTCGTCTAGGTGTGGCAGGCAACCTCACCTGACATTCCCTGCAGGGGCCACGGAGAGGGGCACGAGTGACTGGAAACCCTTTAGGCCTCCCATGACAGATAATAGGGCTTAAAGGAGGTTTCCCCTGTGTGTAAGATCTAGATTTAAAATAATATCAGCTTTGATAGAAAAGAAAAAGAATGAAAATATCTGATACCAGTATCAACTTTCACAGTTCTAAGGCACTTTCATGTATATAATCTAATTTTTGCCATCCTTTCTAGTAGTCATGTATGAATGTGAGAGATGGACCATAAAGAAGGCTGAACGGCGAAGAATTGATGCTTTTGAACTGTGGTGTTAGAGAAGATTCTTGAGAGTTCCTTGGACTGCAAGGAGATCCAACCAGTCCACCCTAAAGGAAATCAGTCCTGAATAGTCATTGGAAGGGCTGATGCTGAAGCTGAAGCTCTAATACTCTGGCCACCTGATGCGCAGAGCCAACTCATTAGAAAAGACTCTGATGCTGGGAAAGATTGAAGGCAGGAAGGAGAAGGGGACGATGGAGGGCAAGATGTTTGGATGGCATCACTGGTTCAATGGACATGAGTTTGAGCAAGCTCTGGGAGATGGTGAAGGACAGGGAAGCCTGGCGTGCTGCAGTCCATGGAGCTGCAGAGAGTCAGACACGACTGAACAACAACAGATATGATCATTCAAATAAGGCAGACGTCCTGTTTCAGAAACAGGTCCCCTCTCACTGCATTTTATACAGGCAGGGCAGAATCTTGGATGATGACAGAGGTTAAACAGTCTCCTCTCTTTCTCTGGCTGGACAGAATAGCCATTTTGCAAGGTTGAGTTTTTCCAGATTTCTTACAGCTTTCCTTCTTTAAGGGCCAAAACATCATTCATTTGAGCCACTCTGGATGCAAGTCTTCTAAACTGTATACTCTTGAATAGCTGTCTATCTCAAACATTACTTAGCTTTCACTCGACGACCAGCAGCCACTCTCCTCACCTTAAATCACAATGCTCTTCTGTAATACTGGGATAGCCCCGGAGCCTCTAAGAAGGTTAGAGCTGGCTCTCTTTAAGCAAAATGACCTTGAACTCCAGGCTTTTGTGCTCTGCCTGCTTTTGAGCTCTTCCTTTCATTTCTCCTTGTCAGAGAAGGTATCAGTCCTCTTTCCACTTTCTTCTCAGTTTCTGCTTTGACTCCATAATGGCAACCCACTCCAGTCCTCTTGCCTGGAAAATCCCATGGACAGAGAAGCCTGGCAGGCTACAGTCCATGGGGTTGCAAAGAGTTGGACACGACTGTGCGACTTCACTTTAGAAGCAGCACAGGCAGACTGGTTAGAGTTGTGTCTAAAGTTAGCATAAACAGGCTCCAAAGGAGAGCCCGAGAAGATTCTTGTTAGTGGGAAACATGAATATTCTGGTACCCACCATGGCTGCTCAGACACTTTTGGGGGCATCCTTCCTGTTCTTGGCCAAGTTTTCAGTGATGAGTTTGTTGAACAGCTCTGGGTCCCAGACAGGAAAGGCATGAAGATATTTATATATAAATCTTAGACCCAAGTTCGATCCTTGGGTCGGGAAGATCTCCTGGAGAAGGGAATGGCTATTCACTCCAGTATTCTTGCCTGGAAGATCTCATGGACAGAAGAGCCTGGTAGGCTACAACCCATGGGGTCACACAGAGTCAGACATGACTGAGCAAACAACACATTTATGTAATGCCTGCCTGCCTGCTGAGTCACTTCAGTCGTGTCTGACTCTTTGTGACCCTACAGACTGTAGCCCACCAGTCTCCTCTGTCTTTAGGATTCTCCAGGCAAGAATACTGGAGTGGGTTGCCATTTCCTTCTCCAGGGGATCTTCCTAACCCAGGGATGGAACCCACATCTCTTATGTTTCCTGCATTGGTAGGTGGGTTCTTTATCATTAGCGCCATGAGTTTCCCTAGGAAACTCCAAGATACTTTATAAAGATGGCACTATTAGGGTTTTGTGTTCCCTGTGGAAATTTTTGGGTTAGAATTTTTAGCATTTATTGCCACAGGAGAGTAATGAATATTTAATTAGTTAATCAAGTGGTCTCTATTTAAATTCATGTGATTCGTGATCCTCATAGAGACAGCACCATTTGTTAGCATGGGTGAGGTGCAGGCCTCAAATTCCTCATTTTAAAACAGCGAACAGGTCTCTGAGGTCCTTTTGGCACTAACGTTCTGTGATTGTTACTAACTTTCATTAACTCCATTATTGGAAATATCAAAGCATGGAAACGAGGATGTTTGGTTAGTACTCAGACATATGCACATTGCATGGACAAGAGAATTCTCTAGTAAAAGCGACTCTGCAAATGTGTCTGCCATCCCTGCGAAGGAGGACACACAGGCTCAGGGGTCCTTATCACGTGCTTGAGATCAAAGGTGAAGGACCTCAGATTGTCTATACAATCTGAGCATGAAACCTCAGGGAAGTGGGGGTAATCCTAACCCTCACAGCAGAACACACCGTTGCTAGTAGTTCATGACTTGCATTTCTTTAGTTGATTATTTTTTAAAAAATAGTAATAATAAGCACCCATAAAACCAAAACAAAGAAAACAAAGCTAGGACCTTAACAACAACCTAGAGGTTACTTACTTCCCACCCATGCGTGTGTTCCTCCACCTCAAACATCATGTCCCCGCTTTCCTTTATTCGATCTCTCTATGTGCTTAAAAAGCAGAAGATTTATTTTAGATTAAAAAAAATTAATTTATCTATTTGGCTGTGCCAGGTCTCAGTTGCAGCATGTGGGCTGTGATGTATAGGTTCTAGAGCACGTGCGCTCAGTAGTTGTGGGACGCAGGATCTTAGTTCCCTGACTAGGGATCGAACCTGTGTCCCTTGCAGATTTTTAGCCATTGGACCCCCAGAGAAGTCCCTATTTTGGTTGTTGTTAACTTTATAGTGTGTATCATGCTCCGTGCAATGTTTCAGGACTTACTCTTTGTTCTAGTTGCTAGAAGTAGGAACTAGTTCTGCTGGGGGGCATCCAGCATTGTGTATTGCTGCAGTGCATTCGTTTCAGCTGCTAATACTCCACTGTATGAACATAGTGTGGTTCATTTACCCAGTTTCCTGTCCAAGGGCATTTTTGGGTTGTTTCTAATTGCTAAGGTGTTCTTTCCAAGCATCAGACACTGTGATAAGCACCAGGGATACATTATTTCACTTAAGCCCCAGTCCTATAAGATAGAATTTTTCACCTCTATTTTTTTTGGAGAAAAGTAAAGTTCCAAGACATTAGTTCACTGGACTGAGATTACAAAGGCAGTGAGAATGCACTCTATGTGGCGCATCAAACGAAGGAGTGAGCACTACTCGCCTTCATTCTTAATAAATCTGCTGTTAGCAGGTATGGGATTGTCCCTCCACTCAAGGGGGAAACAAATTCATTTTATACAACTGCATGCGCTGTGCTTCATCACTCAGTCGTGTCCAGCTCTTTGTGACCCCATGGAATGTAGCCCACCAGGCTCCTTTGTCCATAAGGATTTGCTAGGCAAGAATACTAGAGTGGGTTGCTATACCTTCCTCCAGGGGATCTTCCCAACCCAGGGATCGAACAGGTCTCCCTCATTGCAGGCGGATTCTTTACTGTCTGAGCCACCAGGGAAGCCCGTACAACTGCATAATAAATAATAATTTCCTGAATCCTAAGGGTCAGTATGTAGGAAAAGTAAATCTCTCAGACCTTCAGAAAGATTTCTTAGCTGAATTCTGGAAACCCAATGATCTGATTCAGTTTAAAACACACACACACACACACACACACACACACACACACACACACACAAGCATTATGCTGTATGAAAAATGGGATTCTCTTCATAATTTTAGTGTAAACACATGAGCCAATTTAATCAACTTCTCTGGAAGCTTTAGCATATACCAGACTGCAAAGCATGCTATTTCAGTGTGTCAAAATTAAGTAAATAAGTGTTTGCTCTAAAGGAGAAGAGAAACTCTCCTTAGTTCTCCTTAATAGAGTCTTTTCTTTAGAACTCAGAGATAAGAGGAGCATTTAAAAATAGTACACATATAACAGCTTGATGAAAAGATGATTCAATAGATATCTTCAGATATCTGTTGTCCCCAGAGGCAGAAAAAATTAGTGTAGATAAAAGTGGTTACTAGTGAAGTTGATTAGGGAGGTTGTGATCATAGCATAACACTTACCTGAGGGTGAAAAAACTGGCTCTCCCATTATTGGGAAGAAAAATTGGCTGACATTGTAAATGATAAATGAAGTTTAAAATGTCTGGTTCTCATTGGAAGTAAGAAATTAAATCCCTGAGCTGATGGACAGCCCCCTGAAGAGTCCTGACCACCATCTCACAGTGGCCATTGCAGCAGCAGTTCTACAGACAGTCACCCAGGTTAAAGTGATGATGTTATTTTTGTCTCACCTTCCCAGGAAGAATCAGAGAACACAACTCTTTCCACTTATGATGTTTATTTACACATATGTCCTCATTAAACTTATTGGGGGTGGGAGTGACTGTATCAAATTCACTCATGTGATCAGCACCCTGAGGGAATTTGTTCATAGTTAGGCAGAACAGCACAAAAGAGATTTGCAGCCTTTGGGATAATAGCCTTTTTGAAGAAAGGACAAGCAGTTTCAAAGTCACAGAAAGTGCATTTTATCACCAATGATAGACTCAGCTTCAGAATAATATAGAAAACTACTCATTATTCTCTAATATTTTAATTGTGCAATATTTAACACACAGAAAAGGAAACATAATGCTATTTATACAGTTTTAAATAATAATAATTAAAGGAACATGCATGTAACCATAACTTGGATTAAGAGATAGAACCTCTGGTTCCATTGTCTTCTATCCAGGAGAAAGAAGCCTCACCGTGTCCGACTCTTTGCGACCTCATGGACTGTAGCCTGCCAGGCTCCTCTGTCCATGGAGATTCTCCAGGCAAGAATACTGGAGTGGGTTGCCATGCCCTCCTCCAGGGGATATTCCCAGCCCAGGGACTGAACTCAGGTCTCCCGCATCGTAGGCAGATAATTCTTTACCAACTGAGAGTGGCTCAGTTGACTGAGCAATATGTGTATATACATATGTTTAATATATGTATATACAAGTATTTCTTATTTCTGCCTGTTTTTGAATTTTTATATGTGTGAAACTGTACATAAGCAGGTACTATTACTTACTGTACTGGCACAGTCTGACATTTCATGAGATCCCTCCATCTTGATCTATGTAGCTATAGGTCATTTATTTTCACTGATATATAGTATTTCCATCATAAGACTATACTACATTTCTGTTATTCATTTTATGTCTGATGGACATTTGGGTTTTATCTCAAAGGTTTTTTTTTTTTTTTGGCCATGCTGCATGGCATGTGGGATTCTTAATTCCTCCACCAGGGATCAAACCTGTGTCTGCTGCAGTAGAAATGCAGTCTTAACCACTGGGACACTGGGAAGTCCCATCCTTTCAAGAACTTTAAGAGTTCATATAAACAGTGCTGCTATGGATATTTCAAAGTATGCCTACTGGCACACCTCCATAAGAGTTTCTCTAGGGTATATACCTGAGAGTGGAGTCGCTAGGCAGCCAGGTATACCCAGGTACAATTTTACTAGATAATGCAAAGTGTTTTCCAAAGTAATTGTACCAGCTTACATTCCCACCACCAGGAGTTAAGTGTGCTGGTTGTCCCACATCCTGGTAAATATTTTCTATCTACAGACTATGTTTTGCCAGTCTTGTGGTGTGACATGGTAGTTTTTCCTGACACATCAGCTATTCATTTTCCTCTTCAGTCAGTGGTTGTTTATGTCTTTAGCCTATTTTTCTGTAAGTTCTATCTTTTACTTCTTGACTCACATAGTTAATTCATATATCCTGGAAATCTCACCAGGCTTCCCTGATAGCTCAGTTGGTAAAGAATCCATCTGCAATGCAGGAGACCCTGGTTTGATTCCTGGGTTGAGAAGATCCCCTGGAGAAGGGACAGGCTGCCCACTCCAGCATTCTTGGGCTCCTTTGGTAGCTCAGTCAGTAAAGAACTGGCCTGCAATGCAGGAGATCTGGGTTCAATCCCTGGGTTGGGAAGATCTCCTGGAGGAGGGCATGACAACCCACTGCAGTATTCCTGGGCTTCCCTTGCGGCTCAGCTGGTAAAGAATCCACTACTGCTAATTATATGTTTTATGGCCTTTTACTCTCCTATAGTATATTTTGAGAAGTAGAAGTTCTTAATTTTATCGTAGTCATAAAAAATAATCGTTTTTCTTACAATTTGTATCCTTTGTGACTTATTCAAAGTTCTTCACTACCCCACGGTCATGAAGATACTTCCCATCATTGTGAAGTGAAGTGATGTGAAGTGTCAGCTCCGTCATATACTGTGGGTCTGCTTTGGCTCTCTATTATGTCCCATTAGACTAAATCATGTGTCTCAATTACTGAGGCCTTTTCTTAAGTCTTGGTTATCCAGCAGGCAAAATGGAGCTCACTTTAAAAACGTTTTTATCTCTCAAAACAAAATAGGCAAAGAGGAAATGGAACTTACTTTGCTCTGGGTTGATGAACTAATCCTGGGATCTCTTTATTAGTTTTAAGTCTTACATTTGAACTGGCACTTTTTTCCTGAAACACATAAACACACATGGAAAAGACAAGGTAAGAATCAGCAATTAAACAGGAGCATGAATTTTCATTACCAAAATGTGAAATTTGTTTGGGAGCCTTTACAGCCGGTTATCTCATGCAGACAGAAGTCCTTGAAGATGGCACACAGAACAGGTAGAACTGCCAGGTATTTTAACAGGGAACACTATCATGAAAAGAAGAATGAACTTTCATAACACTATAAAATGGCTCCTTTTAGAAAATTACATGTGAGTAGTATTTGAATTTTAGGTGGAGTTGCTAAAAATAGAAAGAGAATCAAAGATCAGAAGATCCTAGTGTGAAAAAAAGCAACAGCAGTATAATCACAGTCATTGGTTGCTTGCTCAGGATAAGTAATTTTGTGCATTTTGTTTGTGAAAGACAACTGAAGTTACAGAGTTTGCACAAGGCCCTTGCAGTGACAGCAACATGACTAAAAATAGCTAATATTTTCCACGAATGATGAATATTGAGATTGAATTCAATTAAATTAATAAAACTCAACCTAGCCTGTATTCCGGAAGTACTCTGGCTTTTAGCCTGATCTGATCTCTTATTCCCTGTCAACCAGCCACATAGGAAAGGAATACTTTCAAATCTTAAAATGCAAATATTATCAGCAAGCACGCTATCTCAATAATACCACTGCTCTGCAGTGATGTGGATGGACCTAGAGCCTGTTATACAGAGCGAAGTAAGCTAGAAAGAGAAAAACAAATATTGTATACACTCCCCTGTGTAAAACAGATAACCAGTGGGAAGCTGCTGTATAGCAGAGCAAGCTCAGCTGGGGGCTCTGTGATGACCTAGATGAGTGAGATGGTGGGGGTGGGAGGGAGACTCAGGAGGGAGGGGAGATATATACATACATACATAAGGCTGATTCACATTGTTATATAGCAGAAACACAGCACTGTAAAGCAGTTATAGTCCAGTAAAAAATTTTAAGGCTTTAAAATTTGTTCTCTAAATATACCTACCAAAATGAAATGTTAAACCCATTTAACAGGTGACTACATACACTCAAGCAGCCTGAGGTGTGGCAGTAATTAAAGACCTGGGCTAGAGCAAAGAGTAAAAAGTTCTGTGGGCCAATCCACCATTCTCACCAGCGGCAGAGTGATGTGGGAGGGCACACAAAACAGATGGTCCTCAAATGAGCTCTTTCAAGAGTTTCTGCTTCCCCTAGGATAGCAGAAGCCATGTAAGAAAAACTACATGTGAAATGTAGAGTCAGAGAAACTACACTGACTTGCATGCTAGGCTGTTTGCTATTTACCATCAAACATGAGCATATCTGTATAATGTCAGTCCTCCAAAATACAGGGTAATTCTGTCTGTGATCCTCCAGGAGAAGAAAAAGTCATTACAATCCTTTTGCAGTCTAGCTTACCTTCTCTACCTCACACTAAACTCAAAACTGTTTTCATGAACATTTGAAAAGTATAAAATATATACTAGTCCCTCTGCTGATACAGTCAGAGAACAGATGAACTATCTATTTTTTGACTGAGAAAGTGGGAGAACAATTAGGAAGCTTGAATGCACTGCCTCCAGGAGGGCGGGACATACAACTCTTCTTTATGGGCCTGGTTAGGAGCCTGGCACTTCATAGGAGGCATTCATCAAATATTGGTAGAACAAATGAATGATGTCAGCACATCATTAACTTTTTTAAACAGTTAGAGGTAAAAATAGCTCAACTGTAGTCTCTCTGAAGAACTGAAGATGTAGGTTCCCTCCAAATGAGTCATTTTCTCCCTAAACTTTATGTCTGCTTGGATTAAGCATTGAAAATGGATTTTTTCTGTTTGAAAAAAATATCTACTTGATATGACAGACAGAACCTTATACTTTTTCTCTATTTATATAATTTCCTAAACTCTTTTGAACTTAAATGATGCATCATAATTTTAAACACTGCTAAGGCAGGAAAGAGACTTCTAAGAATGACATATACTTATATCCGATTTCTATTCAGTTTATTAGACTACCCTCCATAATTATATGTCTCGCCAAATCTTCCTTAAAAGTGTATTGTGTGGTTGCTAAAAAGAAAAATCACCCATCAAATATAACAGAGATTTAATAGATGGGAAAGATACTTTAGGATATCAGGTACAGACATGCCTTCCTAGGAAGTGAGAGGACCAAAGGTGAGGCAGAGGCAAGGGCGAGGGGCAAAGAAGCTGGAGATTTCCCAGTTACAAATATATATACATATATATAAAATTATATAGAGATTTTGTATTTATAATGTATTTGGTTTTTTTACAAGTTACCACTCCCCAAGAAATCAATAACAAATCATGAAGCATTTACTATAAGTCAGGTCTTAACTGGTTTGCATACATCGACTCCTTTTGATGTTCACAAGGATACACATATTAATTCATTTGTATGCCCACACACCTCTCTGAGATGCATACCATTATTATCCCCATTTTATGGATGAGGAAGCTGAGATATGGACAGGCAAAGCACTTACTGGGATTCTATAACTAACAAGTAATAGCACTGGGATTGACTCTATGCAGAATGGGCCCAGGGTTCATGCCATTAGTCACTAGGTCGGTAGTCCTCAGACTTTTTAGTATCAAGACCCCTTACCTATATTCTCCAAATTTTGATACATTTCATTATACAATATGAAAAAAATCACATTTGTTAAAATCAGCATCAATCTCACAAGAAAAATCTTGACAAAAGCTGTCAGGCATATGGTGGCGGACACAAGTTCTCCAGACTTCTAGTTCTGGTTTAACATTTGAATTTTATAAGCAGCAACGATAACTGACAATTGTTTTCTTTGGAGTAACAAGCTCTCTTCATTTGTTTCTGAGAAAACATTTGCCAGATACCCAAGTCTGAATATCCAGTATTCTTCAGTAGAGATGGTGACTCAAAAAAACAACTGCTAGTTCAGCTTGCAGCTCAATCAACTGCAGAAGTGCTTTTCCTGAGATAACCATCTTATTTATTCAAAAATAAAAAGATATGCATCTATGGCATAAGAGTTAACAAAATTAATTTCTACTGAGTTATTTCTAAAAGAAATGAAGTATGGTCATTGGTAGAGATATGGATGGACCTAGAGTCTGTCATACAGAGGGAAGTCAGTCAGCAACAGAAAAACAAACATCACATTTTAACAGATGCATGTGGAATCTGAAAAAATAGTACAGATGAACCAATCTGCAGGGCAGGAATAGAGACGCAAATGCATAGAATGGACATGTGGACGCTGGAGGGGAAGAGGGGTGGGATGAAAAGGTGATTAGGATTGACATACATACTCCACCATGTATAAGACAGTTAGCGGGAAGCTGCTGTATCACACAGGGAGCTCAGCTCTGTGCTCTGTGATGACCTAAAGAGGTGGCAGGAAGGCTGGCGAGAGGGAGGTTCAAGAGAGAGGGGATATATGTATACATATAGCTAATTCACTTCATTGTACAGCAGAAACTAACACAGCAGTATAAAGCAATTATACTCCAATAAAAAATAATAATAGTACTACTATGATTACTAAAAAGATGTGCCTGGATTTGTGCTAAGGCACAAGCAGTTTTGCCCATCACTGCTTTTGCCCCGTCAGTGCCAATGTCAAGAGTGAAAAAGGCAAATAGCTTCTTTATTGTTAGGAAAATACCTTGAAGACTCCCTGAGAATGTCTCAGGAACCTCCAGGGGTCTGCAGGCCACACTTGAACTATAGGGTCTTTCTATTTCTTTTGTATAGCAAAGAATTGTCGATTATTTAATTATGGTATATACTTTAAGAAAAAATATTTACCTTCTTTATTGAGATAAAATCTATATTCAATAAAATTTCCCCATTATAAATGTATAGGAGAAGGCAATGGCACCCCACTCCAGTACTCTTGCCTGGAGAATCCCATGGACGGAGGAGCCTGGAGGGCTGCAGTCCATGGGGTCGCTGAGCATTGGACACGACTGAGCGACTTCACTTTCACTTTTCACTTTCATGCATTGGAGAGGGAAATGGCAACCCACTCCAGTGTTCTTGCCTGGAGAATCCCAGGGACAGGGGAGCCAGGTGGGCTGCTGTCTATGGGGTCGCACAGAGTCAGACACGACTGAAGTGACTTAGCATAAATGTATGATTAAATGATTTAGTGGGGGCCTCCCTGGTGGCTCATATGAAGAATCTGCCTGCAATGCAGGAGACCTGGGTTCAATCCCTGTGTCAGGAAGACTCCCTGGAGAATGGAATGGCTACCCACTCCAGTATTCTTGCCTGGAGAATTCCATGCACAAAGAAGATTGACTGGCTACAGTCCATGGGGTTGCAAAGAGTCAGACACGGCTGAGTGATTAACATTTTCACTTTAAATAATTTAGTCAGTTTTTAGAGGTGTGTAATTATCACCACAATTCAGTTTTAGAACAGTTCTATCAGCTCCCAAAGTTTCATCATACGTTTATGCTCTCAGCAAACCCAGATCTACTTTCTGTCTCTACAAACTTGCTTTGTCTAGATTCATATAAAAGGAATCATATAATATATAAGCTTTTGCATCTGGCATTGTCACTTAGTGTAATGCTTGAGGTTCATTTATACTTTAGCATATCAGTATATCATTTACTTTAATTGCTAAATAATATTCCAACATATGGATATACTGTCTTTTGTTTATGCATGCATAATTAATGAACATATGAATCGGTTCCAGTTTGTGGCTATTATGAGTAATGCTGCTATGAACATTCATACACAAGTCTTTGTGTGGACATATATTTTCATTTCTCTTGGGTGGATTTCAAGGAGTGGAATTGCTAGATTATATGGTAAGTTTATATTTGACAATTTAAGATATCAGCAAACTGTTTTCCAAAATGACTGCACCATTTTCATGGTTCCAGTTTCTCCACCTCCCCACCAACACTTGGTATTGCCTTTGGATTATACAGTCATTCAAGTGGGTGATTCATTGTGGGCTTTATTTATTTTACAAATGTGACTTATTTGGATTTATTCTTTGTATCTATCAGAACACCTACACCTTGCTACATTTATGGGCTTACAGATTCGCTGTATTTGCACCAAAAGTCCGTCTTAGGGCTTCCCTGGTGGTCTGGGAGTGAAGAATCTGCCTCCCAGTGCAGGAGACACCGGTTCCACTCCTGGTCCAGGAGGATCTCATACGCTTCGGAGCAACGGGGCCTGTGCCACAACTACTGAGCCTGTGTCCTGCAAATGCTGAAGCCCGTGTGCCGCAGCTGCTGAGGCCCACGTGCCTAGACCCGGTTCTCCGCAACAAGAGGAACAACCGCCGTGAGAAGCGTGAGTGCCGCAGCTAGACAGTAGCTCCTGCTTACCACGCCGGTGGACGGCAATGAAGACCCAGCACAGCCAAAAAATAAATAAATACATCTTTTAAAAAGTCCATTTTATATTTGCATTGGACTTCCACTTCGGGTTTGTTTGCTGGAGGAGATGTTTAGAGAGATCTGCCTTTGAAAAAAGAAACAAACAAACAAAACCAAGAAGGGCTGGAGGAAGGCTGAGGCTCAGAGAGTCTCAGGTGGAGCAGATCCGACTGGGAGGTCGGAGAGCCATGCCACCTCGGGGGTGCTCCAGGAATAGGAGCAGAGAGTTAAACTGGGAGATGATGGAAGAGGTAACTAAGATATTACTTCCCGTGGCAAGAAAAAAACCATTTTAATGGCATTTGACATTCATAAACTAAGTACCTAAAATAAACTGGGACCAAGTGGGGTTAAGATGAAGCTATGAAAGGGGCCCTCAGCAGTCAAGTTGCTCAGTCCTATCCCACTCTTTGTGATGCCAGGGACTGTAGCTCACCAGGCTCCTCCATCCATGGAATTTTCTAGGCAAGAGTACTGGAGTGGGTTGCCATTTCCTTCTCCAGGAGAATCTTCCTGACCCGGGGATCAAATCCGGGTCTCCCGTATTGCGGGCAGACACTTTACCATCTGAGCCACCAGGGAATCCCTTTCTTTTCTTTCTTTCCTTTCAGCAGGCAGTTGGTAGAGCTCTGTTTTTATGATCTATCGATACTGGTATCAGAATCATCTGGAATGCTTGTTAAAATACAGATTGCCAGATGCTATGCACTACCTCCTGGGTGTGCCTCTCTGGGATTGGACCCAGGAATTTCCATTTTAAACAAGAATCCTAGATGATTGTTAGCTCAAAAATGTTGGAGGACTTGTATTCCAGAGAAAAGAAACTTCTATGCTCGGAATTCCCCCTCTTGGCCTTCCACAGAGCAGTTTTCAAACTGGGCCTTGGGTTTCTGCAGGGTTGCCTCAGGGGTCAATAGCAAGGCCTCCCAGAGCAGCAATCCTTTGAACTCTACATTTGGGGGCTTTTGACTGATGCTTCAAAAAAGCATCCATTTCTCAAAAATGCTTGCAAACTAACATCAGGTAGTGACAGGTTTATTTAAACAGCGAATCAAACAATTTCTCCTTTGCTTTGAATAATTTTACTTCTTTATGAACAGAACACACTTGTCAGTGTCTAGGTAAACTCTCTTCTTAGCTTCTCTCACGTTGTGTGCGGGCATGCTCAGCTATGTTTGACTCTTTGTGATCCTATGGGCTATAGCCCTCCAGGCTCCTCTGTCTGTGGAATTCTCCAGCAAGAATACTGGAGTGGGTTGCCATTTTCTTCTCCGGGGGACCTTTTTGACCCAGGAATCAAACCCATGTGACCTGCATCTCCTTCATTGGCAGGCAGAGTCTTTACCACTGTGCCACCTAGGAAGCCCTACTTGGAGACCATCAAACCGAAATAAGGTCTGCAAGGAGTCCTTATACTGCAGTCCATCCTAAAGGAGATCAGTCCTGGGTGTTCACTGGAAGGACGGATGTTGAAGCTGAAACTCCAATACTTTGACCACCTGATGCAAAGAGCTGACTCATCTGAAAAGACCCTGATGCTGGGAAAGATCAAAGGCAGAAGGAGAAGGGGGTGACAGAAGATGAGGTGTTTGGATGACATCACCAATTCAATGGACATGAGTTTGAGTGGACTTAGGGAGTTGGTGATGGACAGGGAGGCCTGGCATGCTGCGGTCCATGGGGTCGCAAAGAGTTAGACATGACTGAGCGACTGAACTGAACTGAAACCGAAATATATTTATCCTGCTGCTCTCAACCCCTGGCGGGTATCTCCCAAAGGGAAAGCCAGAATACCAAGAGAAACAGACAGCTTCTTTAAAAAATCCTCTCGATCTTTAGCTCCTTAATTCTAAAGAAAGCAGCACAATGCCTTTGGGCAGTGGAAGACAGTACCCTGCCTCCTGCTGGTAAGGGAAGGAGCTCCTTTGCTCCTGCCACTTCTTTGCCTGAGTCTGACTGCAGGGAAGTTTCCAGAGTTGGTCTGGGTTGGAAGTGTGAGGAGGGACTGCATTTTCTTTTTTTCTGGCCCAACAGTGGGAAATTCTGTTTTATAAAGAAATCCCAGGGGCCTGATAGATGGAGGAAGCTGATGGGCTGGAGAAAAATAATGGAGGTTGGAGTACTAGCTTCTGGGACTGCTAATGAGGGGCTGCCTCAGAGAAAAGATACAAAAGCACTATATACACAAACTCAGCGGGTTTCTCTCTCCACACAGACTCAGCGTGTGTGTACATTTCAACCACTGCATTTCAGAAAGTACCTGAAAACTAGAAAAGGCAAGTATTGGGTTAGCCAAAAATCTTGTTCGGGTTTGTCCATAGGATGGTGCAGAAAACTATGAACAAACTTTTTGGCCAACCCAATACGTTAACAAGAATTCAGAGGGGTTTTTTTTGGGGGGAGGGGGTGGGATACACCTACATTTTAAAAATGAGAACACGTTCAACTGTGAATAATGAACGATCATTCCAGCTTTGGGGGAGTATCCTATAGGATATACTCTTTGAGAATACAACCTCATTTGATGTTTTATGTGTGATTTCTTCAGTGATATTAGCATGAGACAGGACACCACCTCCTTCAAATAAAAAGGAATTTTATCTTCCATCTTCCTAGTGATGGTGATCAGCTGAGCCACATTGATTCCAACAGAATTTCTGGATGTTAGCAAATGACAAGGCCGAGGTGAACCAATGCAACTGTTGATATGGGCCCACCTGTATCATGATTACGTGAGGTTGATGTAATAAATTACATGTCCACAGAGATTATTAGAATTATTAGTATTTCGTTAGAATTACTTAGTACTGATAAAATTGGCATGGCAAGTCTCAGATTTATGGAAATTCTTTTTCTATAAATTAAAATATTACCATGGACCTCATTTTATATCAAGTAAATGTTAAGTGGAGCAAATAAGTTTTAAAGCACCTAATATAATTCACGTAGTTGTTTCACAAGGTATATGGAAACATTTAAAATAATCTTTAAAAAGTAAATAGAGTTGTAAGAAATTGCTCAGATTTCTTTGTTTACCAATAAACCTAGAACCAAGTCACTAAATGACTATTTTGTTGTTTATTCACTAAGTCTTGTCTGACTCTTTGTGAACCCGTGGATGGCAACATGCAAGGCTTCCCTGTCCTTCACTATCTCCCAGAGTTTGCTCAAACTCATGTCCATTGAATTGGTGATGCTATCTAACCTTCTTATCCTCTGCCACCCCCTTCTCCTTTTGCCTTCAATCTTTCCTAGCATGAGGGTCTTTGCCAATGAGTTGGCTCTTCACATCAGTTACTATGTCAGGAATTGAAAGAAACAAGCTATAATGTTGTTATAAATCACACCGAGAATTATAAGTCAAGGATGTTTTCAACAAGATGATGTATCTCCAGGTTTTTGTGGTGAGCGGACCATATTTAGTTTTGACCTAGATGCTTGTTTCAGTTAGGACAGGGTAGGTTTTGCTGCAATAAAACAACACCTCCTTGTATCAGTAGTTTAATAATATATAAGTTTATGAATTACACCTGCTGCACATCCAGTGCAAGCTGGCAGAGGGGCTCAGCTCATTCTAATCACTCAGGGACTCAGGCTAGTGGAGGCCCCCATGTCAACATGTGCTCTCATAATCAACATGACAGGGGAGGGGAGAACACAGGTGAACACCAGTTAAGTGTTCATATTTACTCCACCAAAGCATGTCACAGGACCACACGGAAATTCAAGAGACTGGGGAATGTACAATCCTGCTACGTGCTTGGAAGGAGAAAAACTGGAATGTCGTGAAGTCAGAGAAACAAAGGCATGTATGTGGAATCTAGAAAAGCGGTCCTGATGAACTGATGCGCAGGGCAGGAATAGACACAGACATAGGGAGCAGACCAGCGGACGTGGAGGGGAGTGCAGAGTGAGCTGAACTGGGAGAGTAGCATTGACATAAATACACTACAAGCGTAAACCAGAAAGCTCGTGGGAAGCTGCTGCCCAGCACAGGGAGCTCAGCTCAGCGCTCTGTGATGACCCAGAGGCGTGGGATGGTGGAGGGAGGGAGGTCCAAGAGAGATGGGATATACAGCTGATTCACTTCGTTATGAGCAGAAACTAACACAACATTGTAAAAAAATTATATTCCAATAAAACAGTTAAAAAAATAGCCCTAATAATGACCATAATGCTATTTTTTACAGTTATTATTATTATTTTTTATCAAGAACTACCTAACATTAATCACTGTGATCTTCCTTTCCAGACAGTCTGATGGGTAAATCCATTAAACATCTTAATTTTACTCAACATGAAAAAAAAGTTATTGAAAGTTTAAATTGGTCCAAAATGCCAGAGCTTAGATTTCGAAACAAAGCTGAAACTATGGTTAGCTGACATTAGTATATTATGTTAAATGCTACCCGGACACAGTAAGACAGAATAAAGGCAAAATGTGTGGTTTATTCCCCACTCAGAAAACTGTACCCACACCCACACACCCCTTAATTTTTCTATTTTCACTTCTCCTTTCCAATCATCAAATACAACAAAACACATAGGGATGTGAATCATAGCCATTGTGATCCATAATAAAAAGACCAAAGATTTTAAGAATCCAACTATTAATGAACTATGGTCCCTGAAAGATGGTATTTAAGAGCTGAGTAGCCACAAACAAACATCTTTTTTGCTAGATTTTTATGGTAGGTAGAAACACAGGCAAAAAATTCAAAGTATATTTCATCAAAGTTAACAAAATATTAGAACAAAGAAACATATCATCCATCACATCTTTAATACTTTAACAAATAAAAAACCACCATTTGCGCAGAATTGCTAAACTTTGCCTGTGATGAACCAAAATCTTGACAGGTTTTCCTCACTAAGTTAAGAAACTGTAAATGTCAAAGCTAAAAACAAAAACTTAAATGATCTAGTTTTTCTTAGAGGCATGATCTTTTTTCTGGCACTCACTGTGGTGTACAAGCCAGCCAAAAATCAGACTCCAGCGTTCCTGATCTAGCTGACATACCCACAACTCTCATTAATTCCAAATTTGTCAGTGTCCAGAAAATCTGGTGCAGTGATTCCCTATTGCTGCTATAGCAAATGAACACAAATTAGTGACTTAAAATTCATTATCTTACATTTCTGGAGGGCAGAAGTCTAAAAACAGTCTACAGGGCTGCCTTCCTTTCGAGGCTCTAACTTAAAATGACACAAATTCATTATCTTACATTTCTGGAGGGCAGAAGCCTAAAACCAGTCTACAGGGCTGCCTTCCTTTCGAGGCTCTAGGACAGAACCTGTTCTCTTTGCTTTTCCGGCTTCTAGATTTCACCTATATTCCTTGGCTCATGGTCACTCCCTCCATCTTCAAAGCAGCAGTCTAGAATCTTCTCTCCTCTCTGACCTCCACTTCTTAAACCTTCTTTTTCTAACTCAGATTCTCCTTCCTCACCCTTACAAGGATCCTTGTAATTATATCGTGCCCACTCACACAATTCAAGACAATTTTTTCCAGGTCAAGATTCTTAATTCAACCCTCTTTCCCATGAAGATAACATATTTACAGGTTCCATGGATTAGGATGTAGACACTTTTGGAGGGGGCCTTTGTTTAGCCTACCACAGTGCCCCTCTGGCCCCCAAAGATTTACACTTTTCCCACATGCAAAATACCTGCACTTCATCCCATGGTGCCTAAATCTCATCTCTCTACAGTATCAGTTCAAGTCTCAAGTCTTATTTAAATTTCATCATCTTAAAACTTCCATTATATAATTATCTCACTACCTAAATGATCTAAATTACATACAAATGAGGCTCTGGCTATAATCTATGCTATGGCAGAATTCCTTTCCATCTGTGAACCTGTGGAACTAGAAACAAGTTATATAAAACAAATGATGGTATAGACAGAAAATAACAGCTTTAGGTGATCCCATCCAAAAAAAGGAGAAAATGGAAGGGAAAAGGGATGCATCAGTCCCAAGCAATTTCAAAATCTGTGCAGACTCCATTAGGTTTTAAGGTGCTGGAATAATCCTCTGTGGTTTAAGACTTTTCCCTCTGGGCCTGTGGCTCCTAGCTTGTAGTCTTCCTTCCTTTTTTCTTGAAGGGAGCACAGGGTTGCAGCTGAGTTTTTCTTATCAGATTGTTTCCTGCCTATAGAAGGTTGGGAGTGCAACAACCTTCTTCCAGTTCACTCTCTGTTCATTTTAGTTCAAAGGAGCAGTATTTCTGTTGGTATAACTTCCTTGAGATCCTCATGGGTCTCCTGTGTATATCATGGTATTCACTCCATAATGCAGGATGTTCCTGCACAGATCTTTCCTGGATAATCTCACCTCTATTCCTGGCTTTGGCTGAGATGGCTGAGGGAATTCACGCCTAAATCACATGCCAAGTCTATTCAAAGAGACATCTGCGTGATTAAAAACTCTGACTTTTTAATCCTTTCCAGAAATGAGCACAATATTGTTCAGTTACATTCTTGGCTTTCTCTCCAGAGCAAGCTTTCCTGGTAGTGAATCTCCAAGTTTTAGTGTCTTTTGCAATATGGATAGGCTGAGAATTTCCCAAATCATCAAATCTTGGTTTTTTGATTAAGGAACAGCTTTCCCCTCAATTTATCTCTTTTCTTTTCCATTTTACGATAATCAGCAAGAATAAAGCAGGCTGTGACTTCAACACTCTGCTTGGAAATCTTCTCAGCTAAATAATCAAGTTCACTGTTTACAAATTCTGCTTGCCACAGTCCCGTAGGACAAAATTCAGCTAAGCTTTTTGCTACTATATAACAGTGGTTTCCTTTTCTCCAGTTTCAAATAATATATACCTTATTTCCTTCTGAATCCTCACTAGCAGTCTTTAATATCCACACTTCTGTTAGCTGTTCAAGGCAATCTAGGCTTTTTCTATTAGCTCTTCAAAATTCTTCCGGTCTCTGTCCACTTCCCAATTTCAAAGTCACTTCCACATTTTTAGGTATTTATTACAGCACTGCCATGTTTCAAGGTACCAAAATATATATAGATTTCCTACCACTGCTTAACAAATTACCACAGACCTATTCAATAAAATATAAATTTGGAGGTCAAAGTCTAAAATTGGTGTTTGAGTCTTTTTTCCTTCTGGAGGCTCTAGGAAAGAATTTGCTTTCCAGCTTCTGGAGGCTGCTTCTGTTGACTCATGCCCCTTTTCAGTTCAGTTCAGTTCAGTTGCTCAGTCGTGTCCCAACTCTTTGCGATCCCAAGAATCGCAGCACGCCAGGCCTCCCTGTCCATCACCAACTCCCGGGGTTTACCCAAACCCGTGTCCATTGAGTTGGTGATGCCATCCAGCCATCTCATCCTCTGTTGTCCCCTTCTTCTCCTGCCCCAAATCCCTCCCAGCATCAGGGTCTTTTCCAATGAGTCAACTCTTCGCATGAGGTGGCCAAAGTATTGGAGTTTCAGCTTTAGCATCAGTCCTTCCAATGAACATCCAGGACTGATCTCCTTTAGGATGGACTGGTTGGATCTCTTTGTAGACCAAGGGACTCTGAAGAGTCTTCTAGAACACCGTAGTTCAAAAGCATCAATTCTTCGGTGCTCAGCCTTCTTCACAATCCAACTCTCACATCCATACATGAGCAAAGGAAAAACCATAGCCTTGACTAGACGGACCTTTGCTGGCAAAGTAATGTCTCTGCTTTTGAATATGCTGTCTAGGTTGGTCATAACTTTCCTTCTAAGGAGTAAGCATCTTTCAGTTTCATGGCTGCAGTCACCATCTGCATTATTATTGTTATTGATGCCCTCTTTATTCATTTTCAAAGTCAACCCCTTAGCATCTCTCTTCTTTGACCTCTGCTTCCTTCTTTATATCTTCTTTTTCTAATTCTTATCTTCCTGCATCTCTCTTGTAAGGATCCTTGTGATCATTCAGAATAATCTCTCCATGTCAAGATCCTTAATTTAATCAAAGTTACTTCCTTTTTTCCATGTAAATGAACATATTCACAGGTTCTAGGAATTAGGATGTAGACAAACTGGAAGGTTGCGGGGGGGTCATTATTCAGCCTCTCACATCTGTAAAACTCCATTAACTGAGGCCAAACCAATATCAAAACGCAGGTCCACGGCTCTCCATGAATAGTCACATACAGAGAGAAACATAAACTAAAAAGTACTAGTGGAAAACCACCGCAGAGAAACACAATGGCCCATTCTTCACTGAATCGCTATTTCATGGTACTTCTGTGGCAGGCTGTGCTAGGGAATCAAAGGTATGATCCGTATCCACTAAAAACAAAGAGAAGAGACTTCAAAAAGAGACAGACGTATGTGTGTTGCAAGCACCTGCAATGACAATTCCGAGGAGGGATCAGGGAAGTTTCCTGGAGAAGGAAAGGCAGGGTTGGGTCTTGAAGTGGGAAGAATGTATACCTGGCAGGGAGAGAAGAGAACCAGGTGTGCAGAGCTATATGGAGCCTGGCAGATCCAGAGAGAGCGCCAGGTTTATCAGCAGGGGGTGTGAAAGACGAGGTGGTGAGGTGGGCAAGGGCTGGCCTATAAGGGGCTCATGCTGGGCACTTAGATTTTGAAACAAGGTGGAACTACTGAAGGGGTTCATGAAGCTTCTGTCATGTCCGAATTGTGTTTCAAAGATGGAATCAGAGAAGCTGGGTGGGGGAGGGGGGGCACAAAACAGGGGAAGAGGATTAAGAGGTACAAATTAGTAGCTATAAAATAAATAAGATACAAGGGTGTAAGGTACAGCACAGGGAATATAGCCAATATTTTTATAAACATTTTAAATGGAGTATAATCTATAAAAATATTGAATCACTATGTCATACACCTGAAATTAATATAACATTGTAAAACAGTAATACTCCAATTAAATAAAAAAGATGGGGGATCAGAAAGCTTGTTTGTACCAGCAAATTGGAAGAGATTCTCTGAGAAGCTAACAAGACAAGAGGGGAGAGCCCAGCAGATAACAAGAGTATGGGTTCTGGGGTCTTACTGCCACTCCACTTTCTACTGTGTCGCCCTGAGCAGACTACGTAACCACCATGCTGCAGTTTTCTCACTTATGAAATGGGGGGAAAAGCTGCACCTACTTCCCTGGGTTGCCTGCTGTACAGGAAGTGCATACCACATGCCAGCTTGTGTTGATAAGATAACCAATTACTCTGGGAATTAGAGACAAGGGAACAGATTTGAGGGTTGTCAAGAAAATCACTGAGCGTCCACTAGGTACTAGGCACCTTTGAGGATAACAGTAAGAAAAGATCAATGAGATTCCTAGCCTCAGGGAGCAACTGCAAATACGTGAAGAAAAATTCCAAATGCAAAATGATAATAGAAGAATAGAAAACATGTGAGGTCAACTGGGTGCATACAGGAGACGGAAAAGTATCGTGAAGGATGACAGCCAGATCTTTGGCTTAGCCGACAGTAGGAAATGGCGGTGACTAAATGGAAAATAAAGAAGGTTTAGGGTTACTAATTAAAAGGATGGACTATGGATATAAATAAGCGCTTTTACTTTTTTGCTACAAATAATGGATGGGTTGACATTCCAAAATAAAGGTATCTTTCTCCACAAGCAAAGGAAAGCTGATATAGCTATTAATGCAGACATGGGCTAGGCAGTGGTGCACTTTTCTTGGAGGGAATGAAACTGAAACTTGAGAGCCTGGACCATGATGTCCTAAAGAATCAGAATAAATTAGGAGAAAATGTCTTTCTGAATGGATACAGTAGAATGCAACTATTTTTTAGACACATTCTTTACTTATTACGGATAAGTAAACATATGGATTTTAAAAAGTGCTTGCTCCTTGGAAGAAATGACAAGCCTAGACAGCATATTAAAAAGCAGAGATGGCACTTTGCTGACAAAAGGCCCATACAGTCAAAGCTATGGTTTCTCCAGTAGTCAGGTATGGATGTGAGAGTTGGACCATAAAGAAGGCCGAGCACTAAAGAATTGATGCTTTTGAACTGTCGTGCTGGAGAAGACTCTTGAGAGTCCCTTGGACTACAAAAGGAAATCAACCCTGAATATTCATTGGAAGGACTGATGCTGAAGCTGAAGCTCAATACTTTGGCCACCTGATGCAAAGAGTCATCTCACTGGAAAAGACCCTGGGGCTGAGAAAAATGAGGGCAGGAGGAGAAGGGGTGACAGAGGATGAGATGGTTGGATGGCATCATCGACTCAATGGACCTGGGGTTAAGCAAACTCCGGGAGACAGTGAAGGACAGGGAAGCCTGGTGTGCTGCAGTCCATCAAGTCACAAAGAGTTGGCCATGACTGAGTGACTGAACAACAACAACAACATGCCATATGAAGCCTAACCAACATTCATGCAGGAGCAAGGCAGTGAGGGGGGGTCCCTGTGTCAGAGGGATGGCAGGAATGCACTACCGATAGAGAGAACACCTGTCTGCAGGCACAGCATTTATTGGCTTGAATCTGACCTTGGGCCAAAGGGATTGAGGTGGTCAAGCAATGGCCCCCCTCTCTCTGGCTCTCATATTTGCTTATCATCTTGATTTCATTTTTAAAGACCCTATGGCACTCTGTAATGACCTAGACGGGAAAAGAATCTAAAAAAGAGTGGATATATGTATAACGGATTCACTTTGCACCACAGCAGAAACTAACACAGCATTGTAAATCAGGGAGCTTGCTGGTGGAAGAGAAGAGTGAACACAACATCTTTCATTCTCCTGCCTAGGAACTCTTCATATGAAAAAAAATTTTCTAACACTATACATATTTTTATAAAAAAATAAATTCTGCTGCATCTATTGTAATTTTTTAAAGTGTGCTTAAAAATCTTTTTATGTTTTCCCATATAGGAGCTTTTAATTTGATGACTGGTGGAAAAGAACTGACTTCTTTTTTCATTTATCATCTCTTCCTTCATTTCTACAATGAATCCTAGCTAATTCTAAATTTAGCTCCCAACCCTTAGGCTCTCTCCGATACTCTTCTGTAACCTCTTCCCACCAGAAGTCAGAGTAAATGAGGGGAAGTTGCTGCTTTAATAGTAACCCCCAGGCTGTCTAGTTAATACAAGCATTAGTGTTGTCACGGTACAATTATTTTACAATGTGGACTCAGTCACTAGATTTTTATACACAGACTTGACAGTCAATAATCAAATCTGGTGTTGTTTCATTATTGATGTCCTTTTAGCCCAGGGCGAGGAAGGTTGGTTGGTTGCAGCTCGCATTCGGGTTGAACAATCTCTTTAAAATTGAAATATGGCACTTAGGGCAAGAGAGTAAGCACATCTCTTTTATTTTCTCCTTTTAGAGAAATGTGCTGCTAGAAATATCTTCATTCGAAACATCACACGTAGAATGCACTCTGAAATGTTTTAAAGGGGGTGTGTTTAACCATGACTGTCTTTATCTCCTCAGTCTTTTGGAAGCTTTCTAGAAATGCCTTCTTTCTGATTTTTCTGTCCATACTGATCCTCAACTTGGGTGTTCATTCCCAACAAACATGCAAGCTGAGCACTTGCTACTGATGTGGGACCATGATGGAACTGGAGTGGGTGCCCTTTGGCAATGCCACCAAGCTGGGGAGACAAGGGAAGAACAAGTGAACTATGTCCCCAGGTCTGGTCATTTCTTATTTCTTCAAGGTTCCTTTATAAGGGGGCTTCCCATGCAGCTCAGTCGGTAAAGCATCTGCCTGCAGTGTGGGAGAGACCTGGGCTCAATACCTGGGTCAGGAAGTTCCCCTGGAGAAGGAAATGGCAACCTACTCTAGTATTCTTGACTAGAGAATCCCATGGACAGAGGAGCCTGGCGAGCTACAGTTCATGAGATCGCAAGGTCAGACATGACTTAGAGCTATCTTTGGAGGCTTTCAAATTAGGGGCTTCTCGGTGGCTCAGTGGTAAAGAATCCACCTGCCAATGCAGGAGATGTGGGTTCAATCCCTGGGTTGGGAAGATCCTCAGGAGAAGGAAAAATGGCAACCTGCTCCAGTATTCTTGCCTAGGAAACCCCTTGGATGGAGGAGCCGGGTGGGCCACAGCCCATAAGGTTGCAAAGATTTGGGCAGGACTTAGTGACTAAACAGCAGCAAAGAATAGCAATGGGGTAAAATAAGCTTTAGTACACAGAGTCACTAACTTTTTGAGTCTTCTAATGTTTTCATCTTCACTTCTAATTTGTTTGAAACAGAATGCATTTTGAACTTTTGTATGTGGTTGTCTTGGTGGCTCAGATGGTAAAGAATCTGCCTGCAACCTGGGAGGCTTGGGTTTGATAGCTCGGTCAGAAGATTCCTTGGAGGAGGGCAAGGCTACCCACTCCAGTATTCTTGCCTAGAGAATTCCATGGACAGAGGAGTCTGGTGGGCTATAGTCCATTCAGTTGTGTCCGCAAAGAGTCGGACACAACTGAATGACTAATACTCACGTTTATGCTGGGGAAATAATACACATATCTAGTGGTATGCTGAAGCTGGCTCTTACTAGGGCAAGTCAATTGTCATTCAGGAATTCTGTGAATAAACTGCTGGAGATTTAAAATTAGTTTTTGTGGGATTAGTTACACTATGGAAATTGGCAAATGGTATAAGTCAGGACTTTTCTCTACAGAGACCTGGTTTATTACCCCTCTGTGTGTATGTATGTACATACGCATGGGCGCATACATGATTCTGTGTGTGTGCGCGTGTGTGCGTGTGTGTGTGTGTGTATCCTCCCCTCAAAATAAATACTCTTTATATGTGGTCTAGAAGAAACCACAGTCCAGGGAAATATTTTGGATGAACCAGACTGGAGTATCATCATGACACTTAAAAAATTTGGATTAAGGGGACCTAAATTGTTGGCTTTCCTCATCTTCGGTGCTTGGATGATGCCAAGGCCCTCTCCACAGCATAGCGACCTTTCTGTGCCAATGCCAGTGAGATCCTTCTCCATCCTTAACTCACCGTTCTGTCCCCTTGGGTCCCCATCTTCAGATTACCACCTAGCCAAGACCCATTTCTAGCATCCTTATGTCTTGTAGAAAGCTCTCGTTTTCCTCCTCTAAATCAGGCAGCTGTCTATTTAGGAATGTTCTTTGAAAGAACACTGTAACCTGGATATGAATGTGTTTCCTTGTTTAGCCTTCTGAAGAAAAGTTAAACCTCCACCAAAATGTGAGGCCAATGACAATTTAGCTAGTGTGTATACAACAGGACTTTCAACCCTGCTCTGGAAAATTCTTACACTTCCATTCAGTGGCTGAAGACGGAAATGTGAGACAAGTGGCAATGGGAACTGCTGCTTTCCTGTCCAAATGAATGAACCGCCAGCTGCTCTTCAGCTTCGCCGTCTTCCTGCCAACTTCAAGTCCACCCAGAGACTATGAACAGGGGCTGCAGAAGCAAGTCAAGGCATTGTGGTATACCTCATCAGCCTTGTGAAAAAAGGCCAAAGAAACAGCAGGACAACACCCTCACCCTTCTGGGTGAAGGCACTTCCTCCTTCACTGTTGCTGGCACAGACTTCAGTCACGGCACCTCAGCTTATCTGTTTACACAGCTCTCTCTTTTTTCCACATGCTGTTCCACACGCTTCAGTCTAATAGAATGTAAGCCAGGTGACAGTGGTAGGTGTTTAACAAAGGTTTGTTTGAGGAAACAATCAGTGACTATTTGTCCTCCTTTATTCGAGTGCTACACTGTTTGGCAACATGAATTCCCCCTCAGAACATGAGCCTCCCTGGTGGCTCAGATGCAAAGACTCCACCTGCAATCTGGGAGACCTGGGTTCGATCTCTGGGTTGGCAAGACCCGCTGGAGAAGGGACAGGCTACCCACTCCAGTATTATTGGGCTTCCATGGTGGCTCAGCTGGTAAAGAATCCGCCTGCAATGCAGGAGACCTGGGTTCAATCTCTGGGTTGGGAAGATCCCCTGGAGGAGGGCAAGGCAACCCATTCCAGTATTCTTGCCTGGAGAATCCAATGGACAGAGGAGCCTAGTGGGCTACATAGTCCATAGGGTCACAAACAGACACGACTGAGCAACTAAGCACAGCAGAACATCAGGCTGAGCACTGAAGGGGCAGGAGGATCTGGGGAATGAACTCTGGAGCTGGGGCATAGGGCTGGGGGGCACCAAAGGGAAGAAGGAATGGTGCATTTATTGCAGTTTTCACTAAAATTGTGATTGGGTCCCCATGGGAGTAAAGAGTGAGGAGAAACATCTGTCTGAGCACATGGGCATTGTCCCATTTAAGAAGCTAAATTACAAGAACCTCAGGAGTTTAAAAAAACAGATCTTTACTTATTTCAAAGGAGGATAAAGAGCTTAGCACATGTCATTTTACTCTAAATACCTTTGAGATATTTTCACCATAAACCTTTTGGGTACTAACAGTAATCCATGTCAGCTGTTACTCTTAATTATAATACTGATCACGGCATGTTAAGACCATCTACAATATGTAGAGCAAAGTAGAGTCATCAAATTAATGGAGACAGAAAGCAGCCGGTTGTTGCCAGGGACTGGGAGGAGGGGAGAAAGGGGAGTTAAGTGTTTAATGGGTACAGAGTTTTGGTTTTGCAAGATGGAAAAAGTTCTGGAGATGGATGATGGCAATGCTGCCCAAACATGTGAATATGTTTAATGCCAATGAACTGGCTACTTAAAACGGCAAACTTAAGTTATGTACAGCGGTGAAAATCATTCAAGTTTTCCACCCAATTGAAAAAAAGTACATAGCAAAATTTGGAAGCAGTTCTCATCTCCAGCCTCGAAAAGATTTTCTTGCTTGCTCTGTCAAATCTATTTTACGTTCTTTCTTTATTTTTATACACTTGAAAATCAATATTAAACAGAAAAGACATTTATATACAAATATCTGTTAAAACATATCCTTAAATGTTTATATAGTCTGCAGTCCTAAAGGACAATTGGTATGTTACATAATCCACTGA